>NC_134198.1:3990014-4305453 GCF_964188355.1 Buteo buteo | reverse complement strand
ATAAAAGTATCTGTATTTTTAAACGAAAAGCATATTTGTTAAGAAACCTTAGTCATTATAAGAAAAAAACTGTTCAAAAAGTAAGGGCCAGTTCCATTCCTCCCTTGTTCTGAAGGTCTCTCTGTCTATTTGTCAATCATACCCATTAGTGGGCAAAATTATTTCTAGCTATATGTTATTCACACTCTTTTGGTGTAAAATATGGGCAACTGATGCTTGAAGGCAGTTTCTTGAGCAGGTTGCTCAAGACCAAGAGGATCACAGGCATTACACACTTTATCATTACATACTGAACCCTGAAGTGTTCCAACTGCTGCTGATGTCCAAAGGACTGGCATCTCAGATGCCACTACGTTGATTTTAAAAGTTTTTTTTTTTTTAACTTATCTTTCAGGCATATTTGAAGCTGTGTATCATCTGATGAAAACTGAATGCTAATGCAATAATAGTCAAACATTTGGGGCTTGGTTTCCTTTTTAAAAGCAGTACTGCATCACTGAGCACTTCCCTATGGCAATTTTGATGCCTCGTGATCGCACAATAAAACTAGCATCAGGGCTGAGCAATGCTTCACTCAAAGCAAGGTGTCACTTAAGAGACATCCCATTTTCTAGAAGCGCATAGAAGTTGACCATTTTTACTTTTCAGTTGGAGGTGGTGGGGGTTTGTTCTTATTTACTCACCCTTTGCCACTGGCTAAGGAGTACTTCCCAGACTGCGCTTATTTGTACATATTCTGCACCAGTAAGTCCTGCGATTCAGAAATGTATTTTTGAGAGTCCCTCATTACATGTTGAGTTTCAATCCATTTTAACACCTTATAAGATGCTCAGCACCACAGATCTAACTCCCTGTCACCCAATGGCCATGTTACATACTAGGTAAAGTACACTTCATAGCAGCTCTTGCTTCTACGTCCCTATATTGTGATTTTGGCCAGTCAAGAGGCAATTGGTAATGTTCTCTGTTCAAATGCAGAACAGGATGACAACAGCAATAAAAGAAACCTTACAGGAGGCCTAGGAATCGCTTCATTTTTTCCAATATGAGAGAGTGGAACAGCATGTTCCCATCAGCAGCTTACTCTAACAAACCTAAAAGCAGGTGTGAACGACATTAAATAGGGACTGCTAGAGACATACAATTAAAACCTGACATTTTTCTGCAATTATAGCTTCTTAGGACAGAGGAGACAGTAGCATCACATAGAAATAGGTGTATTTAGAGTCCGCGTATAAATTCGTCAGCAACAACAACTGGGAGGAAAGGATGTGGAAGAGAAAGGCAGAAGGAAGACAGAAGGATTCCTCGAGGAGGTTAAACTGCTGCCACACACAAATACCCCGTTAAACACTGACCAAGGGTTTGTGTGCCATGTGGGAGAATGTTAATTGTTTACAGGTACTCAGGGCTGGACGACTTGGATGAATACCAGGAAGCAGCGTTGAGAAAGTCCATTGTACAATTAAGAAGGGAGAGGAATCGCTGAAGGAGGCACTTTCATTTAAGCCCATCCTGCTAGTTCCTAACCTAATTATTTACCACTGAGGGTTTCCTTTCCCAAGATTGAATTCAAGGAACAAAAAAACACCCCTGAAAGAATGTTTTCTTTCTCTTGTGGGAAGAAGGGTACAACAGGAGACAGATCTTGTTTGGTGTAGCACTAACCAGTACTTGTAGAAGATAAAAAAAAAAGCCCTGGTCCATTTGAGAATGGCTTCAACACCTGCCACTCAGGTGATTCATTATTAGCACCTATGTCTCACAGCCCCATCAGAAGTCTACAAAAGCTAGCAACACTTTTCATGTTAACAGGATAATGCTTACAAGAACTTAGCTAAAAACTCTCAAATATGCCTACAATTCTGAGAAATGACTGTTCCCTTTTTAAACAATATTTTGGTCAAGTTGGCCAGATGCTTGAGTTCTGCACTGCCAGCAATTCCTCCCCATTTCTTTTCTGCAGAAGATGTTCTGAATGCTTATTTATTTCACCCGAGCCTAACAACCCACCTGAAGTCTCAGCAGCCTCCTGAGGTGCCCCTTCTCCTTCCAAGGCCTTTAGAGGGAACCGTGGCAGCCACAGCCCGCATCCCAAGCGGGATTAATCCACAGGCCTGAATTTAGCACCTGCCCATCCTTCCCTCAAAAGCAGGACCAACAGTTACTGACCCCAAACGGCCTCTTCATGATTATCAACAAAACGCATTTCTGCGGCAGTCTGGGGCAGGCCTATCTCGCTCCCGTACCTTCAGGACAGGCTCACTTCAGCGCAAAAGCTCCCCAGGAATGAGGGCGATAAGGAAGCGCTCCTTTGGCTATTCAGCAGAGCCCATTTTTTCCTCCCTCTGCTGTCTCCAGGCCTGGCTAAACTAGTTTGGGCAGCTTACTGGGGGGCCTAGAGAAAAAACATCAAAGTGCTTGCTTTTCTTCTGTCGTCTCCTGTGCTTGTGGAGGGGCTGTTCTTAGGCTCCTGCCTCCGTCTACGCACTCGGACCACCGACACCCTCACGGAGCTGCCATCGCAACAACAGGCAACACACGTCCTCGTCCCACCAGAGGGTCTTCTGGGGAACAAAAGCCTGCTGAGGAAAATCTCGCTCTCCAGGCACAGAGTACCACAGCCTGCTGGGCTCCTGCCGTACCCCTCCGGTCTGCTGGGGCAAGCCGAGGCCGAAGGCTTCGTTTCACTTCACGTTCTCCAGCTCTACCTGCAAAGTCACATCCACCTTCTCCTGACAGAAAAAAAAAAAAATAAAAATGAAGCGAGATGTCAACCCAAAAGATGCGCATCTAAACGTATCTTTGAGCATATGGGGTGGGACCTGCAAGCTTGTTCCCTTTTCCTTTGGGTTTCAGTACAGTTTTGGACAGTGGCAAATTAACAGAGGCACAGCAAGCAGAGGAACAGGGGAAAAAAAAGATTCCTCCATTTTTTGCAGCGGCAGGTTGCCGTCTGTCCTTCAAATCCGTTTATTTCACTCATTTCAAGCAGGATTCTAATAATATGAGGGAAATGAAAAAAGCGTGCTCTTTATTTTGCTCCCAGCGTCACAGCGAACAGGTCTTTTAGAGGAATCCGAAACTTCACTCTTGAAATACAGTCAGGCAGAAGCGCTTCGAGTGCCACAAAAGCACACCAAAAAAAAAAAAAACCAAACCAAAAAACCAACAACAAAAAAACCCCGCGGCGTCGCTTCCAACACCTTTTCCCGTCGGAGCGGCTTCCCGCAGCGCCCGGCGGGAAGCGGGCTCACCGCCAGCCTACGGGCGCCATCTAGCGCCGCTCCCGCCCTTTTCTGCCCCCTCCCGCCCTCGTCTCCTCTCAGGCTGAGGCGAACGGCGAAACGAGCTCTCGTTATCGTTCTGCCCGGCTAGAAACGAAGCCGCCATCGCAAGTCACACCAACACCGTGGCGGCTGCAACGCCACCGCACCTCTCCCGGGTGCCAGCGCCCTAACACCACAGGCCCTGAGCTTTCCCTACCCCACCAGTCCACTAGGACGGCTGCCACCATCTTGGGTGTCTGGGCACTGCGTTTGCCTGACCAGACGTGGCTGCTACCCTCCTCATCGCAACGGCCTGCCCCTCAGCCCTTCCCTGGAGCTGCAGGAGAGCCCAGGCAGGCACCATCACGCTAGTCTGGTTTTCTCTGCAAAACCAGAAAGGTAGTTGGAGCTCAAGCCCCATATTTCAGTATTTAAGTGAAAACGCCCAGGACTGTCACTAACTCTACGTATTTTTCATCTATGCAGTTTCAAGGCGACTATCCTCAAGCATCTCTCCTGCAGGCAGCCAGCACAGCACTGACTTGAGATCCACCTGCACCCTCTCAGGCAGGTACGCTCTGCCCTCCATGTTGTTAATGCGCCTTCCCGTGCTGGCCCAACAGCTACAGAAACGCTTCAGTTTTGGAGATGCGGATCTCAGGCTTTCTTATAGAAGTGCTTGGTGCTCATCTATTGCACTACAGGTGCAGCGTGTGCGGACAGGCTCACGTGTCTTCCCAGATGTTTTTCTTAGGGGCCAAATTTATAGCTGTACCAAGCTGTGTGCGTACTTCGGTCAGAAATTTAGATATAGTTGTTTTGCAGTGTGTCCTCCTGGTATTTATTTTATTCTGCAAAGTGTCACAGAACAAACTAACTTGCAGGTGAGGGCTGGAACTGTTCCACAGGAAAGAAAAAATTGAGGCTACCAGAATGCTGTTAGACATCAATGTTACAAAATTGTCTTTAGCTAGTAATTTTGGAATGCTGTCAAGAAGTAATCTTTTCTATGTACCCTTCCACAGTGTACCAATTTTTAATCATTTTTACCTTCCTTAAACAGGACACAGTTGGATAAAAACTGAGAGGCTGCTGGCATTATTTAACACATTGCTTTACTTCACACCCCCACACCCCCCCACACTTTTGTCCTTAACACATGCATACTCTTAAAGAGTTTTAAACACTTTCTTACAGCGTACCCAAGTTCAAGCTCTGATCTCCAAATACATCTCCACTTCCTGAGGTCAGGTCTTATGCCACCAGTTTCACAACAGGCAAAAAGTTACTTAAGTCTCCTTAGAGACTTTAGTCACCAACCTTATTACATGATACTGTCTTTGACTAGTTGTCAACTGCAACTAATAAACAGCCAGAAGCATGCTTTTCTATTCCCTTATCTTTTTCAATGGAAGCTGCTTCATCCATGAAACCGATAAGGTGCTTCATATTGCTTGGCAAAGCTTTCAGTCTTTCTTCAAGCTTGCTGTATACACTAATTTGCATTAGAGACTTATTTTTCCAGATATTCTCATACTCCGGCCACAGCACCCTTTTGTTTCTCTTGTACCCGAAGATGACTTCGCACACCAGACCTTATGCTTTGAAAGTACTACCAAAAGTAGTTTCTCTTCCAGACATGCATTGCAGCCTCCACAGTAATAACTCTCAGAAGAGCTTAAAAATGCTCCAGGAATGGTACAGCAGAATGAGTCCCAAAGCTATCAGATTAAAAACGAGTAAAACCTGCCACCCCCTGCACATCTCTGCATTCAGAAGGCTGTCAGTTCCCTAGTCCCCAACAAGGACTGCTCCACCAGAACAAAGCTGAGAAGCTTCCAGCTGAGAAAAGTTTATTTGATCAACAAGCATACGTATCCCTATCATACACACTTCTTCCCTTCCCCCCCCCCCCCCCCCCCCCATCAGCTATAGGCAAGCACTACTGCACATGATCACAGCAGTTCACAGCAGCAGCGGTTTAGTCTCCATCATCATGCTACCTCACTGCTGGACAGCTATACTTCAAAAAAGCCACAGTTAAAGCAACAATCAATTCACTATGATAAACGCTCAATTTTTCCCATGGTAAGTAATGCAAAACCTAGCAAGGACACAGGAGAACTTGCTATTGGAATCAATAGCTGTAGTCAAGAGGTCGGAAGCCAGTTGTGCATCACTTCTGTGACTGGGAAGCCACATTGAAGATGGAGGTCTGCAACATGACAACCTCGTGCAGCACAGCACGCTTCTGTGGAATCTTCTGTCCCTGATACATAAGGCCACCACATACTAGCTAAGCAACCTTGTGACTTTTTTGGGGGGAGTGGTGGATTAAAGTTGAAGGGAAAAGCTCAAGGACTGAACAGCACAAGAGGCTAAACACCACAGGGTTTTCACTCTCATCATAATCAAGTTAGAGATAAAATTTAAGTGATAGACTAAGCCTACCACATTCTTCAAGTTTAAAGAGACTCCCTTGTGGACACATGCAATTTGCTACTCAAGCAGGAAACAAAAATTCAAATAAACCAATAGATCTACTCCAAGTTAGAATACATTACAAGAGTCAACTATTTCATGTTATTTTTTAAACTATAAAAAGAGGCAGTCAAAGCAACGTTTCAGTTAGGTAGAGAATGCTGCATTAATTTCAAAAACTAAATAGTGGTAAAGTTGGAGTCTGTTGCAGTGGTTAATGAATGAGGTGACTGTTTTCAAAGATATCCACACATGTACAGATCATAGCTAGCATGAACAGTTTTTACAGCACTGCTGTATAATCTCATTCAGTTATTTGACTACTGATGGTAATTAAGGACCAGAATCCATTGCCAAAAAATAAACAAATGTGAGCAACCACCAAAACTTAGGCAATGGCAGAAATTGTGTGTGGCTATTCCAGGTTTATTGCCAAGTACTTAGCTGTTCAGAGAAAATCTGAAGTTAAAATAAGTTCTTGAGTAAGTACAAAATCTAAGATTGGAGCCAAACACTTTACAAGTACAGGAAAAACAACAATAACCGAGAAAGTTTGTTTATGTAGAATTAGTATCTTGAACCTGGATAATGAGGAACAAGATTCACAGATCAGAACTACAACAAGATTCACAGATCGGAACTACTACAGCAATAGAAAACCACAAAGAAAGTTTAAGTTGTATGGATAGAGCCAATCCAGCCTTCTTTCCTTCAGGACTTGCACTGGAATACAGCTATACCCCAGACTTTTTGTAGGATCTGACCCTAGTAAGGTAAGTACTTTACCATGCATATTACTTGTTAACTACCAAACCTGATGTAGTAGTACTGAGATATTAAATCAAAGAAATGTGCATCATGATTAGGGGTGCTAGCTGTAATGTATTATATATGAAAATGAAACATTATGTACGAAGAGAAACAAGCATAGCAACTGATATCTACAAACTAAAGTCACAGTGGCACATTGAACAATTTTAGGTTAACCAGACTCACTTAAAAATAGAAACCAGAGGCTGGGCTCTTCTCTCACCCCATTTTACATGTCTTTACTTCCATTGATTTCAAGTGGAGTTCTTCACAATTTATGCCATTGTGAGAGGAGAATCAAGCCTTGTGTGTTTGAAAGGAAACAGCAGACATGTTTCCCACCAGAGTGCAGGGGGAGATTTAAAAAAAAAAACACAAGTATATGAACTGTGAAACCGATAGAGTACACAAGCGAAGGCAGGCAAAGAGGCTCTAGCTGGGGGTGGTGGTGGGGAACTTGCAGCTTATCCAGGGTTTTTTGAAGACTGGGGATTGGTATTAAGAAGTCAGAAGCCCAGTCATGAAACCAGCTTTAAAATAAGATTTTAGAAATAAGTATTTTCTTTCCACAGACACCATTGATTTATATTTTCCTACAGTTATTCCATAAAATGAGGAGTAGGTCATTTTCTTTGCTAAGGACAGAGACTTTCCATTCCCAGAAACTGGAAGG
Source organism: Buteo buteo (assembly GCF_964188355.1). Taxonomy (NCBI): domain Eukaryota; kingdom Metazoa; phylum Chordata; class Aves; order Accipitriformes; family Accipitridae; genus Buteo; species Buteo buteo. Next base: position 4,298,220 of record NC_134198.1, on the reverse strand, counting down.
CTGGGGAGAGGCCTGAACTATTTACATCACTAGAAATGGTGCCTAATCATCATTCACACCCAAGCTCAAACTGATGATCTTCCAAAACCCTTCAGGATCATCCAGACAACTAGTATTACAGTAGGTAGAAAGAGCAACACTCTTGACTGGAACTCAATTCAGACAAAGGACTAGATGATTTACAGGTGACAAAACCACTTCATGGTTTGGACCCACGGCACAACAGCAGCTTTATGGTCTATTTTCTGGGGTAGCAGCATGTGGTTAGGAAGCTCCTCTTTCACCACCCTGGTGAGCAACTCTGTGTACTAACACAATCCTTGTACAAGTCTGTGCTGATCTGGAAAGCTCACTTGAAACAAAAAGCCAGAAAACTCCCAAACCCACAAACATTTGCAAACCATCTCCATGTCCCTGCTCAAGCTGTGCCAGCACAACTAAGTGACAGTGCAAGGGAAATAACTCAAGTATTTTACAGAGGGAATACAGACTTACTATATTGTTTTATCAGGTTTATATACCATAGAAATGCAAGATTGAAGTAATTCATACTCATTCAGCATCCAACACTGACAGAATATTACTGTAACTGCCTGTTTGGAAATGCTTCCCCCCCCCCACTCATGTGCACAACTGGTGCTGCAGCTCACATACTGGTTTGTAAGTCTCCCCCTGCACTCCAGTAGGAAGACGTGCCAGCAATTTCCTTTTAAAAACAAGTCTAGATTCCCTTCTCACAGTTGCATTAAATATTGGCTGATTTAATACATGACAAAGCAGGAAGAAGGTAAGTGCACAGAATTGCATGAAGGCGGATGACTGCTACCTGCAGAAAAAACCGTTGCATAATTCAAGATATACCTGCTGATTTTCATGAGACCTCTTCTTTCAAAGCATTAGTCTCCTTCCAGAGGCCATGGGAAGGTGGAAAGAGACCCAAGAACAAACACATCTGCCCTTGAATATCCAACTTTGAGTGTTTCAGAGTTAGTTTAAATGCTGAACACTGACTTACACATCAAAGTAAGGAAAAAAAAAAGCCTTACATGAACAGAAGCCTGGTATCACCTCAATTCCTAAAATAAGGCCACCAAGTATACCTTTCTACTATACCACAGTCAAAACATTCTCATCATAGCAGTACCTCTTTACAGCATCAGCTCCAGGCTAATAAGACATCAACTAATAGGTCAAAAAGGTTTATAAATGGCTACAGTACGAGACAGACAGGGAGACATTAAAAACTAACCTACCAAAATCACAGCCTAAAAGATGGCAGATTCAGAACTAGGCATAGAGCTCTGAGTGTCAGGGGAGATTTTGCAAAGAAATCTGAAAAGCAATAAATCTGCAGCAATGAAACAGATGCCTACTTGTCACTGTGGTCACTTCAGTTCAATCAAATACCTGCATTGCTCAAGTTCAATATGTTAACAGCTACCCTGAAACCGTAAGAGCTGTTCTTGCATGAAATCAAGAGTTTTATATAACTGGAAAATCATATATTGAGAAAGAAATGGCCTATTAGCCTGGACCACTGAACTACAGTTTCACACCACCTGAAATCCCCTGGAAAGATTGTCCAAGCAGATTGTCTGTATAAAAGGTCAGGAGGTAAAGCTTGACGTTTACTAGATTTACAACCAGCTAAATCAACCATTCAGCTCACTAACCTACTCGGCAGCACCACGAGCGCTTCCACAGCTTTTTGGCTGCTCGTGCTTGAACACAACAGTGGTGCGTAGGGCTCCCTCTTACCACACGGATGCTCTCTCCAGCCTCACCCTAGTACACGGCTCACTTCCCCAGAGCCTCCCGCAAAAGGGGACTCACACTCTGGGATTCAGCTGCAGAGAAGAGCTGCCGTAACACAACTGCTTGCTTTCTTAGGCAGTTCACATTTCTCCTGACTAGTAGTGGTGCCTCCTAGTACATACCGTCTGAAATCCAAACCTGCACCGAGCTGCTAAGAGGACAGAACAAAGCTGCATCCTGGGTAACAACATTCTTACCAGGCTGGAAGTTATGTACTTTTCTGGTAGATGAGAGCCTGGTCTGCTTCCTACGTGTTTGGCAGTACTCTAAGACGTTTGTTGGCTATTGGCCTGCCAAGCTGTTTAGGCTTATAAGTTCCTTTGCACTCTCTTTATACTATTAATTTTGTTAAATGTAAACATATCCTCTCTGTATCTTATTCCCATATTCCATATGCACAGGACGAACTCATTTCAGTCCTAGGATGAATGGGAACTCAGTATTTATCACACAGATCCACCATGCTTTGCAAACAAGACTGAAAAAAACCCTCTCGCAATGAAGTTATCCATATGATCTTTCTGATGAGCAAAGCATGAGGAAACAGTTCAAAGCTCTCAGAAAGCCATATGTATACTTTTACAAAAGACATCTGCAATTCACCAGCGAGATTCTAGACCTAGCATAATTCATTCAGCAGTCTGTATATAGAGATGCAAATACACTAGGTTCAGACATTTCTCCAATACCTTCAGAAAATTCATTTTAGAGTATATAAATATTCACACTTTGAATAGTCATCTCAGCATACGAAGCTTTTATTTTTCCTACAAAAATACTGATTCCTGCAAGGAGGCTGAAATAAAGTAAAAATACATTAGTTCTAAAGTATGTACACAAACACACGCAATTTCTTTACATAAACACTTTTGAACTTCTGGGTGATTAACTGTAACACTTGATTACAAAAAGAGATCTTTAAAAAACATCTTCACTAATCACGCACTAATTTTTAACATACTTGAAAACAAGTCAGCTTTTACTGTGGTTAGACAAGTTGATCCACACTTGAAAGTGCAAAGCGGCTTTCAATTTGTGCCACGGTTATTGTGCATTCGTGTTGCTACAGAAATGGGCCATGGGTGAGGGCAGTGTCCGACTACCCCATGCGCTTGACAGGTTGAGCAAGAGTGCCTGGGTGCCTTGGTGGAGCCTCTTGCTGAGCTAGCACCACCTCTGTCACAGGAGTACTTTGTTCATGAAGAGATTAGGGGAGGATAAAATGGGTAAAGCTGAACAATTACGACGCTTATGTCAAAGGTGGTTTACATTGCTCCAATGAGGAGCATGGGAATACAGAAGAGATGTGTGCTTTGAGGAGCAGTGCGCCAGTATCTGTCTAGATATGTTTAAAGATTCAATTGCACAATTCTTAACATGCAAGTTTTTCATTTCAGTCTTTTTAAGACTGGTGAGAGAAGATGGAGCTTTCCTACAGAACAAGAGGATGGGAGAGTCCTACCACGCAGCATGATCTGAAGTCTACCTTGCTACATTCATAGCTGCATCTATGTTCTTATTTTCTTTTTAAAACACTCAAACACCTTCAGAAATGAAGGTGTTTGGACAATGAAGACTCCCTTTAAGAAAACTTAAGGGACTAACATCACCCTGCTTAAAAAAAAAAATCTCTAAGTTTATTATAAGCATCGTGATATTGACATGCAGATTTTTAATCATGCTGGCTGCAATTATACAAATCAGCGATCAAATCCACCGAGAAGTCAGTTTTCATATACACCACATTAACACAAACATTAGACATGGATTTGGCATGTTGCCGTCAGAGAAGCCTAGTTCTGGAATCATGTAATGCTAAGATTGGGGCTACTTGATGCAAGATTAGAAGGCAACAAGCTCAAAAAGGTGGTTATAAAAACATCACAGGAAACAAAATTTATTTTAAATAAAAGCAAAGCAATCATATTTCAATATTTGGATGGCAGTTGGAAATGCTTTTTTGGCATGCAGCTATTCCACGAAGCCAATATTGTGTGTAACTGGAAACATTTCAAAAAACCAGAATTGTTACTAAAGTCAAAGACTGTAATTGCAAGCTGTGGGATCTGTGCTTAGATAAAAGAGGGGCAACTGAATAAAACTGTTACAGATATAAACCTACAAGCACACTCCATAATACTCTTATCACTTTATTGCCAACCCAGTGGAACTAGAGAGCAAGGCGGGGGGGTGGAGAAGAGAAGGAAAATGAAGGAGAGAAGCACACACGGCAGAACAGCAAGAGCTATCAGGTGCTATAAATCAATGTTTCAAACACAAACCTTAGACAGGAGTACATGACTTTGGTACAGAACAACTGAAATAACACAGCTCCAGCTTTTGTTGATGTGTAATCCACTGGAAATGAAAGGCCTGCCTGAGACACTGTCTACCCCAGGTTTACTAGCTAGCAAAACAGTCTGAGCTTGATAGGTTCAAAATTATCTTGAAAAGCAACTCACCAATCTTATGGTTATATTTAAGAACTTTTAAGGAGTTAGCTTTCCAGGCAGAGTTCCAAGAAAAGGTAAACTAGCAAAAAGCTGTCATTTACAGATATTTTAAAAATACTAAAAATGTTTGTATTGGCTCATACCTCTTGTATCTGAGCTCTTCACTCATTTTGTACATTTAAAAAAAGCCTCCTTGCATAAAAACGTGCTTGAAGTATTGTCGCTTTGTGCTGAGAAGTCATTTGTTCATTTAGTTTTGCCCAAAAATGTATGATGTATTTAGCGCACAATACAAACAAGCAAAATACAAAGAGGAAGAGTTATAGCAGATCACTGGTGAGATTTTCTTCAGTAACCAGAAATATCCTTTGACAACGAACCAGCAGCCAAAGAGCTGTTCCTGTAAAAAAACACGTAATTTTGGCAAATTGTGATCTGATAGTCCATCTGGGAATTTCTGCCAGAAGCGCCACGACTTCAGTGTGCTATCACTTGCAAAACATGTTTCTTCCCATCATTCTTCAGCCACAAGGTGGGAGGGGGAAAGATGAGCGATAGCTGTGCTGTATCCTTCCAAGCTGGTTCTTCCCACTATACAACTCCTAATCCAAACAATTTAAGCACACAAGTAAAAGCGACTCATTTCTGTAAACATTTCCAGGACCAGGACCTAAGCATGCACAGCTTACACCAAGTATTAACTAATGACTAGAGCTAACCTCAAGTTTACCTCCGTTCAAAGAGCATAAGCAGAAAACAGTGCTGGCCAAACTGAAGCTTAAGGCTTAATACAAGGGGGTAAACTGATACCGATATAAGTCACTTGGTCATTACGCACCCATCTCGATCAAGTACTCTTAATGCAATATTGTATTATACAACAATTTTCCCAGAAACACAAATGATGCTTTGTAATTATTAAAAAAAAAAAAGTAATGTTTCAGAGCATGTTTTTATACCCCAACAGCAGGGATCTCTTTACTTTAGGATAAGGTAGTGGTAGAAAACAGAAACAAAACCCAACTTGTCTGTTTGTTTGTTTTAAATGGACTTCACTACTGCACATACAATTAACTCCAGAATGCACAAAACAGCATCCAAGCAAAGAGAGGCTTTAAATTTAAGCGCAACTCTCAGCCTGCTCGGTTAGAAGCCACATATAGCAGCCGTTGACAATGTAATACACAGGATCCGTATTACAAAGCGAAGGACTTTCAGGCTAGGATACAAAGGCTGCAGCATTAGAAAGGGTCAAAGCAATCTGCAAAGACATAATATGAACCAAAGCCATTTAAATTACTCTGTAAAATGGAGACGTTCATTAGCATAGAGAAGTTTCACAGGAAAACAATGACAAAGTAAAAGCCATCTGATTTTCATATGCTAATTAATTAAATATGCCAAATGCATTTAATCTCTTATTATAACCATAGGGGGAGACAGACCAAACTCTTGAAGTTCTGAAAAGCCAGGTCATTAGCGTGCCAAGTCGTTCTTCAGATCTCCTCCTTATATACAAATTTACATTCCCAACTTATTATATATGTAAGTAAAACCTGGCTCCCCCCCCTCCCACACCCTTCTTTTCTCCTTCTTTGGAAGACACTTGCTACCTCCTACTCCTGTATTCTAAACAGCTTATTAAATGTTAGAAAGAACTCGTTTGCTAGGAAAAAAAAACAACAACAAAAAAGCACAGAAGCCGTTTTGCCAAAAGCCTGAGTTAAACACCCCAGTCCCCCTAAGATGTAGCATAAGCTAGTTGAAAATGAGATTAATAACATTCTTGCACATATGCATAAAAATCCACACATAGTTTGTCATCTTTCACTTTTAAGTTCAGATGACATTTCTAGCCATTTCTTGCCTTTCCAAACAAGAAAAGGATTCTGATGTTTACGTAAGGTTCTTCTTGCTTAATAAATCTTAAATCGAAACAGATTTTTTTTTTAAACAATTACCTTCTTCAGAGTTATCATACTACAGGATATTAGGAAAAACCAGACTCTCCTGTTGCTTTTACCCACATCTGACTCCAATCTTAATAGTTTAGCTATTAACCCTGTAAGGTCCCCACACACGCACACCTTGCCCAGTTGATGTTAAAATTTTTATGTGACTGATCTGAGCTTACTCATTACAAAAACCTTTTGTTATACAGAAAGAGAGCAGCTCCGTGGACCTTGATTTACAGGACACAATTAACCGTGTTGTTGGCAGAACCGCACCAGCCCTGCTCATCCGGGGCTCTGCAGTGAGAAATGAAAGAATCTGTCACTGCAGGCAGAGTAAACTGCTCTCCTTCTCTCCTCTCCCCTTCCTTCCCTTTCCAAGCCCACTCTGACCTGCTGACATTCGGGGATGAAAACCCGGCCGCTGTCATACACCCGTGCTGTAGAGCAGCAATGTAAGTCACGATAATTCCTCCTCGAAATAATAATAACTAGAGCTAAAGGGGGGAAAAAACCCCCACATCCTGCTAGAAAATCGCAGCAGTCACTCCGAGTTTGCCATGCAAAACATGCAGTTTAAAGACCTCGATTACCAGCTAAAGAGCGAAACCGGGGAACTTTGCCAGCAGCAACGCTAGCCATTTATTTTTGCCACCTTTTACGTTTTAGCACGCAGGGAATATGCATTGTTAACCTCCAAATCCTCTGTACAAACATTTCTCAGAGAGCTTGTAAAATATCCCCCCCTCCCCGCTGCGTTTCCTGGCTCTCCGGTTGATGGCATTTAGAAACACTGGTACCGGCGGGGGCTTTATTTTGCTTTCCTCGGCCTCCCCGCCGGGGTCCGATGACAGATTCCTCTCCAAGGCCAGACCCGGCCCCCCCCAGAGCTCAGACCCCAAGGAAAGCGACCTGGATCCGGCCCACCCCGGCCGGATGATAGATAAATGGTGGCTGAACACATATGCCGGGGGAAGGGGGCTCCGGGAGCGTCCGCCGCCCCTTCCAGAGCTCTCTTTTCCTTGAGGAAAGCTCCCGCATCCTTCACCCTCCTCTTCGGACCGGCGGCCCCGGTCCGTCGCGCTTCCCCCCCCCGCCCCAGCCCCGCTCTCCCCAGCCCCCGTCCAACAACTCCGGGCAGGACGGCGCTGCCGAATGCCGGCTCCGGGCTCGGCGGGGGGGGGGGGGGGGGGGGCTCCTCACAGGCACGTCCCGGCGATGTAAAGCCCGGGCGGGGCGCAGGACCCCCGCCGCAGGGCGGGATACCGGGGGAAGGGGCTCCGCCGCCAGCAGCGGCACGGTCCCGGCGGCGGCCCCCACCACCGGGCGTCCCACCGCAGAGCTGCTCATCCAACCCTCCTCTCCCTTCCCGGGCGAGCCGCCGGCTTACCGAACCACGGCGACGTATCCCCCCTTCCCCGGTCGGCGAGGGGCGGCGGGGGTCCCGTCACATCGACTAAGCGGGGGAAAGCGGGGGAACCCGGCTCTGCCCCGCGGAGTCAGCGCCGGCGGGAGACCCGCATCGCCGGGGCAGCGTCGCGGAGGGGACCGACGGCTCCGAACCTCCTCCTCCTCCTCCTCCTCCTCCTCCTCCTCCTCCGCCGGCAGCCGCCGCCGCCGCGAGTGGCCGAGCCCCGCGCCCGCTCCCCGCCCTAATGGGGCTCCGCCGCCCCGCGCCCGGGACGGAGACATGAGCGTTCCGCCGCCCCCATTGGCTACCGCCCGCAGAGCCCGCCAATCGCCGTCGGGCCGGGGCGGGGCGGGCGGCTCGGGAAACCCGGCGGGGCGGGGCGGGGCGGGGCGGGGCGGGGCGGGGCGGGGCGGGGCGGGGCGGGGCGGGGCGGGGCGGGGCGGGGCGGCAAGGGAGGAGGCGCGCTGCCGTTTGAAGCTCCCGATTTTCACAGAAGTGGTGAAAACCCTTTTTCTCTCCCCCCCCCCAAATTTGGGAAGGGCGGGGACGGGCGGGCCGCCCCGCCCGTCCGTTTCCCGCGGTCAGACGGAGCTCTGAGGCCGATCGCCGGCTCTCGTCGAGGGAAAGTGAATTAAAAACTTGCAAGGGTAGGCGATGGAGCTCGCTCTGGCTGTCTTTGGGGCCCACGGGATGGTCGGTGGGTTGCGCATCCCCACCGATTGCCCCCGGGGCCCTCGCCATCCCCTCGGCCTCCCCGAGAGATCTGGCAGGGGAGGGCACTGCCCAAAGCAAGGCAACCCTGGGGTGAAGGTAAATAAGACTGCAGAGCGAACGGGGTAGGCGTTAAAGGGACACGGAAGGAGCCAGGTAGAGATTTAAATCCCGTCCCTTCTATTCTTAGGAGCACTTTTGGTATCGGCGTAAGCCATCGGAGTTAGCAGCCCCTGTTTCAGTCTCACACCTCACGCCCTTTAGGCAACGTGAACTGGGCTCCTGGTTCTCGAGTGGTCTCGCAGTGTTTAAATCCTCTATGAAAAAAAAATCAAGCAGAAGGATGAGTAACAATGAAGACGCTTAACTTCGTGCTCTATTTTTTTCTATAGATGCAAATTGCAAGGTGAGGTAATTTTACCAGAGTGACTTTTAAGCGATCACAAACTCCCCCCACTTGGTGAAACAAATGTGTTTGGAGCCGTGAAAGCTTAATATAAAGCTGAAATTTGGTCTGTTGTCTGGCAGTGTCTCTCTTGATTCCCTAAACAAGGAATTATTTGAGGTTAGGAAATGGCAATTTGCCCTTCATGTTTTGAAGCACATTGGGTTTTCCTGTGTTAGCAGAGTAAGTTTCTTATCTGGAATCCAATCTGGTCAAAATCATCTTTCTGTATGTGAAAAAATAAAAATGTATCTCACGGGAAACAACTTCAGACTACAACCCTAGGCTACATCTTTATTACCAGAAAGAGTGTTAAACCTACTTATCACCTTAAAAGTTTCAGCTGCAATCCTAACCCTGGGTGCTCTGCTCTGCTCTTTCCTTGCAGCCTGGATGTAGTATCGCCATCGCATTGCTGAACGCTTCCTTTTAAATCTTAACCAAGTCTGAAAATAAACACTTCCAGATTGCATCTGCGTGGAATTTTTTGGAGAGAAAGCAAAAAGATGCTGGTACAGGCAGGTGAAACTTCAGAAGAGGCAGCCTCCACCACTCTTGCCATCAAAATGAATTTGTATTTCTCCTGTAATTTAAGAAAAACCACGAAGGATGACGTAGAAGTGTGAAAAAATGAACACATTCTAAAGGGAACACGAAGAAAAGGATGGCAAAGATGGCAAAAGGGCTGCTTGTAGCCAACTGCTGCTATGGAGCTGTTTGTCCCTTGTCCTGTGTTTCTTCCCTGCCACCTCCTCAAGCATTTCTGTAGCACTTATCTCTAAGATCTAAATACGTTTAGGCTGTGCTGGCAGCATTGCATGATTTCCGTCATTTGCTTCTTCCCACTTCAGGTTCCAAAGGCATAGGAAATAAGATTGCTTGGCTTTTAAATAACCTTGTCAAAGGTGTTTACAGTCGTATATTAGCAGATCTGAATCTGGAATGAAAGAATTTATGGCCAATTCACTCTTTCAAGTTGTATATCTGTTTATCTGATCCTCACTTACAAATGCCTCTAATTAAGCTATAAACTCTTAGTTTCTACTTAACCATATGGGTAGCCAGGGAAGTTTGCTGCAGTAATGTAATTTACCTGTTCTACAGCCATGTCTGCAATGCAAATCCAGCATAACTGCTTTAATAGTGTTATAACCTGCTCTCTTTTTCACAACATGGACAGAAATAAAGCATTTCGCCGTTACCAAGTGTAGTCCTGACGAAACAGCACAGTCAGTTTTCTCTTTGGACCTATGGGACTTTGTCTGTGTAAGGGAAAAAATATTCCCATAACCCTGCAAACAGTAGGAAATAAGATAAAAAAATAAAATCTGCAAATGCAAGTCCCAGGGAAGGGGCTATAATAGTCTCCATCAATTTTTTTGCACTTTCCGTGGGAGCTACTTGGCTCTCCTGTGACTTTGTTGCATTCTACCCTCACCTACCATTTGCAGTTTTCAGTTGCATGCACTTTTCATTCAACTTGAAGTTGCATAATTTGAGGATGGGGTCCACTCTGCCACTGGAGTGGGTTGAGAGATGGTACAAGGAAAACTGGCATGTAAAAAGGGCCCAGAGTTACAATATCTATTTGTATATCTTAAACTTTTATTAAATATTTCAAAAATACTTATGCAAGAAAACCACATAAACTACGAATAAGCAAGTTTAAAAGGGGCTTGAGTCCCAGCTTTGTTACCTTAACATAGTAAAAACCCCAGCTTCCTTGGGACTGTTACCTATTGTATGAAAAATGTATTCTAAGGTATGTTCTATATTTAGGATTTTTCTCTAGAAAGTAGTGCTGACAGTTATCATGAATTTCCTGTAAGAAATGCAATTTTTGGCCTGTGTTGCAGGAGCTTAAAATTTAAAAATGTGAACTATGAAAAGTTTTTGTGTGATTTTGAAGTAAGGGAAAAGCATCCATATAGATTCACACAGGTGCCGTGGAAGGAAATGCCTAGAGCAATCCACCAGACCTTCTTTTCCAATCCTACCTCTTCTAGTGAACACTTTAAACATTTCTTATCATCTTGAAAGTATCCTGTGTTTTCATATTGATACCTTACATACAGAGTTGCAACCACAGCTGCAGGTAGGTGAACAAAACCAGCTCCTTAGCTAGGTAGCAAAAATATAATCTAGCGCTGATGTAGCTTTGAGGCTGGCCCGATTTGGAAGAACTGGCTGGAGCAGATGGTCCCCGGAGGTCCCATCCAACCCTGATCCTATGATCTAGAGCTGTTGGATTCAGCCAATACAGAAGATAAGGTCAGACTGTGCTGTCGAATTACTAAAGCAGTTTAAGTCTTGGGGAATAACAAAAGGTCGTGCCTGGAGATGGAGAGCTTGAGTGAAGTATAATGGTCTTTATACTGACATTAGGCCACCCCACAGGTGCCTACCTGGTGGTTTTACCGTGTATTTAAAACAAAAATTTGTGTTAGATTAGGGGCAAGATTTTGATTATTTGCAAGGTCAGATTGTACTGTTTTGTTTTGGTTTAGCTTTCCTCTGTGGTGTGAAGCATAGGCCAGCTTAACTGGGGGATTTTGGAGGAGGAGCAATGCTTTGATTTCTGCTGCTCACTTTCTACAACGCTCTACATTTGTTTTATAGTTTCTCTTTTTATTTCTTAGTCTTTCTTCAGGAAGGGAGCCCACAATGGGTACAATGGCCATCCTTTTCCTATTCGTACTTCTAAGTAGCAGTAGGAATGCCTCAGTTTCCCTGTTTGCATGTAGAGAATAAAACTGTCCTGCGCCACATGGGTCTTGTAAGGCTTAGTTAATCTTTGTGCAGCGCTTGAGCTTTTCAGACAAAAAGCTATATAGAAGCACATCTATGATTAATATCAACAAGAGCACCTTGTTCTAGTTCTGCGTTGGGTGTTTCTGGGCCACTTCAACTGGAATCAAATCATGTGGGCCGGCGGAAGTGATTAGGCGTAAATTTTCAAATGCTGGTTCTTATAAACCCAACTCTTTTCTTTGGCTTGTACCCAGCAATATGTTCTTGATCAGTTGTACAGGTTTGGCTCAAAAAAACAAGTCTTAACAGCGAGTTTCCAAAATGTCGTTGGTTAAGAGGGTTGCTTTCCCCATGACCTTAGCAGGTGTGCGGCTTTCCTCCTCTGTATCCTCAGGAGTCTCAACAATCGACATCAGACCTACTCCGAGCGCTGGGTGCTCTTTGCAGGGTAGTTGGAAACCTGGTCACCAGTCACTCAAATCAGGCATAGACTGAGGAGTCCTATGACTCCATCTTAGCGTCCAGGTTTGATTTCTTTTCCTACGTAAACCTGGATGTAACATGCATGGAGGGAGGGAATTGCATCCTGACGTGGAGTCAGGACAAAGCTGGAATGCATGCTTGCATTTGGGAGAGAGGATGGCTTCTCAGGTTTTCCAGTTCAAGTATTGTTCTAGGCTACGGGGTTTCCTTTTCTGATTTATTTTTGCAATAGTCCTTTGTTTTTGTATAAGAGCTCTCCTGCTGATTTTTGCCTGTTTTGTTTGTCTCGGCCTTATCCTATAGCTCCATAACTTTTTCAGCTATGTGGTCCTTCCTGATCTCTGTTTAAAAGTCAGCCGAATCCTTGCGTGGCCAGATGAAAAAAGGTTCTTACGGATTTAATTCCCAGGCATCTTCCCTAGCTGTTTAACTCTCTCTGTCCTCTCTACCTGGGCTAAAATGTTATCCTTAAACGAAGGCTTCACGCCCTGCCTTTGATCACAGACTTGTCCATTGGTTCTTCTAGCCTAGTTATCTCCTGCGGACTGGCATAAAATGGGCGACTGAACTGAGATGAAAAGAACAACGTTTAGTTTACAATACATGTAAGTAATCCCAGTCCCGTTTCTGAGATCCACTGCTGTGCCTTGTGCTCCTTCCCACCGGAGCTGGAGTCAGTCCTGCTAGCTGCAGTGAGCTTTGGAGCAGCTCTTGGAAAACATCCCAACGTTTCTGTAGCTATTCCAGCCGCGGTTGACTGTACTCTGCCTTCTGAGAGGTCTCAGATGAATCTGGTTGTATTCAAGAAAGAATGGAAAAACTCCCTGCCTTTCTCTAGTTCCAGATGAATACTCGGAAACCCGGTGGTCCTTTGCATATCTATTTCCCGGTCCCACCAGGCATTAGACTCCTACCTGTGTGCCTGGGAAGCTACCATGGATTTTTCACAGCGGTTTCCCCAAGAGGGTGGTGGCCATTTCGTTGCCTGGAGGTGTTTCTGTTTGAACAGGAGACACCGAGACTGAACAACCTTCTGTTGTCCCCACTTTGAGGGATGAAACAGCTTTGAGAGCATATGTCTGATCCCACATCCACCGAGACACTTGATGATTAGCCGTTTCATAAGATCAACCCAGATTTATAAGTAGTACACAGAAAAAAAACTTGATAGAAGGCAATAAATATTATTTTGGGTAAATGCCCGTGATGATTTTAAGAATCTTTTGTTCTTATTAAATTAAATTAAAAATTACACTTTGAGAAGCCAGGGTGTTAGAAGTTAAGGATAATACACCATACCATTTGTCCTTTTCCATCTCTATAATGGCACAAGTGTAAATCACAACCCTAACTTGATTAGCTTTTGTTTCACTGTGTTACAGTTTTAACATTATTTAAACAGAGTTCGTTATTTAACTGTGCAGAAGATCTTAATCTTTTACTTATATGTAAATTGCAAAGTACAATCGCTAAACAAATTGATTGAATACCATTGATTATTCATCAAATAATTGTGACAAATCATGTAATCAATTATTCATCATCCCCAGAGAAGAATAGATGACATGAATAAGCTGTAATTAAGATAAAACAGTATTGGATTCTGTACCGATAATTTCTTTTGAAATTACAATTCTTGCAATTAAATCAAATTGAAATTAAAATGTGAGTAGCCTGATTGAGGCACTGAGTAATGATTGTACAAAAGTGTAATCTGCTAGAGCCTATTCATGTATGGGGACACAGTCGACATTTGCTGCCTGAAATATTTTCTATTTTCCCCCATGCATTACTTCTGTCTAATGCAAGGATGCTGTTATGATTATAGATTCTAGTCTCCTCCATTATTATGTGACTGATGGACCAGTTACAAAAAGTAAAACACCTTCTTAAAAACAAATTAAACATTTAATTCCCGCGCTAGGTTTAACTTTAGCCTAATTCGTGTTTTTTCATACTAAGTGCCACACAGAATCTAGATTCAAAATGGATGTGGATAAATTCACATTGCTGTAAGAATTTGGTTTTGAAAATCTTATAGAGTTTTGACTTCATTCATTGATTTATTATTTCCATGAATACAGGACCTGACCTGGTGGGCATTTAAATCAATGGGAAAATCTCCTTTTGTCTTCAGTCATGTAACATACTTGGAAAAAGTATCTCTAGGAAACAATAAAAACATCAGCATTAGTCTTCATCAAAAGCACTCTTAATGAAATAATTTCTCAGTCAATTGGACTCAGGTAAAAGTGAAGTCTGATTTTGACAGCAGTCCCCAACACGTGTTAATGCTGTCTTGAAATAGCCAGCATTTATTGACTATCACGCTAAAAATGAAATGGTCTTCCATCTGAAAAAGTAAACTGGAAGGTCACTAATGTAGCAAATTGTGTTTCTTTTTCAAATTCAAAAAATATTTCAGAAGGACTGATAAAGTTAGGGGATTTTTTGATACCAGGGATGAACTGCTGTCTAAAAGTAATCGTTATTCAAGCTATATAACTGAATGCAGCTACTAGTTGCAAGTAATAACTTCACATGACATTGTTTTGATGCTGATAGGATGAGTACAGTAATACACAGAGTACAAGTATTTAGGTAGATTTGAAATTCATGTACTGGGAATAGGTTTTTCAGTTATGATTAGGCCTGTGATTTCAATATGAGTTGTCTCACAGTTTTTTAGCTCTTTTTTGCTTCAGTGACATGCATTGTATCAATCAGTTCAGAAGCCATAAAGGCAAAGTTTGCAAGTAACATACACACACATGGAAAAATGTATTCCATTGCTTAAATAGCCATTATTTTGAAAAATGAAAAGGGGGAACAGAATTCAATCAGATTTAAATAGCATTTTAGCTAGACCTCTAAAGTGAGGCAGAAATGGTAATGTCATCAGAAGTATTTCTTTTCTCTCTCCTCTCTGCTAGACAATATACATTTTATTGGGTCTTTATATTAAGTATGAATGAATGAATGATTTTCAACATTTGTTGAAAGTAATTTTGGAAAATAAATGTGAAAAAATCCAGACCCAAAATAAAGTAAAAAATACTCAGATTTGTATTACTGAAACATACAATAAATTGCTTTCTGTGTTTTAAATGCATATCATGTTTTCAGTATTTGATGTTCATTATTCAAATTATTTGTGTTCCCATGTATTAAGCTGCATGGTATTGTTTCTATTTTCTTATTGGGTAAAGGCACTACGCTGCTAGTATGTGCACAGAGAAATTTAAGATTCTGCTTCCTTTAGCAGTTTGCAATGACTTTGAAATGCATTTTCAGAAAACATTTGAGTTGTAAAACTTGGTAACATGGGAGTTCACGGAAACACAAAAGCCACGAGTAAATAAATCAAAGGATGTTTTCTGGAGATGGTAAAGAGCCAGAAATCCAACAGAAGGAAAAGGGGATAATGAGTAGGCAGCATTTCTGAAAATCAGAAATGTTTACAGCATTTGAATGCCTGTTCTTTTTTCTCCCAGTATTTGCCAGATTCAGATAACAAGTATCTTCACTGAAGATGCAACCCAGACAGTTGATCTATTTTTCAGGTTTCTTCTCTTCTGTGGAACGTCACAACACAATTTGCTATAGCCGTGACAGCTCCCTTTAGCACTAAGTCTCTCTCTAGGTCTAGTTAGAGGGGAGTGTTGCCAAATTTTTGTACTTCTTCGTTCTCCATCCTGTAAGGTTCATTGTATATTAATTGCCTCTGTGAAGTGTCAACAATTAAGTAAGCTGAGGTACTGGATGTAGAAAGGCATCCTTGTTCCTTTGGAGGTGTCATTTTCTCAGGCACTGCCTATCTTATCTGTCAAGGTTGACATATGAAAATATGTCAAGTCGCCTGATTTGTCAGCTAAATATGCCTTATATTTCTTTGCTTGCATTTTATGTAGTTAAACCTGATATAATGGAAACTCCAGAAAGTCAAAACACTGGAGTCAGCAAAGCAGGATTTGGCAAACTCACGCTGAATTATTTGGCCAGTTTAAGGTAATTGGGAAGAAAATTTCTCAGGACCAACTGCACTCTTCAGATTGTTTTGAGATTCTCTGTAATACAATATGATCTTATTCTGTACATTCTTTAATCGCATCAAAGGAAACCACCTGAGCCAATGCACTTAAAATTGGGTACAAAAATTACAGAATCATGACCTGTTGTAAAATCTTCAGCACATTTCCTTTGTACTTAGAAAACTATTTTCTTGTGAGTGTGTTAGTTGGGATCCTTTTCATTCTTCTCATTGTACTAATCATCTGAGAACTTTGCTCACCCACAAAGATATCTTACAAAGTCCCTATTCTTTCATCCAGTGGCAAAACTGTATCTTGAAATGTAATCAGCGGGAAATTTGTCAGGATTAGTCAGTACTTGTCAAATCTACATTAAACCATGGCAATATCTCACTGACCCCTAGCTCATGATTTATCAAATGTAGCTAACACACACACAAAATGAAACCAGATTTTAAAAGGGGGAAAAGAGGGATGAAATGGCATTCATTAAGTGAGAGCATTTTCTTTTCTTATCTATGTGGTTTTGAAGTTAAGGCTTGGTCAAAGACATTGCAGACAATACCAACACAGTGAGGAGAGCACTCTCTGTAGAAAATTTGTATCTGCATTGGTACTTCCTAAAAGGCAGCCTTGGCTTGGACAATCGAGGGGGTGCATGCCCGTTGGAAGAGGTTCAGGGCCAGATCCACATAACTGATGGTGGAGAGCGCGATCCCCACCTTTCGTACATCAGCCTGGTCACCAGAACACGAACCTGAGGCTTTGCTACCTTGCTTCTCTTCCATCTACAGCTTAAGGGCTAAAATTCCTATCTCCTACCTTGCAAGAGAATGACCTGAAAACCCTGCTGGAGAGGCAGGGTGCTGGGCAGGAGAGTGACCATTCATTTGACCAGGGGGGGTGTAAGAGGGAGCGGGATCGAGGAGGAATGAGGAAATACAAGTACAAGAAAACACAACTGGAGACCTGGATTGTCTGCCTCCCCAGCGCTGTTTCTTATTTTACTCATCACCGTTTAATTCCTGCAGTATGAGCATCCTGAAGTTGGATGGTGATACAGCTTTGACTGGGGCAGTGAAGAGTTTTGCCCTCCCTTATTCCCTTGTTGTTACTCTACTCAGGGAAATTACTTCATCCTAGGCCTGCCGCTTAGCCAAGTGCTTTAAACAAGAACGTATTAAGTAAATAATGGATAACCACTGCAGGACATCTTTAAAATAATGAAGAGTGAGTCCCTGAGAGCCAAAGGGATAACTTAAGTGTCTAAATCCAGATGAGATTTCAGGTTGTCATTCATTAAATCGCTTAGGCGGGTATCTGGGAAGATACATGAGTTTGGACTTGGTAATCCTGGAACAAGTGGTTTCTCTCTCCTTGATTCACAAAAAAATGAAGGGGACAAACTCTGTCCTCAGATACTCACCCATGACTCCTGCTGAGGTCAGTGAGAATTGGCTGTGTTACTCTGGAAGCAGAATTTTGCCTGGAAAACAGAAACTAGTAGAAACTATGCTATTCTCTTCACTGCTAGAAATTTGCTGGCCTTGCTTTCTTTACCTCCCCCCCCCAATTCAAATGGAGAATGTTGACCTTGCGCACAGGTACCTTTGAGATGCTGAGTTACTCTCAGTGTGCAAAATGAGCTGCCTTCGATGCAGAAGACTTGCAGAAGGTGTGGTGGAGGGTGAGAAGACAGTGTGCCAGTAAATACATTCAAGGAGGGGGAGATGAAACAGTTGAGAGAAATCTTGAAACAATCATCAAAATCAATCCCATTGGGGGATATTGTTGGAGGTGTTGCACTTCACTCGATTCCTTTGCCTAATTCCTGGTTACACATCAACGTGGTGGAGAGCTCTGCTCTCTGTGACTCTGCCCCTGAATCTCTGAGATGCATGTGAGTCTTCATGCCCCACGTGCAAGATCCAAGTCACAGAGAAGTCCTCTAATAGGAATTCCAGAGATAAAAAGATGTAAATAACTTAAGTACAATTTCTTTGACAAGTATGGTAATAATGAAAGATGTAACGCTGCTAATCCAGTCCCTAGGACCAAGTGATTGAAGAAAATATATAAAGAATAGCCTCCAAGCTAAAAATGGTAACCAGAGCCTACTGAGCTTCTCGCCATCATCCTATCTTGTCCTATTGCCGCTCCACTCAGCAGTAGCAAAGTTCTTAACTGTTACTCCTATTTCATAGACAACCTCCATTTTCTTTCCCTGCCATTTTTCAGGCAGCTGTCTCTAGATTGCTAGGTTTCCTAACTCTCCTGAGTGTTTCATCCTGATTTCATGTGGGACTTCTATATTCTTTGCTCTGAATCTCATGGGGACCTCCACTGCCTGGATGTTTTTTGTAATTTCCCAGATACTAAAGTATAGGACACACCATTGCAATTTGGGATGCAGCAACTCTCTTCCCCAGCTATTCCCTCTTCAGCCTTACTCAGTAGGCTAGACCTAGTTTTAAAGATACTGTCATGTGGAAGTACTCATTGTGCTTCATAACATTGACTAGGTAGAATTTGTACTCGTAAACAGATAGCCATTCTTCCTCTTTCTTACCTATGCAATGCTGTAGTATCAGAAAGCCAATAGATTACCACAAAATAGACATAGAGGAGCTGGGTCCATTGGAAAATGTGAAAATGTTAAGTTCAAACCCAAAGCGCACATTCATCTCAAAACTGAATTTCCATGTGGGTACATGATCTTTCATAGGAACCTCTGGGTTCGTCTTAACTCATAACACGTATGTCATCCTGTACAGTTTTCGTTCAAGGAATTTGATCCATGCTCTATGCCTAAATGCAAGGGTGAAAAATGCATTATTTGCATTTAGATTTCCTCATTTTCTCACTGGTGCTGGGGTAACTCCAGCAGCTGGTTCTAAATGGATAGTATATATTTATACTAAGAACTACAATAAACTGTCTCAGAAACCGAGGCCAAACTTCAAGCTTGCCTTTCATGTGAATGAGTGATTACCTGATTTTACTACTTGAGTATGGAACTGTGAGTGTAACTGATAGCTGCCTGTTTAAGCACAGCTTGGTCACTAAAAGTAATGAGAAACAGTGATAAAGTGGATATTTTATGAAAAGGAGTGCCAGGGAATTCCTGGTTGAAGAGATAAAAGAAGTCACTGGAAAGCAGCTCTAGACACAACACATCTGCTGCTAGGGCGACTGAATACGGCCAACCTGACGGGAAGAAAGAGTTTTGCCCTATTTTAAGACTTCTTGGTAGGAAGAGCGTGTCCAACAGCCACTGAGGTCCCAGTGGGGTAAGAGGTCGAGCCCTTGCACGCTGCCTCTGCCATGTCACGGGGAACCCAGCCCTGGGGGAAGCCCACAGGACTCCTTCCCTCTCGCTGGCGATCTTTTCTGTCGGAACGTGGAAGAGGGGGAACCCCATCTTAACCCCACAGGAGGGAAAAAGAAAAGGGGATCAGGAAAAGACCCAGCAGTTCAGAAGGGCTGTGGGCCTTGCTGCCCCATCGCTGCTCTTCTCATCTTGCTGTCTCAGAAGAAGGCATCTGCCAAAACCTCCATCCCTCTTCAGGACAAGGAGGAGGGGAGGGAGATGACCCCGTCAGACGTGGAGCCTCCGACGCTGCAGAAGGAGCAGGGGTGATGCTAGGTCAAGAAACAGATGTGAGGCTGGCGGCTCAACTCATCTACAGCTGGAGAAGGTGGGCTTGCTCTCGCTCTCTTTGCTGCTTGCAAAGTTAAGTTGTAGGTGTGGGGATGAACGTCGCCGAATTGAGGTGAAACTGAGGGAGACGGAACGCTCAGACGAAGCCACCGTGAGCTGACCACAGGTGGGGCTCCCAAGTGGAGGTCTTGTGAAGAACTTCCAAATCTACTTCTCCATATTCTTTGTATTTTGGATCTGGCACCACTGTAAATATCGTATGGATATCTGGCAAGGGAAGATATGATCTAAGAATATGATCTAAACTTTCTAATGAAAAATGAAATGCCAGAAAAAAGCATCTAAGGATTTGGGAGCTCATCACATGTTGGCCTGGGGTACGAGTCATGACTTTTAAGCGCTTGAGGTTGACAGGAGTAGGCAAATATTGATTCAAAGCTCCAGGGTGTAATGTGACAGGGAAACGCTCCTTTGAGATCACTAATATATGTCCTGGGGAAAGGAGCACATGCTATAGCTTTTGGAGAGTAAGCGAGAACATCCACTAATTGTGCTTTCCTTCAGGTTCCTGTAGGAATAGGGGGTTTTGTTTTCTTTTTCCCCAGCCAGTTTCTGTAGGCAGGCCAGGCTTTTTAAATTCTCTGTACAATCATAATGCAGCTGTAGTTCTGGGAGATATCACCGCACACACTTTTCCCCCTGGTATTTCAGTTAGACTGGAAACTTTATTTTCTTGCATTGAAAAAAAAATTAAAGTCCTTGCACATAAGATGTATCACACACAGTCTTTGAAATCACAAGGTTTGGGAGAGGAAGCTTAGCTGGAAGATATTCAGCTGAGATGAGAAATAATGTCTACAATAAATTTCATTCTCAATTTTTCTCAATTTCTCCCTCTTTTCCAACACACAGCTTTGATAAGAAAGGATAGGACATATAATTACCCATTTTCTCTCCCTGTTCTTGCATTTATACTTATAAAAGCCGTATATTTTGGAAAGCCTGAAATGTGGGAAAACAATAAAACATTATGTCTGTTTAGCCAGAAAAAGACGATATTAAAAAATCTCTGAATGCTCAGATGAATTCTCAGCCTGATCTAAAACAGAACAGAGGGGGGGGGGGAAAAATCGCCAGAGTTTCATAAATTCTAGGTACAGCTTTGACAGAAACTGTAGTATAGGGGCCAGATCATGTGCTTTGCATCACAGAGTCAGCAGTTTCTGGCCGTAGTGTGGGCATATCTGTTCCTAGAGAGACAGGGGTGTGCCTGGGAGACTCTTCTGGGGAGCTGATCCCCTGCCTGCCGTTCCAGTCTCCTGTGGCTGAAATAAACCTGGAAGAACGTTTTCACAATTAAAAATGACGCTGTTAAAAAACCAGGAGTATTCCCCCTTCTGGTTTTTGACCAGCTCTAGCTGTTACTAGCTGATGTAAGGCTAAGCCTGCCGGGTGTGTGGTCCATGAACGCCGCCAAGGATTTGGGCTGGCGCGTCTGACTCTGGTCCGAGTTACGCCGGCGGATGCCGAGCGGGACCGAAACCTGCTAGCGGAGCCGCAGGAAAGCCGGATCAGACTGACCCGTGCCAGAGATCTAAATAGCGGGAGGCGAGAGCAACGTGGAGAAGAAGCTGCCTCCGACTGCTCGCCCCCACCTGCGATATGACCAAGAGTAGGTGCAGGTCCGCGGGCAGCGTTGCCCCCAGGTCCCGCTCCTGTGGCGTGGGACACAGCTGCCTTTGTCGGTGGGTCACGGTGCTGGAGTTACAAGAGCATCCTCTGTTAAAAGAAGTAATTTCCTCTCCGTTTGGGCTCCCGGGGCTCTTAAGAGTTAATGTCCTGGAATTAGATCAGTTCAAAAAGAACTTGATTGATGAGGGACTTGCACCTTTATGACCCAAAACCAAAGCAGGATTTGGTCTTTGGTCAAATGCTACGTTTGTTATGGAAGATTTTTAGTTCTCACGTTCAATCTAACTCTATGCTCCTCAGCTAATACGCGGCAGTTCTAAAGCACAGTAGTGTATCAGCGAGTTTACGGTCTCAAGCAACCTGAAAATGAGAGCTATATGTTGCAGTAAAATATTGACATGAAGTGTTCTTTTTTTTTTTTAATACAGGCTCCAGGTCTTTTGTGTTTAATGTCTGAGTAAGATATACGATACTAGGAGATGCAAAGTATAAACTCTAGCAGATTCATATTAGTTAGAAAGTATGCAAAAAAAGGCAGTACAGAATGTCCATTGAGTACAATGGAAAATCCTCACGATAAATCAATTCCCAGATTTCTGCCTTACTGCTGTTAAGAACAAGTGGTTTAAAAGACCAAACTCCCCAAAACCCAGTTGGGAAAAAGCCTATTAAACTAGGGTGGGGAGAACTGAAATCAATCTCCTCAATTAATCCTCTGTTTGGACTCCTTTTAAAGCTTTAGCACATGTTATTTTTCTTTAAAGGGGGATTTAGTACTTGGGCAAATGTTCCCACATATCAGCAAATGTAAAGTCACTTATTTACTTTTTCCATAGCCTTCCTGATTAATGAGGAAAAATATTTTTATTTTGAATAAAGGTCTATTACTTCCTGATAATTTTCATGCTTGAACCTGATCTCTGGTAAACTAATATAAATCAGGAGCAACTTGGTTGAAACCAGTGAAGTAAGATTAGCATGGGAGCAGAGCTGTACCCATAATAGTCTTGCAATAGATCTCTCTCCTCTCTTAAATTTCTGCAAAAGTATGCAAGCCAACAGCATGAATCAAGTATAATTAAGAGCAGAATTTAGCCCAAAAGGTTGCATGTAAGATGACACGCATTGCTGTGGCAGCAGACTGATGTCGCATGCACACAGGAGTCTTTACTTTCTTCCTGCACCAATGAGAAAATCCAAGAGTCGTGAAAAAGAAAGCAATTATTCAGGAGTAAACATTGAAATCAGTCATGGAACAGTGTGGAGAATACACAGCATTACTGAGAAGTAAATTGCAATTTATATTACTGGTGCTTTTTGAACCTTTGCTCCAGTATGAAACTCCTTCTGCAAGAAAAGTAACATGAAAGACAAAGCTGCAGCAAAGAAAATACATTAACTTTTGCAATGGTTTCATGTGTTTTCTTGCTATTTAAATGTAATGTTTATCTAATAAATAGTATTTCAGTGTTAAACAGTAACTCTCTGTCCCATTTTGAAAGTCAGAGCGTCCTTCAGGAGTTGCTATGATGCCTTTGAAAGCAGTTTTTCTCTAATGAAAAGACATACTATGTCACTGGAACAGGGTCCCGAGGAAGGCTGCCCACCACTTTCACCCTCTGGGTAATCTGGCCTCAAACACAACCCTGTGTCAATCTTTCTCACTTGCTCGCTTTCTTCCTCGTCTGGAGCAAACTAAGGAGTACCTTGGAAAGAAAGTTTACCAAGACAATATCACAGTCCAAAGTCAAGCCATTAGTCACTGCATGAATAGGTTTTAAAAAAATAAATGTTTTTCTACTGCTTTTTCTGTGGGGCAAAAAAATAGAAATGATTTTTCACACTTTCAGGTCTTGCCTACTGAAGTACAGTGCAATATTCATGTCTTTACTTCATTAGGGCTACTTACTTGCTTAAAACTATGTGTGTGCTTAAGCATGTTGTTGAATTAATGCTGTAAGTGGTAGCACTGACCCACCCCCCCCACGCCGCAGAAAACAAGCCTAAAGAGAAATGAAATGACTATTCTGCAACTGTGAGGTTTAAAAACAAGCTCCTCTTCTAATTCTTAAACAGAGGAAATTAAATTCATACTTTCCAGTACGGTTAATCCTGAGCTGTTTGACATATTTGAACATTAGCCATTTGCACTGGGGTATAAACTGAGTGTGGCTTTCAGAAATGCACTATTCCTGTAGACTGTTGATCCAAATTGACTGTCAAAAGTTATCTGAAGAATTTCAGCAGCTGACCTGTTTTATCATGGCCACCAGCTGCTAAAAGCTGTAGATGGTGATGAGAGCTTAGGTGAGAGAAAAGAATATGGAGAGAAGTTAAAAGACAGGAGGGCAGAGAAGCTTTGTGAGCTCTTCAGGTCTTTGGCCCTCATTTCTTGCTCATTAAAGAGAAATTGTGGCTGAGCGATACCTACCGAGTTGGGTCCTTGGGGTGGAGCCATTCAGAGAGAACAGGGGAATGGTAAGCTACGATATTTATTTCAAGCAAATAAAATAAAGGGTTATACACTTCATGCCTTGTGTTAAACTGTTCATAATCCAGAAACAATAAGGATAAAGCTGATTAAGCCAAGGTGACTCAAATTGGGATTTGTCTCATAGGACTTTAGTATAGATAACCATGTTTAAGGTAGCCAACAAACCCCCTACGCAACTACTGGAGAGAAAGAAACGTTAGAGTAAAAATCATCTGACCATCATTAGCTGAGATGCCTATTTCTTTCTGTTAATGGTAAAGGGAACTAACTCAGATACAGTCAGATATGTTTCATTAGGTGAGCCCTGTTCTCTTTCTTTCTAACTGTGGATTAGGCAAGAGGAGAATAAAGGAGTTAACTTTTCTAGATTCCTCAGCAGATTTCGATTTGAGGTTCCCAAGTCCCTGTAGTTAGCAAGACTTGTATAAAAGGTCACCTTCACTGCTCACAACATGATTTTTATTACTAGAAAAAGGTAATCACTTAGGGCAACAACAGAGTACCAAAAAATATCCAGCTGTTCCCTTCTTCCATTGCCTCACTCTTTTCCCAAGCTGCATTTTTTATTGTCTCGAACAGGACAAAAAAGAGCATGAGAATGAATTAAGACAATGAACAAGAACTTTGCTGAGCAAGTGGGAGATGTGGCTGAATGTTAAGATATATTTTCTGTCACCACTGTTTCTCTTATTCCTTCTTGTCCACTCCAAGCAAGGGGAATGCAATTGGCTTATCATGGCAATCTTGAAATAAGTCTCCTGATTTATATGATTGTAGCACTGCTCTTTTGGGTCATAAAATTCCTGTAGAAATGTGGACGAAATGGGTAAATACTTACTGGCAGCAGTGATGGCGTACTTGTATCTATTATCTAAAATCAAAAAGTCCTAGAGATAATGGTGGCCTGAACTTTTTTTTTTTCCATGTGGCACAGAGGAGGGGATGGAGCATGGGAATGGGACAGAGGAATTCCTGAGATCTGA
This sequence comes from Buteo buteo, assembly GCF_964188355.1. NCBI lineage: Eukaryota > Metazoa > Chordata > Aves > Accipitriformes > Accipitridae > Buteo > Buteo buteo. The sequence continues at coordinate 4,273,338 of NC_134198.1, read as the reverse complement.
ACTCTGTTTGGATGCTGAGTCTGTGGCCTCGGGCTAGTCTGGCCTTTCAGTACTTCAGCGACTGACACCCTATAAATACACAAATAATAGATAGGAACAACTTAGGTCTGGATTTCATCCTGGCCTCAGAAGGCATGAACCCAGGAGCTGCAGACAGTAGTCTCCTGACAATCTGCCTTACGGCCCCTGAGCCACAGTACTGAGTGCTGCAGTCACTTTCCATCTTATTCCTAAAATACCTATGCAGCAAGGCTTCAAAGTGGTACATCGTCCCTCTGCCCACCTTTCCTCATCAATAGAATGAGGCTAATAATAGAACTATTTTTCTTTTACCTGTGCTTATTTACAAGACTGTCAAGACTTAAATCAATGACAGAATAAGCAATAAGCCACTATCTTTCCAAAAGTTGTCTGAAATCAGAAGTGCCAGTGTGCCAGTGACCAACAAAACACCACGTGCCAGATAGCGAACATCTTCTGTTGGTGAACAGATGCTGACGCAAGGGGTTACACTGAAGTCAGCAGAGGTTCACACAACTTTTGGCTATTGTGAGTAAGGGGACCACGGTCTGCTCCTGTATTGCTACTGATGTTAGAGCAACGTTAGTGATGGAAGATGTCTAATCAGTACTAAAGAACTGTGAGACTTTAAGAAAAGAGAAGAACCATTTAATGACAGATAAAATTGTGAAAGAAATGAAGGAGTGATGTAGGAAAAAAGTGATTACTTAAGATATCTAACAAACCACTGCAAGGGGTTTTGCTATAATTATATAGCAGGTTTAATAATACATAAACTCTGGTGTTCTGTTGGAATTAATTGATGTAAAGCATCGGTGTGGATTTTTTCCCTCCCTCTCTTGCTGGTGTTTGTAATTCAGAAGAATGAAAGGAACCTGATTACTAATTGGGAAGAGTTCAATAGGTTACATTTTCTGAGAGAGTTGTGCTTCCACAAACTCCTTGTGGCCAGATCCTCTCAACCCAGCTCAGACAACATTCCCAGCAAAACTCAGCATTAACGTGCTTCAGGATTAGGTCTTGTCTTTGTTACCTGCCTCTGCCTTTGGGGTCACTTAAGGTTGCCTGTAGCCCCAAGTGAACGAATTACTTTTAAATAAGAAGTTTCTTTGAAGCTGCAGCGTGAAAGGGGATATATATAGCGGATTACAATACACTACACATAGCATAAAATCTCCCAGCACATACCAAAAGAGCTGACTGTAAGCTGCAAAGCTCAGCCCGAGACTCAAAGTTCACCCAACCTGGGTACCGCCAGCGCCGAGAGGACTGGCGCGGTGTTGCGTTGCCCGTGGACCATTGCGCAGGAGGCTCAGCCCGGGGGAAAATCAGGAACCGCTAACCTCGTCTCCTCCTGCCATCAGCACATCCCCTGGTACACGAGGGCAGCCCACGGGATGCCACCTCTGGATCTTCTGGTGGGGGTCTCCGGGGCAGCGGCAACAGGGCTGCACGCTCCGGCTGGGTCTCGCCCTCCTCCGCGGGAGCCGACGTCTTCTCATCATCCACGCCGCACACGTACTGATTCATCCCCACACTCCCTTGCTCCACAGGAGAAAAACAAGCGATGAATGATAAAATTGTTCTCTCTGGACTCCTCTCCAACATATGCCTGTATCTATTTTGTGGTACGCGTTAGAGACAAGCCCTGGTGGTGTTTGCAGATCCATGTCCATAGTGCTTATTGCTAGCACAAATCTGCCCTTAAGCCGAGAGTTGCATTAGGAGGTCACTGTGATTCCCTTATCTCATATAGCAACATAAAGCAATCACGTTGTGGCCTTAGGTCCGCCCCGGGTTGCTTTTAAGGACCACTTCTAGTCAAACAGATCTCTGGGGCTTAGAGATGTAAGTAGTTTACTTCTGTAAGAAGCAGAGGCCAGAGGCCGAGAAGCTCTGATCCCTTGGGAAGTGAAGGCAGGACATTTGTTTGCCGAAAGGAGAGCTGCTGCTTCGCTGTGTTTGATTTGCAGTCTCCTGCTGAGGCAATAAATGCTCAGAACCGCTGGCATCATTATGTGCTGCTGCTTGAAGTCTTCACTGTACCAGGAGCCATGCAATGCATCTTAAAAGGTTAACAAAAAAGAGCTTTGCTTCCAGCCAGGACAAGGATAAACAGTAGAAACAATTAAAATCTGCTAACCTGCTCTCGAGTTTGCCAGAAACTGGTGAGGTAAAATGCGGTGGCAAAATAAATGCCAGCTGCTAGCTCTGCGGTCGTCCCGCTTCACCCGCATCTCGGCAGAGAAGCTTTCTGGTGCTCCTGCATCCCTGACTGAGCGACACTGCAGATGCTTCTCCAGGCATCAGGGGAAGCTTGTCGGTCTCTTCACAGGACGCTGGCCGGTATCAAGTGAATTTTGCCCCTGCATCGTTCAGGAAACGTGTGGGTACGAGTCACCCCAATATTGTCCAATATGTGCTGAAGTAGAGGTTGTAGTCTGTAAGGTATGCTGCTCTAAGCCTTTGAAATCCCATCAGCAATTTGTTTACTCTGCAGCTGTGTCTTCATGTATTTCAAGGGGAAAAGGGCTGGTTGTACAAATCGGCTTTATAGGAAAAGCCACGCACGCCTGAGTAATCCATATTGTTCATGATTCACCTTCAGGTGTGAATGCTGCCAGCTGGAGAGCAAACTTTGGGTTTATACATGCTCTTCATGGATGTGGTCCTACCATGTGTGAGAATGATAGAGGCTGTTGTAAGACAAAGCTCATGTCGCACTTGCTGCAGTGCCTTGAAGTTCACCCGGAGTCTGCCGTGGTCTTTGTGTAACAGCCCGAGTCACTGTAACAGGAGCAGATTTGGGGATAGACTCGCGCCGCATGGCCGAGGCCCTCTTTTGACTTCCCAAGGTTGCTAGAAGGAGTAATACGTCAGATAACCTGCTCATCCCTTGTGCCTAGTGTTGGAGTACTGTTTCCCCTCTGTCTTATGTGTAGAGGAACTGCTAAGCTTAGCATAAAGAGAGAAACGCCGTTATAGCACACATGACTAACATTAGAAAATCATTCTTGAGGCTTTTGCTCACTGAAAATTACAAAAAAAAATCTCAGGCCCTTGAGACAAACACTTTGATGTAGCTTGGAAAATAACAGAAAAGCTGCTCTGAGTGCTGGGCAACCCACCAAGAGTTCATAAGTTAATAAGACTCAAGAAAGCATTACTGTAAGCAGCATTTCAGTTTTGGGCCTTAAATTAAGCATACATTTTCCATAATGAAGAGAAATGCATGCCTGGGATTTAAAGAAAATGCGAAGAAGGTTATGGGAATAGGCCATAGTAGGAAAAATTTCCCTATTATGCCTCGTGCCTCTCTGCAAACTAACATCACCAAGACCATCAGCAATAAAACCCAAGATGCTGAATTTGTCTTTCAGCAGCGATGGAAGGTGTTCGGTCTGGGGTTGTGATTTATGGCTATTTCAGTGACTAAAATGGACCATGGCCTCTGAGGGCGTCGAGTAGCGGCCCTTGGCACTCTGAGGGCAAACAACACGGCACAGCTCAAGCCGCAGTGTTTTTCCTCTCCAAACAGGGTGGCTCCCCCCCATGTTGCCAATTAGGAAGAATCCTTCGTAAGGACTCTCACCCAGATGAGAAGAGTGTGAGCTGTGATGGACGGAGATCGCAGGGAGCTTGCTAACAGCTGGACAGAATGGACAACCATGTGCAGGTATTTCAGCCTGGTCCTGTTGAAGTTACTAGAATAAACCAATAAAAACTGAGACCATATGATGGGTCTCCTACAGTCACATCTGAGCGATTTGCTGATGTGTCCCGTGGAAAGTCTTTGCATGATATCCTCAAAAAGATTTCCTGAGGAAAAATGGGAGTTCACTGACTCTTTTTTTTTAATTTTTTTTTTTTTATTTTAGGAGTTTGGATAACTCCGTTATTGTGCTACTGAAGTCCCACTGTTCAGTGTGGACAGCCTCATAACATCCTGTGTGATAAGGGAAACTATTTTATAAATAAGGAATCAGATGCAGAGTGGGAATTTGTAGTTAGATCATCAGAGAAGAATATCTGAAGCATCCTTCCTTGAAATTGGATCACTTTTCTGCTGCATTGGTTCATTGTTTTTAGTTCTAGAAAAGATAACAATCTATTAACTCCATGGAAATCTCACCAACCTTTCTAAAGAGCATACTTCAGTATGTTCCTCGTGATTTAATCTCTGGCTCAGCCAGACAAGCTTGTCCTGTATTTTCAACTACTTTAACAAGACAACAATATTTGAAATGAAATATTTTTAATTGAATTGCCACTGAATCAATAAATATTTCAGAATAATAACTTGTGAGCATTCTTCTCAATAAGTCAGTAGATAATCATATCAATGTGCGGAGATAAAAGGAATGTTAGTGGCACAAACTAAGGATTTATGTCTGAGCCGTGTGGGCACAAGGTAATGCTGGGACTGAAAGCAGGTTTAGGTCCAGCCTCAAATCAGCATAACGTATTCTAGAGATCCAGTTGCTCTTTCAAAATCAAGAGTTTTGAGCAAATTGGTCTGTCTGAGAAAATGCTTGTAATACGTATGTTGCTGTGTGCTCTTTAAAAGTTTGTGTCTTACCCCTGAAAGATGGCAGTGAATGATCCCTAGGTGTGTAAATAATTTCTAGATCTACATAGTCAGTTTTGGGATAGAACACTGCTATGTTCTTACAAGCTATTTCATTACTTTTTAATTAATTTATCTTTTCAGCTACTTAATCAAATGTTATTTCCAGCCATGAAACTGGATAGGGGCTGGTGGAGGTTCACATTTATTTGACAGATCTCGCTTTTGTGGCTTTCTAGATGACAAATTAGTCTGACTTTTGCAGTGCTCTGGTGACTGTAGTGATCCAAATATACTTTCCTGAATTCACAGCACCTTGTTTTCCTTAATGCTCTTCTTTGTTTGAATCTTTGAAGACATCTGTACATAATCTTTTCTACAGGTGTTCAGCTGTGGTCTCATCTGCAGAGAGACCTAAGGAGGATTTGTGTTGAGCTGGTCTGCATCTTATCCATTCACAATATGCTAGAGAACGTCTTTAAGAAATTCACTGGCTGATATCTACACCTGATATTTGGACTAATGTAAACAAGCTTTCAAAGGCATAAGCAATGCTTTAAGATTCCAGTGCTCAGGATGTTATGCTGGCTTTTTATATCACCAGGGACATCACTAACATGAAAACTAAAAATTATTCATGTTATGCAGCCACTCAAAAGGAGTGGCATGATAAACAAGGGTGTGATATACATTCGCTTTTGTTTGATATTGGCCAATGTTTTGTCTTGCATCCCAGCCTTCTGACGCGTTCAGCTATTCATAGACTATGTCAGAACTGCCTCCTTCATTAAATTAATCCTGATGTTTGTATCTGACAAAGCTGGAAACCTCTTCCAAATTATATTGCATCATGTATCTTTGAGACATTTTTCTTCACAGTGTTTCAACATTATTTGTATAGTTCAGTACCTGAATTGTAGATGCAAGTAGAAGCTTGGTCTCCACGTGTGTCTTAGTGTCTGCTGTCTGCAACCCCAAAACATGAGTCCTGCAAAGAAGGTTCTATAGGGAATTTGTGATGGAGGTTCATGATTAATTTTATATTTTTTATATGAATAAGACTTGGTTGTCAGAAATATTAAGTATGATTTTAATACTTCTAAAACTAAGAATCCCTCTTGGTTTAAACCCTTCAGAGATGAAACATGGCTATTACTTTGAATAGTATGAGCTTTTTAGGTGAAGGTTTTGTTATCAAACATTTTCCGGTATTTGATTCCAGTAAAAGAATTGTTTGTAAAGGAACCAAGATTTTAAAGCTCATCTGAAAATCTATGTGGGTGTACTCACCAGAAAAAGAAATCCCTCTGAAAGTATGGATATATGAAATCTGTTGCTTAGATGTATTTATTTATGTTGATTCAAGATTTGCTAGGAATGCAAATGAAATCTTTAAAAAATGGTAACTAAATCAAAAGCTGCCAACATTTTGTCAGACACACGTATTTCTGCTGATCACACAATAATAATGATGCATTTAAAGTATTTTCATCAATGGACTTACGCCTTGGGACCAAGGAAACGTTTGGCCTGTGGTCTGTTGTGTACCAAAGACAAACAGACTAAAATGGTTGTCTTGGTCTGATTAAGCCTGTTTCAGAATAAAAGTGTGAAATCTATGACTCAGCTACTGGTTCTTTGAACAAAAAAGTAGAGAAAAAATACTTAAACAAAGTGTTCAGCTGTTGTTATGGTGACACATTAAACTATCCAGTCATTCTGGTTTGGATCCAGAAGCAATTAAAGATGTAAGGAAGGTGTGCTCCCATTTTGGAGCACTTCAAATCAAACTTTCTGCGAGCTGTAGCTGAGAAATATCTTTAGAATGAGGATGAGAATTGTCACAATAAAATAAAATACAAAATCTACATTGAAGTCATTCATAAGCTAGGAAAAACCAAAATTAAGATGCTTGTGCAACCTCAGCTCACTTCCTTTGCTGTGCCCTTTGTATGTTTTTCTTTACACGATCACACACCTCATTTAGCAGATACGCAGCAAGCACCAAATAAGCAGTTGAAGTGCTCCAAGGAAAGATCTCTCTTCCAGGACAGCAAGAATAGTGCAGGGTGGTACCAAACAGGGCCTGAACAGTATAGACAGAGCGATCTCCCTCACCCTTGGGGCAGTTTCTCTATAGCAGAGCTGCTAAGTGCATAGAGGCACCAGCGGCACCTCTGTGACCATAAGCCATGTGTATGTGTGTGTGCATGTGCGTATACATAAATACATATTTTCACTTAAGATTTTTCAGTGTAAGGTGTCTGAAATATGAAGGCGATGTTGCAGACTGATGGTTTTATCAGATGATACTGAGGGTATCAGTTGTACCCTTAGATGTGAGCATCTACTACGTGGCTCTCCCAGTAAGCAGCAGTTCCTGAAGTAAACTATCCCCAGAACCGCACCCGGCTTTTGCTTAGGGAGCACCACCTTTTTCACTTGAAAAGTGAACCAACATATGAGCAGCGTGGATAATCGTGGGTCTAAGTGATTTGAGGAATCCTCTGCAATCCCATGAGACCAATGCTTATTTCTGATAGTCTAAATGACTGCCCTTGGTGAGTTGGGCACTTCTCCTTTGCCTCAAAAAATCTGTTTTCCTAGAAAACTGACTTTTACACAACTAGATCCCCCTCTATAAATGTGTTTGTCAAGAAAAATGGTAAAATAACGGAGGAATATTCACACCAGAAGCTGTAAGCTGCTCAAAAGCAGCAGGAATCCTATAAGCTGCTCTGTATTTGTGCTGTGCAATGAACCTTGGGACCTCATTACTGGCTGATCCCAAAGTGTTACTTTATTAAACATCGTCACTATGAAATTGTCATAGCAATAGGATGGTGGTGACTCTGGAGGTAGTGGCAGTGGAGTAGCTGCTGCCATTATTTGTGCTGTAACCCCTGTGTGGATGAGCAGGGGATTTAAACACTTTCATATGGCATCCTGATGGTAAAAGCATTTCCCTTTTGCAGCATGTACGTGAGTTAAAACATTTTTAAATATAAAGTGGAATGCAAGAGGAATCCTTGCAGCTCCCAAGTACAGCGCAGTCTACGTGGGGAGAAAATGTATTAGGACTGAGATCCTAGCGAAGTCAGTTCTGCTAATGCAAACCATGTATGGCTTTGGTTTTGCGATTCTGGGAGCAGGTATAGTTTAGATCCTAGAAAATACTGGGCGTAATTTCTGTCTAAAATAGAATATTGGGGGGCAAAAAGGGGTTGGTTGCGTGGCATGTCTGAAAGTTGGGCCGCTATCGAAGAAAGAAGGAGATTGAAGAAGCAGACACCCCTGCTAGTCATTCTCACCGTTCTCCTAAAGCAGCAGCCTCGTCCTTGGCTTCAGTGGATCCAGGAAGGGCTCAAAATTTGGGTTGTGGTCTGATAACATTCCAGGCCAAACGCGTGCCATTTCCTCGGTTAGCCTCTTCAAGTCCTCTCTTTCGGGGTCGTATTAAAGCACTTGAGAACGTGTGCCCATGGTTTGGCTGAGCAGGAGTCAGCATTCTCCTCTCCGAGTACAGGACAGCAGAGGAAGAAGACGACCAAACGAAGAACCTACCTGCCTGGTGCTGTCGGTTGCATCTCTCCGAGACCCAAGGGAAGGGACAGGACACAGAAAGGGTCGCGGTCAGGCAAAGGACTCAGCCTGAGATCCAGCGTCTGGCAGAAAGCCTAAGTTTCAGATTTGTGAGAAACTGTCTGGGGGAGAGAAACATCTTTACACGAGATGTGAAACAGGAGGGCCTGAGGGAGGCTTGGAGAGAAGCCCAAGAATGAGCACAGCCTGCTGCAGTCATCGGCTCCGGCCGGGGCCTCCCTTCTTCCACTCGCGTGAAACTATTTCTATTGTCATTAAGCCTTAAAAAGCTGTTGTGTATCTGGATGTGCACGTGTGTGTGTGCATGTGTTTGCAACAGTGACATGTTTAACTTCAGATCTGACGATGTGCCTTTGGCAGATTCAATGTAAAAATTAACTTGCTCTGTGCCTTTTTTTTTTTTTTTTTAAAGAATAAAACAAAACCAGATTGAGCTTTTACACTTAAAGCCCTAAGAAAATCATAAAAGTGAATTATGGGGTGAGAATTAATCTTTAAAGGAAAGCTTTACACTGGAGTAAACTTGGAACATTTATACATAAAATATTACATATAACATTTATGTGTATAAAATCTGCTGAACTGGCCAATTTCTGACTATTATATAAACTTTATGCATTTGAGAAAGCAGACTTTCTTTCACAAAAAATAATTTGTTCTAGCTTCTATTATAAAATAATAATCCCTCGGTATCAACACTTTACGCTATTGTCACAAGCTGTCTCCTCCGTGTGCTGTTTGGTTGAATAATTTGTCCTTTATAGATTGAGCATGAAGTGCATTGGTCTAGCAAGCTAAAAGCACAATGCAAACCAGGAGAAGAAAAAAAGATAAGGCTGGGAAGGGAGCATGTACTCCAGACAAGGGACACTCACCATTTTGGGGTGCAGAACTCGTATCTAAACGACTCCACGTTCAAGGTTAGCTTGGAGAGGGAGTCTGGGTCTGGGCAGACAGTGAGTCCCCAGATTTAATCTTCCTGACGTAAGACAGAGCCCGGGTTTTATGGCCAACCTTTGAGGTGCCTCAAAGAAGGAGCTGGAAGAGGGTCCCCAGGGAAGGCAGCACGCAGCAGCACGGAGCTGGGGACCGGAGAAGCGTTGGGAATCCTCCATCAGGAGAAAGCCGCCTGTGCTCCTGCTCTTCCCCGCGCTTGGCTGCTTGGGGTCCTGAGCACGCGCTCGGCAGCCTGGGGCTGGTACCCCCGAGGGATGTCCCGAGGGAGGACTGCGAGTGGCAGTCGTACTTCTCCAGCATCTCCAGCGTGGTCCAACTTCTCCAGCATCTCCAGCATGGTCCAACAGATGAGTACCACCTCCTGGAGCAGTGAGACCTCCTTGGAGACGGGGGGTTGGCTTTCCAGAGTAACTGGACTCATACAAAGCACCGGACACACGTGAAGCGAACGGACCTGGATACATAAAGGTATTCCACTGTGCGCAGTGCTGTCCTTATGAGGAAGGAATGATAGAGAACAAAAGAAAATGCAACGGATATCAGTGCTGGCAATTCACGCCTGGATGTGCTCAGATAGCATAATGACAAGGTCTTAGAAAAGGCAGTGCATTGCAGAATAGCCTGCAAAAGCTAGTAGGCATAAATAGGCTTTTCTTAGCCTCTCTGTAGAAAGACTGGGTATTTTTGCAGGTTGTCTAGTATTGGGCTACTCCACAGCAATTCATGTGAGATCTCTTTCTGCAAATCCACTGTTTGAAAGCCACAACTTGTTCTTGCAGAAATTATTACAAAATGATATAAGAAGTAGATGAAGGACAGAGACTGTTCACAGAATTGTAAGCTGTAGAACTGTTAATTTTTTTCTTACTCAAAACTAGAACAGAAACTAAGCATTTCAGTGCCCTCAGAGAAATCCAGCATATATGATCTTCTCTAATTGCCTGCCAGGGAAAAGCTGTGGTTATGAAGCAATCACTGATCTGATCCCATAGCAGCTTTTCCTAAGTCAAAATACTCTGTTTTCTTTTCACTTTGCAAGTATTGCATCGTTTTAAAGAATTTCAGAATGTCCTTTTCACAATGAAGCAAGCATCAACACTGGATTAACAGAATCAAGGTTTATATCCTGGAATAATAGGAAGAAAATAGATGAAACATTTAATTGAATTGCAGATGTTATGTCTAGAAGAGCAAAATACTCTGAGAGTAATTGAGTAGGTTGCCATCTACACTAAGCAGAGATTTTTGAAACAGAATACATATGGAGAATGCAAATGTGGAGAATGCAAACATCTGTGTTGAATGTTAGTTTCCAGTGGTATCAAGGAATACACATGTTTTTCTTAGATTTTAGAACTTAGTGGTATCAGTGGAAATAAAATACAATGTCTGATTATATTGCTGAAGTCAGCAGAGGAAGAATGCAGAAGAATCTTATTCTTCTTCCTGAGAGACATCTATAATAAATCATTAGTGGTATATTAAAAAGTAGATTATAGCCATGGGACTAAGTGTTTTCCTATTCACCAAAGGAATAAAAAAGGAGGATATTGAATTATGAACAATATCAATTGGCATTTCAAAGTATGAAAACATCAAAATGATCTGTATGTTGTTCAATCCCTTAAACTTCAGAGCATTTTAAACAACATTTGGTGGATAGAAAAAGAGAAGATAATTTTTTAGGGAATATTTGTAGTATTGAAACTATAAATTATGCTTTCTAGTTTTCTAAACCAAGCAGTTATTCTGAACACTGAGACGTGATGATTGCGTGGAGTCAGTAGTACATCATCGAATTTTAGCTTCTCAGGTAAGAAGAAATATAGAATTGCAGATGTTATATTAAACCATTCATCTTACCATTCATTTACATTTCAGCTTGCAGCACAGAAGTCTGAATAACTAAGAAGATTTTAATTAAATCAAAGGACAAAGCATGACAATTTAATGACCTGATATGAAACCTCATATGTTTCCATTGGCCCCAGGAGTCTTCTTGAAGAGAAAACAGTAAGAATCAGATTTTCTGATCTGTGTGGGCTTGGACAGCCTGTTCCCAGGAGCAATAACTAGGAATTGGGATTTATTTCCTATTGGTGCTCGAACACCACCCAAATTGCATCAATTCTGGATTAAATAGATACTGCAATTATATTAATTAGGCAAACATGCCAAGTTAATTATGAAAGTTACCTTCTTTGTTTGACTGCAGTAGAGCCTTGTTAGGGCCCAGCCACATTTTCTGGCTTGAGATAAAATCAATGCGGCAAGTCTTGGTCTTTTCTGGTTTTGAAAACAAAACAAATGATTATTCATCCCTTCTTTTCTGTTCACAGTGAAACCATCTCTGTGGTTTAATTCTAGCTCGGGCTGATAACACACCAATCTTCTTGACACACTAAGAAGGAAATGGCGTTTGGATCGCCGCTATGGCTTGGCAGGAGCTCTTGATGTGATGCCTGCACTTTGTCAGATGGCTCGGGAAATTCCACAGCCGATACTCAAAGCTCTAGTTCAGGCAGGGATTTCCAATCCCTGATAAGTGTGAAGTTCACAAGAAGTTAGCCACCCTACATTTTCTGCATCTGGTGGCTGTGTCAAGGCTTGCATGACATATGCTGGTGGCCAGAGCTCCACTTAACACCAGACATCGTTACGGCAGTCTGGGACGGTGAACGATTTGACTACCTACCTTCCTCTTATTGAAATGGAAGTTGAGGCCCCTTACTAAAGGTGGTGTAGTAGCTGAACCTGATGTAGAAGATACAACCCAAATACTAGAATATCTGGTTATGTAAGTATTGAAATGACTAATCAGGTAATTATGAATATGATTCAGAAATCAGTCCATAAAATTAATTAATTTGTTCTTCTTTTCAAAAAGACAGGTTTAGAAAACACGGGTAGTTGGGAAATGCTTTATTTAGTTAAGAAAAAGGAATAACGAGTGGGGACCTTGAAAAGTTTCACTATATTTGAAATATACCTGGAACTGGTACAATTGAGGGCAATGATCAACTGTCTTCTAGAGTAAAGTTTGGTTTAAACTAATCAGCTGAGGTTTCATCAAGAGAATGGAGGTTAGGGAGCAGGAATAGATTTTCAATGATCAGCATACCCTGATAGTACAGGAACAGCTATCTGGGGAAGTTTTAGACTCTATTCTATTAGAAAACTTTAAGAACATGTTGCACAAAATTTTCTCAGATGTGTTCTGTTTGTATTAGTTCTTTAACACAGGAGAAAGTTGGACTCAGACCTTTCTTTTCTATGACTTGAGGATTCTAAAGGAAATGGCCGATAATATCCAGGAGATTATATTGGATGGACATAAAGATCCTTTCTACTATATGAATTTGTTTATATTTTATGAATTCATCCCATACATAAAGACAGGAGTTCAGATCCAATGCTGTTGATTTGAAGAACTTTGCATTACTCTATTATTTTATTGACTTAGTCAGACTCCCAGAATGAATCATTTTCTTAGCTTAAATAAGTCAATCACATCTGGAGCTGGTCAGAATATTTTCAGTGAAATGAAATATGTCACTTCATCAAAGCCAAAATGTTGTATCAACATATCAGTTTTGACAAATATTTCTTGAGAAAGTTTTTGCCTGGGGTTCCCTTGTCACTTTCGGCCAGAGGAGAAAGAACTTGAGCTGAAAAGATCAGGTTTTCTATCCAGACACAGACATTTCATAACAATTTCCATTTGCAAAAATGTTTGAGGGGTTTATTTTCATTCCTCTGAATAGTGAAAACAAATTCTGAAACCTTGAAATTTACAGCAAAATGGAATCCTTGTCCTCCGAAAAGCTTTAATCACATCTGAGCATACAAAATGCTGATTCAGTAGGTCATATTTAGAGGATTTAGGTATACCAGAAGGCACAAAATCAGGAAACCGTAAGAAATGTAGCCATAGCTTGATATTCGTCTTCTTTTTCCTTGAAATAGTATTCATTTACCAAACAGCATGTAAACATCATTGAATTTGACTCTTGTCATAAAGATATCTCTACAAAACATGCATGATAGCACATTCTATATCTTTCACACCAAGGATTAGTGAAGTGCGTAGCAAAGTCCTTCCCTAAATGATGTAGGATACAGATTGGGCTCTAGGTGATTAAAGGAACACTAGAAATCCATTTTCTTTAGCTCATTTAAAATTTGTGGGCGCTTCAGTTATTCAGTCACAGTTAAAACATTTCGACTGCTCCAAGGGAAAAAACCCAAACCCGCTTGTACCAGCTGGAAGGGGAGGTTCCAGCGCACCGGTGAAGCTCATCAGCTGCTCGATTGCATTCTGGAAGAAATGGGCACTGCACATGACTGTGCAGGAAAGAGGAGGGTACAGCTGGGGCAGACGCTGCCCTTACCCTCCCCAGCTGGCATTTTATAGCCGTATTTCTGTAACCCATTTGTAGCCATTAGAAAATGATCTTGCAGAATATGTATTTTAAGTAGTTGTTATTATTATTAAACAGGGCAACTCCTGTGGCTGGAACACATATAGTGACTTTTTCAAAATGAAGGAGACAAAATATTGTAACAAAAAGAGATTCTGAAGTCCTACTGTACGAAACAAAGCCTGTAAAAAAAAGAAGTGGGTTAAAAAAGCGTTTCTGAGTGCTTTCTGCACTGCATCTTGAGAAAGATCATTTCCTGCAAACACGAAGGAGCCGTGTGTCAGTGGAGGAGGCTGAAGTCTGTCTTCCAGTTCTCACACTAAATTTTCAGAGCGGTATCCATGGGCGAGCGTGTACAGCAGCGTACGTGTGCTCCCCACCTGTACAGACCAGTACGACCAGTGGTAGGAACGCCTTCAGAGAAGGCAGCGGTGGGGCTGGGACCCACCTTGGGGTGGAGGAGCCCTACCAGAACAGCAGGACCGCTGCTCCTGCCCCGTCGTCTGCTCCACCGGTGGGTTACGCCAGAAACTGCTGAGGGGCAGCAGAACCGGCACGTGAGAAAAGGCTGTTGGGGGGAAAAAAATATTCAGGAGATATTGATTTCAGGAAAGGGAGCGCTAATGCTGCACGGAGCCAGATGTGTGACCACATATACGCATGTGAGATTGTTCCCGTTATTCTCCAAGAGTGGAGTAATACTGCGTATCAGTAGAGCTCATATTGCAATGCAGGCGGTAATTTTTCTGTAGGGAATTGGTTTAATCAGTTTACAGAAACATTAAGGCATAAAGTGCAGTTTTTCAGTAACCATCTTATAATGAAGAATATTACTGGATGAATTCTCTGCAAAGAAGGAAAAAATCCACAGCTCTTTTTTTTTGTCCCCTTGCAGTTCACCTTTAACTCGGAAGGTCCGGAATTTTTTTCTTAAGCTGTTTTTACAGCAGAAGTTCAGATTTTAAGGAGTCTGGAAGACTCCATTTTATCTGTAGAGCTAATGGCACTATGCTGCGATAAGACTTGAAAGTGAAAGCTGAACAACAGAAAGGAGGAGAGATTAAGGATTTTATTTCGGTTGGTACACGGATTAGTTTCAATGGATTTATGGCTGTTGTTTACAATTACGGAGCCAACTTCGCTGATGCCTGTGTCTCTGATTTAGTGGTACCTATTGCCAAACCACATCACTGAGAGCTCTGGTAAGGCTTCAGAAGCCTTAATAGAGAGAGTGCACGCTGTTGGCAGCCTCAGCCTAAAAGCCGGAGATAAACTGAGACTAGAAACCAATGTACAGCTTCACCTTCTGGCTCTCCAGAAACTGACAACTTTATACCGTGTTTTTGGCCTATCTTCTTAATATGTGGAAATAAAATCACAGCTGTTATTTTGTCTGAGACTTGTAGATCTACTGCTGAGCGAGAGGGTAATTCTTATTTCTTACACATGCCGCTGCGTTTGTTCTGATTGCTTCTTTTTAAACTAAGTTGCTAAAAATACATTTATTTTCTGATTCAGAAGCAACAGTGAACAATGTTCATGAAACACTCCTAAAGAGGAAAAAAGATAAAATCTTCACGCAGCTGGCAGGATATACAAGATAAAGTGTTTTTTAAAAGGAATAATTAGGGAAAAGATCCTCTTTGCTAGAATAATTGAATAAAACCTTTAATACAGATGATAGCCAATGACTCAGTGAAAAAGGAAACCTGAATTTTAAATATTAAGGACAACATCTATCTTTGCCTAGATCTGGACATTATTGGCGCTCTCCATAAATCATCCTCTTTTTAATTTAATATGAGCATCTGTAAGGTCCAGAGATAAATTAATTGCTGCCAGATTTAAATAATACGC
This sequence comes from Buteo buteo, assembly GCF_964188355.1. Lineage (NCBI taxonomy): Eukaryota > Metazoa > Chordata > Aves > Accipitriformes > Accipitridae > Buteo > Buteo buteo. Next base: position 4,257,912 of record NC_134198.1, on the reverse strand, counting down.
TTGGTTTCAGGCATTTCCTGGGGATTAATGACAGGTTAGGGGGAGCCGAGGGCCTAAAGTTCAGCCAGAAACCATTAACCTCAGGTTATCATTAACCTCAGGAAACACCCTACGTCTCAGCCGTGTCTGCTTCTACAGAATGGAAATGAAAAGCGTAATGCCATGTATTTCTTTTAGGGGTTGATGCCATTCCGGGTGGTACGTACGGAGAATTTTAACAGCCGACATTCTACCTGGTTAGATGGCACAACTTAAAACGTGTGCATCCACTTGGCTTATCATGGCTCCTCCAAAAGGAGGAGTTTAATGCCGATGATATATTGTATGGATGCCTTTTGTTTGGGAGCCAAATGATAAATCCGTAGAAGCCCACGGAAACCGAGGCGTGCGTTAGCACGGGGTGGGTTGACACTTGGAGGTCAACGTTGGGGTTGCACGTGGACCTTCCCTGGGCGTGTGGACCACATCTTCTGGTCCCTGTTCTCAGCTGTTGCGCAGCAGCATTTGGGCGCAGGGAAGCGGGCCTCATGTTTCTTAATTTAAAAGGTAGAAAATTGTGTCTGGAGGAAAATTTCAGAGTTCCCAACTCGACTTATTAAGATCCGAATTTTGACCTACTTTAAAATTGCAGAGACCTCTGGAGATGTAGTAGCTGGATACAGAAAATAAGAACAATATTTATAGGAAAGATTTTATGCATTATTCAGCCTGAAGCTTTCCAAGCGTTTTACGAGCATTTATTAATTAACACCCACAACATTCCTGTGAGATAATGTGTTAGCCCTGCTCCGTGCTAGGAATGACATCAGAGATGACACCAGAGGAAATCTGGGGAGGGAGGAAGAAGATGGCACCACAGAGGGACGGGGCTCTGAGAATTCCCACTTCTCCCTCGTCTCTGCTGTGGATGTGGGGCATATTCGGGGCTCTGTCCACACAGACAGGGGAAATTGGGAGCTGAGACTAGTGCTGTATATAAGGGTTTGGAAAAATATCACTATGAGGTACCATTCTTATGAAAAAGAAGGGAGCAAGTTAATTTAAGCTAATTTCAAAGCACAGCCAGTGTGTGTCAGAGAGAGGGAACAAGTTGCTGGTGAGACTATGGTGGTTTTTGAGCACCGGTCCAATGAGTACTTGGGCTATGGACAGGTTCTGGTGGGCTGTAGCAGCTACTCAGGTGTGCAGTGGGGTTTGGATGTGTCTTTCTAAGCACCAAATTCCCTTACTTAATGTTAACCATGTACAAATTGGTGTCTACCTCGAGCTAGGCGTTTAGGCTTCCTCTGTAGTCAACGTAGAGTCTTCCATAGTTTTAAAATAAGTGTCTAAAATACTTCCTTCCTTTGGAATTGCCCAGTTTCCCCCACCGATTTTAGTGTGGCATTCTAAAAGGCCATTTTTCAAACAGCTGAAGTTAGTTGGGGTGAATACGAGAGCAGGAGAAGGCCCGGATAATCCCAGTGAGGGGACAGCAAAATGTCCTGCTGGCTGTTAACTGCATGAAGACTGTTGGTTTGGGGACTGGACAAATAACCTATATTTACACACAAGCACACATACACCAGTTTGCCTTAGGCAGCAAAAAGGCCGCAAGCTCATGTTGGCTTCATGGAGGGAGATGATGGATGAGTGCAGAGAGATACACTGGGAACAACACTTGCAACACAGATTAATCTTAGTGAAACTTGGTATGCTGACAGGGCTGCTCTTTGTTTTCTGGTCTGTTCAACTGGGTTTAGCTCAATGTTCATTTTTTATGATAGTCCTTACATGCACAAATCTATAGTATTGTATATAGCTAGATGGTTTGTATCTGCTTTTCATTATAATGCAACTTCTCTGTGCATTATTAAAATATGTTTTAATATATAAATCTTATCTAGTTTATGTTTTTGTAGCCTACGTGTTACTTTTTCTTTTTTGCTCTTTATGTTCAGATTTTCTTATTACCATATTTTAAATGCTTCTCTTGCCAGGCTGCTTTAATTATGCTAAGGGCAAAGCCCACTCCTTTAAACCTGTGACAATTCTGCAGATAACTGTAGAGCACTTTTTCATGGATTTCAGTTGCTAAAAAGAAATGGCACAGCTGTCTTTTAAAGCACATTGGGTCAAAACTGTGGCCAAACTGCAGCAGTATGACTGGAAAAAAAGGGCTCCCTGGAAGCTGGTAACAGAAGAATTTTCTAAAGAAAGAAAACTCCAAATATAGAGCACACAACATCTTTCCAGAAGCTGGCAGAAAACAAAGGATTAAACTTAACTAAATCTCTCTCCTGCTTTTAGTCCACAGTTGGCTGCAAAGAAGCAGTATCAGGCCAGCTGTACAACGCAACCTAATTCCACACAAAACATAATAGCGGTGGGCTATGGAGAGTTGGAGTCTGACTTTCATGTGGGCCGGGGGGATAAGATATCTCTGGTTTACTAGAGCTTGTGATTCACAGGCCCTATACTTTTGATTTTAGTAAATCTTGCCGTATCTGAGCTTTACCGAATTGAAGGACAAAATATTCGCACCGCTTTCTGCTTGCACACAAGGAAGGAATGTGAACTCTCCTCATTCTATCAAATACCCTCTCCTCCACCTGGCCTTTAGTGCTATTGGAATTGCTCACTTTTGCAGTTCATCCTGTTTTTCACAATACTCATGCAAGTCTCGCAGAGGCAGGCGTTACTAATCCAAGACGGATGTCTTCTACTGCAGTTCCCAGAGTGAGTAATGCCACGCTGGTCTCTGTGAAGGTGGTGAGGCTTCTCCCCAGGTTTTGGAGGCCAGACAAAAACTCTGCTGTGTAAGCAAGATGGGGAGAGTAAGCAATGAGGCACAAGAGCCCCTGAAGGCAGGGATGGTTAGCTTTTTAATGCTCTTTAGTCACTTTTGTTTTTTCCCAGCCCCACTTTTGGAGGTAGAGCAACAGCTGCGCAGCGATACCATCCCTGAGGCGGAGTTGCCAACCCAGTCTGGTCCTACACTTCTTCCTCTTAATTCCTCTTCATACAAAAGAGCGCCCCGATTGGCTTGACCGTCCAAAAACCCACACTCTCATGGACCGGGTCAAATAGCCTTTGGGCTGGCAGAGGGTCACACCTGCGTGATGGCGTGCCGTGGAAAGAGTTGGAGGTCCTGCATTCCCAGAGCTACTGGGAAATAAATCCCTTTTTGAGCAGATGGAGAGCAGAGCTACATCTGAAGTAATACTTTCTACAGAAAATAGAAACCCATAAATCGAAGAGACACACTTCCAAATCCAGCATCAGATCTCTAAATCAGGAAGCAGTCAAAATATTGCAGTTACTTTTTGGAGATGATGCTTTAGGACTAAGTTTATAATTTCTTTCATCTTTTAATTCCTTTTGCCTAAAATGTGCAATTTATGTCTTTATTGTATACATGCCTATATGTTACATACATGTAATATGCATTCAGTCTGAAATGGCACTCCCCAAATCATTCTCAATTCCTATGATAGCAGTGTCATACAGACAGCTAAATTAGCGTATTAGAGAATTTCAAAGATACTGATTCTCAAAAAGGGAAGATACATTGTCACTCATTCCTACCCAGGTCAAACAAGTTATATAAACCACCAAATATAGTTTAGAAAATGAACCCTATGTAAGTAGTCTAATATTCCAGGTTCATGCATCCTTATTTCAATTGTCTGGAACTAAAAGCAAAAGGATACTCGATATCATTAAAAAATAAACGGAGGTTATAATTGCTTAAAAGATTATAGCATAAAATTTGCATGACTGATGGGCTGCAAAATGCAAGAGGGATTTGCTATACAGAATTTAATGTTGCTTTGCTTGTAGATGCAGCTTGCATTCAGGCATATCAAGAAATAAGATCATTTAATGGTTTATTCATTCTATTTAACAGAATATATCCATGGCCCATCATCCACATATTCACCTGCTGTCAGCTGCTATTGAGCTCTGTAATGAACAGCTGTGGAAAGGGCAAAAAACATACAACAACCTCTGGCTATTTGCATTTAAGATACTTAGTTCTGTGTGAGAAGAATGACATGTAATCAACTAGGCACACGGGTAAAAATAGCAGACTCCAATTCTGCCTACCATTTTTCTCTTCCCTTAGAGATGTTTACAAAATTCATGAATTATTTGCATTTTGACTTTCAGAACAACATGCAATTTCAATAGGGCAAAGGGTTAGATTCTGTCAGTCTTGTTTCCGAGGGGTAAGTGGAGAAGGAAAGCACTTCTCGGCGCGCGCCATGGGAACAGGGTCTGAGCTGTGCTGTCGGGAGATAAAGTCTCATTAACAGGTCGGTGATAGAGAGCGATGCCCACGCAGCAGGGGCAACACCTCGATGAAGAAGCAGATTTAGATGCCGGAGTAGTAACCGTTGGGGTTGTACTGGTCGGTAATGGTCTCTGCGGAAGGAGGTGGGACACCTATTAAAATCTGCAGGAGGTGTCGCGCAGCGGCTCTCGGAGCATCTCTGCCTGAAACGGGGTTGCAGCTCCCTTCCCTCTGCGGTGCGTTCAGGTTGCTGAAGCCGTCCTGGAAAATGCTGGACACCAGCCCCGTGAAGGCCCGGAGTGACTTCAGAGAGGCTGAGAGTGCTCCTGGGTTTCAGTGGGAGCTGGAAGCCAAACCAGAAAGCAGGAAAACAGGAGACGGCGAGCGGCAGGATCCCCCGCCTGTGAGCCCTGCTGTTGGAAGCTGAACAATAACTAAGTCTGTTCTCAGATAAAATTCTCGTAGAAGTTGCCAGGCATCCGTCGACTGGGAAAATACGAGGGCTCATTTGATACCAACAGCAGTGTTATCTGCTATTATCTACTACGGGTTAGAAAATTGTATTTTAAAGGTTATTTACTAGAAACAACAGGAACATTTAGCTCTCCAGTCATAGTAAAATCTGGCCAAAGGAAATACACCCAAGCTTTTCCAAATAATAAACAAAGATTCTTTGGTTGTGTGCCTTTCAAGTTTCCTCTCAGCTTGAGGGTAGTATGTAATAGATGGAAATAATAAAAAAGATACAGAGAAAGTGGTGTTCCATGAACCAAGTTGCAGGAGACCATGTGACTTTGATGGTTGGAAAAATAGTAAGATTACAGTGGAAGCTTGTAAATATTAGGTGTAGCTTCTAAAATCCTTTTTAACCAGTCAAAATGATGACTAAATCATTCCGAGAATCTGGAATAAAAATATTAGATATTATAAAGCATTTATGGCTTTACTAAGTAGAAGAACCAGTCTGATCTGAGAGTTAAAAGCACCATAAAAAATGGTCGAACAGCCACCTTTCTGCAGCCACTTACACCAAAATGGCTTCATTTTAAAAACCAAAATTTTTAGACAAATTTGCAGTATACAGTGAAAATCAAGAACATTATCCATTTGGAAAACAGTTGAAATAATTCTCTGCAAGCATGTGCAGAACTGCATGAACTGGAAAGGCCATTTTCAGAATGAATCGTCCCACTCTTACCAGTCCGTGACCTGCAGATGGAAAAGGCAAAAAACTTTTTGACCTAGAATCACAACAGCAGTGTCTCTTTTCCTCTGTGGCGTGATGCTGAGTGGAACTGTGTCACACTGAGCATCACCACTCAGTGCCGGTGGTGCTGAGGAAATAGTGTCAAGAGGGAAGGGGACAGAAAAGACATCGTCTCACTCAAGATGTGATTTCTTTCCCTTGGAGGCTCCATGCACAGCGTGGGAGTCCTGCATTTGGCCCCTGCCTCCCCTTCCCATGCACTGAGGATGGTACCCTGCTCTCTTCTGGAGGACATGGCCCCAAACTAAAGTCTTAGCATCTGGGCGTCTTCCTCCTGGCACGTGAGCTGAAGATCAGACGTGTCCTTCACCATGCGAGAGGACAAGGCGCTGCCTGGTATGTTAGAAAAACACAGGAGGATAATCAGGAAGAAGAACTGAGGAAGAGTTGCTTGATTCTTCTGCAGTTTACAGAGCCTGAGACTAGCCTGGCTCATCTGGGTAAGAGAAGAAAAGCACAGGGTAGATGTTAACTATCTTATATGCTGGAAATAACTGCAATGAAATCAAAAGATCTTTTTTTAGTGTGAGTAAGGTAACATGAGAGGCTCTGGGTATAGAAGTGACTTACTCAGAAGCCCTGTCAGACCAAACAATTTAAACTTCAGATATACCATGAGATTAGTGTCAAAATATTTCTGGCTACAAAGATGGAAATGCAAAAGAGAAATGGCAAAAAGCTTCTATAAACAGCTTGATATCCAAGTTAACAAAATGTGCCTGCTAGCTTTATTCCCAAACGCAACTGAAACCCAGATCAGATCTGGGATTTAGGGGTTTTTGCACTGCTCTCCTCCTGTCCCCAGCACAACCTTCAGGACCCAGGCCCAGATTCACAGTCCTGGGCTCAGAGATGGAAGGAGGTAGAGCCTGAATAGTGTCCAGTGACTTGAGAGCCTTTTTCCTTTTGCAAACTAAACCAGCAACAACCTGGCCTCAGATTTGTCTCTCAGGTTGAGAAACCCACAAAAGCAAAGAAAGCAACTTACGTGGAAACTGGGACCATATTCCAGCCCCAATAGCTCCTTTGGATGCTTTTCCTTTTATGAGCACAAAGGTCAGGAAATCAGCCTAGATTCCAGCTGCTGCTCAAAATGTCCACGCTCCCGTGGCTTCAGCTCAGACAATTAATGCTGCTTAAATGTCCCTGTCTGAGGGTGGAATTGGTTTCTCGTCTGGGTTAGAAACCAGACATGAGCTCTATGCCTCAGCTCCATCAAAGCCATTCTCCTCTCCATGCCCCTTATGTGCAGTGCCTATAGAATTATCAATCAACTGCTAATGGAAAAATAATTATGCAGGCTGGCTTGCTCCATGCACGGTACTCCCCTTGCATACCCCGTCACACCCGCCTTTTGTTTAAACATTTGTAGACTGAAACATCCTGTCGAGCCCCGTTCTGTGGGAGAACATATTTGTGAGACAAAGCAATGCTGTGGTCTACCAGGAGGTCTATGACTCTCTCAGTGAATTATTCACTACTTTGCTGTGGTCTACATGCCAGGTCACCCGTGTTCACAGCAGAGAATGAAGCATTATTCATTATCAAACCTTTGGTTTTCTCTTCTAGGAGGTTCTTCCCCCCCACCCCCATTGCCCTTTCAGGTTTTAACAAGACATTGCATTCTTTCAGACTTCCCCTGGGCAGCAGTTTTTTGCACTTGCAGAGGTACGACAATAATAGGTAGAAAGCCAGAGCAGTTGTAAATTGTAGCAGTTAATGTCAAATTGATGGGGCAGTGATCAAATGAAGTTCATAACCACAGAACGCAACCTGGGGGTGGAATGCTGTTTCAAAGATTGCTAATGACAGGGTTATAAAATCATAAAATAGAAGGCTTTTTCCACTGTGAAAGTTTGAAAGAATTTATTTGGCTGACCGAAGGTATTAGCGGTGTTAGGGTCAGACTTTTATAAGACATTTAGCACAATTGCTAATCAATGAGGAGACTGACCGGTCCGTTTTGAAAAGGCACTGAGGAAACACCACCTGCATTGTGTTTCTACTCTTGGACACTCCGAGTGCACCTTTAATGATCTTTAGGTCCTCTAGTATGGTGCTGTTTAATTAGAAACTGCTGACACAAAAGGAGAGCAACGCTTGACTAAAAAGAGCAGTTTTGGGGATTTCAGATCTGCCTTTTAACCACCAGCAGTCGAGAAACCAAAGCAGTGGGCAATGTCACAACATTAGCACAAGGGAAAACGTTTATAGCTCATCAAAGCTGGACGGTACACAGCTGTACCCCAGCTGGGCTTTCCAACCACAGTGCTAGAAATGTCTCACAGAGGAAAAAAGAGGTTAGATCCATGAAAATATCGTAGGATAAATAGGCACGGAAAATATTGAAGACATCCCACTGCAGTTTACATCGGGAAGTGAGGAATGAACAGTGCAAATGAGGCTTACGCTTTTATAGATGGATCCTTTTGTATTTTCAGATTTATTTGTTTGTTTGTTTGTTTGTTTTTGTGGCTTCTGCTTCAGTTATTGAGAATAATCTGTCACATGATTTATCATGCTCTCCTTACTTGTTTGTGCTTATCTTGATCAAGAAAGAGCAAAGCCAGGAAAAATGCTTAGCTTGGAACTGGCCTTTTTTGCCCCTCATGGCAGAGCATGGAAAAGGGGAAAAATCTACTTGTAAAAGCTACAACATGACCAGGTTTTCATTAGAGAGGGGTTAACACCCTCAGATTGACACAGAGCCTCTAGCAGCTAGACAAACTTCTTGGCTTCGCTACCACAGATGCCAGCCTTGGTCATTCAGATACATGAATCACCGGAGTCCCTACAAGCCCACACCTCGCAGAAACGGGGCTCGTCTCTTTGCACAGTCACTGCATTTGGAAAAGGTGCAGGCGCAAAGCAGTTTCTGGCATTGTTCATTAAAATCAGCCGTCCGATTTCTGACGTGATGGAGGACCATGCCAAACAGTGATTTTTCTTTCACTTCCAGCCTTCCTGCTCCTGCCCTATCGCCTACTCTTCACAGCGGGGCTTTTGAAGCTGGAAGACACCTAGAAGCTGGTTAGGTGCTGTTTCACTGTGCAGCCCTCTGATTACTTCTTTCCCTGCTCCCAAAGGCTTGGCACCATCAAATTGCATCTTTTGCAGTTTGTGGCCCTTTGAATGGGATGACAATCATCTCACAAAAAGCACCCTTCCGAAATGTACCTTCCAGTGCTGAGATTCAGGTCTTTAAAGTTTTTCAGGTCTTTAAAGCCTGTTAGGCAACTTTAGATGCTGCAGACATACCCTTGTGGGCTTTGCATTGCCTCAGGAGTACCCGTGATAGCCGTCAGCTCCACAAGGCTCTTTTGCAAACTCCACCAGATGCTTATTGGTTTAAGTTAGATCTTCATATAAGGGAAGAAAAACCACAACCCCACTTTTCTCCATTAGTATATAGTATTAGATATCAGGCTCCTGTGTTGAGGGCATAATACAGATGTTCTGCTGTGTAGGTCTACTTGGCTGATACATAGCTAGCAACCATTTACATTGCCTATTAAGAAATAGATCATCGTGAGTCAGCAAATAACCCAGGGCTGGGTGACATCAGGTAGTGCTAAATTAGTTGTTGGTCAGCTAGTCATTCTGGTATCACACAATTTTGTACTGCAGATGCCCTGTGGAAATGGTCTTGGGAGAACGAGTAGGTTGAGAGGCACAGATATGTAACTTGGTTGTGATTTTTGGGAATAGGAGGCAGCTGATTCCTTCAGTGCAAAACCTGGAGAATATTCTCCTTCTGGTAGGTAATTTACACTTTGGCAAAGAATGCTCGAGATCTACAGCATCAGTGACAACAGCAAGCTGCCTGTTGCATCTTTCCATAACATCTGCTACCGCATCCATCAGCTGGTGATGTTTTCACAAAAGTGAGCTGTGAAATGGATTAAAATGTTGATGTAAGAAGTAGCATTATGCTTGTAATTAATATTCCATTGTTAATATTGCATTGAGGTGAATGAGTGCAGGTCACATATCAGAGAACTGATATTGGCAACCTGACATTTTCCTTTAGTGTTAATTATGCTAATGATTTTAATACACTGAAAAAGAAAGCTTAGATTTCTGGAGCAGGAATATGTGGCTGATTTAGAAAGAATAACAATTATGTTGAAACATATGAAGTGATGGTGTGGCATTACAAGTGACCGTGCTAGAAATCCTAAGGAGGAAGGCAATTTCAAATGGAATAGGCAGGCCCTGGTTTATTGCAGGGATATTGGATATAGTATCTCCAATTTTTCTATGTTTGTTTTTCAAACAAGGTCTTCAAGTTACAGTGTCTGGAACTGACCTGTTGTTTCTTAAATGCTGGGCTTTGTGAGTAACCTGCTAAGAATTTTATCAGGCCATCCATCTCATGCTTTGTGAACACAGAAATCTGGAGTCTTGCAATCTATGAGTGAAACCCATTTCCTAAAGAACATCCTACTTATTCCTGGTTGTCCAGTGACAGGACCAGAGGCAGTGGGTACAAACGGAAACACTTTTTCACTGTGAGGGTGACCGAGCCCTGGCCCAGGTTGCCCAGGGAGGCTGTGGAGTCTCCATCCTTGGAGATACTCCAAAGCCGGCTGGACAAGGTCCTGGGCAACCAGCCCAGGGTGGCCCTGCCTGAGCAGTTGGGGTTGGAGCAGGTGACCTCCAGAGGTCCCTTCCAGCCCCAACCACGCCATGATTGTGGGATTCTGTCTTTTCCTTCAGGTTGGTTTTCAAGACCCCTTACTACGACAATGTCCATACCAAACTGCTAGCTGATGGAAGGTGCCCACCGGTATTATTAGGATCTCTCGCTTCTCTTCTTAAAAGAGCACGGGCCCAAGTCGCACTAAGCCAAGCTGTCCCACCATATGACCTTCCTTTTCACTGCTTCTCCCTTTCAAGCCCTCTTTGTTTGCTTGCACCAACTTGTCACATTTTATTTTGAGATCCTAAAATATTCTGGGAAGGACCTATTTCTCAGATAGTGTTTGAACAGCAGGTAGAACTGGGCGACCCTAGTATGACAAGCTACTGCCAGAAGAGACGGTGCTGTTACTAAATGCCACCCTGCTGGGCATGTTCTTGAAACCAAACATCTTCTCTAATTAAATGTAGATCTTCAGCATTTTCTCTTTTCCCTTAAAAAAAAAAATGATTAAAAATTAATTAACCCAGTCTTTTTGTAAAGGCATGTGACTCAGCTGCACTAAATTAGGGTCAGGTTTGTGCCTTCATACCTCTCAGCTGTGTTACATCAGGAATCACAGGGACAAACGCCGTTTTTTTCAGGGCTTAGAGGCTATAGGAGCAGTCACGGAGTTTAGCATGAGTAATGAAAGTAAAGCTGTGTTAAAAAGTTCCCTCATGTTATTACTTGGCAGTTCATTAAGATATACCTTGTTTACCTGCTGCAGCCTGCACACCAGATTTAGCTCTCTGCAGGAATCTGAAGGCATTTAACGTGAAGAAGCTGTGAAATGCAATGGAAAACAAAACACTTCTGCTTTGTGCTTTTATGAAAAGCAAGGTACTTAAACAGTGACTGAGAGCCTGCTCATCCCTTCCAGATTTTTCCCCATGGCAGATACAAGTGTGGAACAGAAAAGCAGAAAAACAGATCGGATGATCTTTACTTACTGGCAGGCTGGGAAACATGGTACGTTTCCTATTCAGCAGTTTGGGCTTTCTGTGAGACAGTATAATCTCCTTTGGCTTGTTAACCACTGCTGAAGCAGGCCAGAATTCATCTGCATTCTTGTGCTGCTCAGTGACCCTCCAGTGATGTCAGGTAAGAACACAATTTTAATTAAAAATCTCAATTTTCAAGCACATTTCACAGTTAATACATGGCAAGAAATTCTGACCAGCTACATTATCTTGCTAAGTAGTATGGGTTCAGCTGTCTTCTTAATCACCTTTGAAGCAAAAAGTCACAGCTTCGCTCCTGAAAAATGTGACTTCACAGAACAATGAATACACGAACGGCTGATCTGCTGTACGCACCAGGAGTTCCCCATTTGGAGGAAACGTCAAGTGTGTGAGAACAAGAAAACATCCTGTGTTTAAAGATTTTAAAAGCCCGTGATGGCAGTGTGATATAGTATATGGCAAATTGCTGTGTAGTATACAATAAATTGCAGGTTAAGGTGTTCCCAAGTTATTTGTTTTACTTGTTCCGGGTTTTTAGGTCTTTATGAGCCCATCACAATAGGCACCCATGAGACACCAGTGACTTTATCATTAGTCCAAGGTCCTCAAGATCTAGGAAAGCATTACCCACCCTGCTATACCGAGGGGCACGAGGTATCAGGGCCCAGATCTCCAGCTGGTATAACTGGTCCACAGAAGCAGAGAAACCTCTCACAGGGCTACAAGAATTTGCATCCGCGCATCCAGGGATCACCTCAGGTTGCGCAGGAATCCTGTGGCCCAGCTGGGAACTGAATTCACATCTCTGAATTGCGGGCTCAGGTGCAGCCTCCTCACCTGCCCACAGTGCCTGTAAATACTATTAAATATTTATTTTGTCCATTCACATGCCGTCGTGCTCTCAGTAAGGATGGTTGGCTGCCCATGCCAGCTCCAGCTGGCCCTTCCGGAGCTTGCACAGTGAATGAGAACCTTTCTTGCTCAACAACCATTCTTCCACCTTTTTTGACTGTGTTGTGGTTGACTGCTCCCCCATCCAAGGCTTTTCAACATTTTCAATGAATCAAGAAAAAGCAGTTCTGGCCTGCTTGCAACATTTAATTCACCTTGAATAATTTGGTTTCACTTTGGGACATCGTAAAAAAACCCCAAGGGCCAGATTCACAAGAGGAATGAGGTAATCATGAGAAGCTGGTATTAAAGCTGTTCCTCCCTCCTGTGCCCTAGATCCCAGCGCTGGACATTCACTCATATGTGGGAAACCTCGGGTCCGATTGCATCTTTGTCTGGTCCACAGCAGGAATTTTAACCCCAGGCTGCCCCACTCAGAAAATATCGCAAGTGTTAAGCTGCAGTGTGTGCTGAGGCAAGGGTCTCATGACTCTCCTGTTATGGCTGGACCAATTAACAACAAAAACTTAAATATTTATTGGATAAAAGATAATATACTTATCTCTAAGTTGGTGATTAGGTCATTTGACAAGGGGAACTTCAGATTTTTAGTGGCTGCTTCAGTGAATGTTTATTTATGAATATGAGTGGAAGAATGTCAACAAGAGAGAATAAATGAGCCACATCATTACCTATTGCCCAGACCCCAGCACCAAGGAGCTCTCGTGGGAAGCTGTGCACTTAGTTATATTTCTGACCTGATGTTTGTCCTACCTACTGGACAATATAGTCTTGGTGTGAGAGTGGGGAAAGGGGCCATTGGCTCCTCTCTGAAGTTCATACTCTAGGAATTCAAACCAGAATTTGCAAATCATAGAATGGTTTGGGTTGGAAGGGACCTCAAAGATCATCTAGTTCCAACCCCCCTGCCATGGGCAGGGACACCTTCCACTAGACCAGGTTGCTCCAAGCCCCATCCAACCTGGCCTTGAACACTGCCAGGGATGGGGCAGCCACAACCTCTCTGGACAACCAGTGCCTCACCACCCTCATAGTGACAAATTTCTTCCTTACATCTAATCTAAAGCTACCCTCTTTCAGTTTAAAGCCATTACTCCTTATCCTATCACTACACTCCCTGATAAAAAAATCCCTCCCCATCTTTCCTGTAGGTCCCCTTTAGGTACTGGATGGCTGCTATAAGGTCTCCCCGGAGCCTTCTCTTCTCCAGGCTGAACAACCCCAACTCTCTCAGCCTGTCTTCGTAGGAGAGGTGCTCCAGCCCCCTGATCATCTTCATGGCCCTCCTCTGGACTCCAACAGGTCCATGTCCTTCTTATGCTGGGGACCCCAGATGTGGATGCAGTACTGCAGGTGGGGTCTCACCAGAGCAGAATAGAGGGGGAGAATCACCTCCCTCGACCTGCTGGCCACGCTTCTTTTGATATGGTGGATTTCTGGGCTGCAAACGCACATTGCTGGGTCATGTTGAGCTTCTTGTCAACCACCACCCCCAAGTCCTTCTCCTCAGGGCTGCTCTCAATCCATTCTCCATCCAGCCTGTATTTGTGCTTGGGATTGCCCTGACCCATCTGCAGTTTTGGAGCAGACTAACTATTCAGCAACAAAAGTCATCATCCACCTCTAGTTATATGATTGCTTTTAAAGTAGAAGGCTGAGAGAAAGCAGTAATGTCCACCAGAATGTAACACCCTGAGCTGGCCCAGTGTTCAGTTAGGCAAAAAAAAATTAAGAAAACATCACCCAAACTTGCAAGATAAGGATGGATGACTGGGAAGGTAATTGTCAAATGTTGAAGGCTACATTTTCCATTTCTTCCCCCTCACCTGCCCTTCCCTGCCAGGGGACTCAGAAAAATGAGGTTTCTAGATCGTAATCTCCAGAGAATTCCTTATAAACCCCTTGGATAGGTTTCAGTTTTTAACATTGTAGTGAACCAACTGTTATTCTTCTGAACAAAGAAGCAAAAAAAATCAAAAGCTTTCAACTAGGTCATGCTAGTATTATCATGAGTGAGTGTGAGTGGTATCATTTCACACATACTGCATCTCTCAATTAAGGAAAATGCCAGACTTCTGTTAGCAAGACAGCTGGTGGTACTCAGTGACTAAATATAGTACTGTCATCACCTAGGAGCACAGCCAGGACATTTTAATGGTTGGGACAACTGATATTTTGGTTTAGCCAAAACAATTTTTAATCATATGCTATTATTTTAAATAACCAGTGTGAGAAATCAGTGAATGAATGTATTTTAAATATATTTTACCGATTTTATTTATTAAGTCGATTTTCAACTAATATGCAACTGATTTTTAAAGAAATTACACATATTGTGTACATTTGGGATAGAAAAAACAGCTAAGTAAATACAGCTGGCATTCAGCTGATTCTCTGATTGTCTGTACATTAGATAGACTAAACTCCTTTAGACAGTCTTTTTATTGTGTGTACAGTCCCTTGATCGGTAGGGCTTGGGTCCTCCGGGGAGTGATTATTAGGGATGGCTCCATTTCTCAGGAGAGGCAAAGCTACAAGTAAATATATGTAGTGCATCTTAAGTGGAGGCTCATCCAGTTCACCCCATACTTGATGAAAATGCTTTAATCTGCAGTTACAGCTGGATTAGGTCCTAAAATCTGGCAGTTCGCAGCGAATTTACCTTCCTGAAAAAGTCTTCCAGGCAGAGGGAAAAAGATTTCTCGGTTCTCACCTCTCCAGGAATGTCCCAGGCATTTTGCATTTTTGTGTTAGCACTCTTTGTACATGCTGTGGGCCAAGCCAAAAAAAAAGATACACAATTAGGTATTCCTAAGGATGAATGGAAACAGCTTTCTGCACATAATGCTCTTGTAACTTTAAGGTCTGTAAGCCTGAGCCTGCCAGGTTTACAAACAAGGGCTGTGCTCATGTGTAGCTGGGGCGCAGAAATGAAGTGTCTGTTTCTTCCCTCTTTCCAAAAAAGATTGGGTTTAGGTCTGGTTCAGCTATGACTGAGTAGGTATTTCAAAATATTTATTAACAGTTTTATTGCTTTATTTCTGCTGCCAGTTCTAAACAATAGGGGCCAGGAACACCAGGTTTGTTTGTACTTACATTAATCCACGGCTGTCTGCAGACATACCTGCAGAGGTATCCTCTGCACCCAGTGGATTAGAGAATGAGTCGTTAGTCCTGCTACGTGTTGAATGTGAGCTGAAAAATGATAATGCTAGACAGCTTTCCCAAAATGAGCTACCGGTGTGAAAACCTGACTGTTTACCTCTGTGCTAACATTAGCGACAGGTTTTTTTCGGCATCTATCTTTCATTACCTTCCTTAGCCAGAGCAATGAAGAGCATTTTAACCTTGAGTTGAAATCTTTTTGTGCGTGTGATTAAAAAGAAGAGATAGAAGCTAGAGAGAGAAAAGCTTTAATACGTCGCAGAGTACTTGTAAGGGCAAGCTTTTTATCCGTGCAGTCAAGGTAATGTGGGCAGCAGCAGTGCAGATTTCCCTCTTGGTCCCTTGCCCAATTTCCCCTCCAGCCTCCCTGCAGCCTTGGCCCTGGCGGGACTGTTTTGCTTTGGATCCACACCTGGGTGAAGGCTACCTCCGGCAGGGCCACCAGCAGGCACGCCGGAGCTGATCACTTGTTTCGGTCACTCCTTACTTCAAATGTGAACTTCAGAGCTGGTGCGTGTCTCGCCGCAGAGCACAGTAAACAGAGAGGTGTGCGTACGCTTTGTTCTGCCGCTGCCGCTCACCATATTGTTTGCATCCAGCCGAGGGGGCTCAGCTGAACGGGGAATAAGCTCATATTTTCCTGCAGGCGACAAGAGCGCTTTGTGCTTCTGCTGGTAGCTATCAGCACAGCGTCCCTTCCTCAGGCCCTGGGGGGAACCAAAACTGCATCAAGCTTTGGAAGGGAAACAAAGTTCTTCTCTTCGTTGCTCTCTACCAAGGGTGTTTCTCTGCCCTGTTACTGGAAAAATAACAATAATCTGGAGGAAATTGTGTTTTCTGCTGCCCCGGTGCTGTTGCGCTGGCTTGAGGGGAGCGCTGAACTGTACGTCCAGCTGCCAACATCTGCGAATCACCCCTGCCTGCTCACCGGAGAGGACCAAAGACCTCGGCTGCTTCTGCTCTTTTCCTCTCTTGCCATTGCAGCTGAAGAAGATCCTGGAAGATTTAGTATCAGTGGTAGACAAGTTTTGCTTTTGGATTGTTCTCTTGCTTGAATCGTTTTCAGGCAGACATCTATAGCAAGGACAATGGACATATCCTTCTGTTGAAAAGCATTATTTTTTCCCACCCATTCGTTCTTTGTTCACTGGACAGGTTTTTAGCTATTATTGCTTTAATAGCTCCAAGTTTGTCACAAAAATACAGTACTGTTTGCGAATGATGTAATAATTACAATCATAACCAATAAATCTATCCTTTGTGTGATGCTGCTAGGCTTATCACTCCAGTTTTAACCTTACTGGAACTGATAACTTCAAAGCTTTAGTTGGTAAATTATGATAGCCTTTTCTCTTTTAATAGAATTTTTTTCATTACTTCTATGCTAAATTTGTTATTTTAAATAACTTTTTTTGAACACAACCGAAAGGTGTAATTGGGAAGCATTAATTTGTGCTTGAAAGGTGTATTTAAATTTTTTCTTTAAAATGAACACAGACTGTGACCTAGTTTTTATGAACAGAGAAAGCAATAAATGCCAGATCTGAAAAAGTGGATTTAGCCAGATAGTATTCTAACTTTTTAATTATTTTTTTTGAATGTAAGAGATGATTTCACCTATTTACATACTGCTAGAGGCTAAGGGGAAAAAAGCATTCATCCTGAGCTGAGTTCAGAGAGTCTGCTTTGCCAAAAAATAAAGCCAAACACATTATTATACAGGCCTTCTCAAAGTCTCGGCAGCATCAGGAATACACTTGAAAGAAGAGGAGCTGGTCTGGTTCGTCAGTCTGGCAAGTACCAATGGCAAAAAGTCCATCGTCTACCAGCCAATACGTCCCTGCACAGTCAGTCCTGCAGCCGTGAGGGGTCTGCGCTGCATTTCCACTCCCAGGGCCCGAGCCCCTGTTAGTGCCTGAGCCCGTGTTGGCTCTGCTAGGGAGAAAGGCAGGAGGTGAAATATATCGCAAAGGTGATTTTTCTACATAATATTAAATTTGCTCAGCATAAAATTTTACAAGCATATCCTGGACCACCCAAAAGCTGTAGTGATTAATCCAGAGATCTCCCTTGTCCTTTACATGATTACTTTTAAATGTTCATTCACTGCGATATACTTTAGATGGTTAAACGTAGCCACATGGAGCGTGTCTGTAAAATACATGTGTAATCTAAAGTATATATGCAATCTAAAGGCTTGCTTCTCTTGTTACAGTAGAGCTCCAGACATAAACTCCTTTTTTCAGGAATTCAACGGTTAGATGGAGAAACCTCTCCAAAGTTAAAAACCAAGAACGATTAATTTAAAAACCTGAGACACAAATGCAGACTTGTTTTTAATTTACTAGTCTGAAAAACACTTAGTTTAGTGGGTACACAAGCAGGCCTATCTTTACAACTGATTTTTTGGCAGATAATTGGTTAACTCTTGTAGCAATAGCCTTTTTGAATACCAGGGAAAGCACCCCAGAAAATGGACGCAATTTATTTTATGGGGAAGGGGGAAAGATTTGGTGTTTTTTTCCAAGAAAAATTCCAGGGCTTAAGTGAATACGTTCACCTAGCAGTTACACCGACGTGAATCGATAAATAAACCCGTATGTGTAAGACAGCTATGAGTACTAAAAGTAACAACTCTGAGCTATTAAGACGTCTAAGTGTGTCTTTACATAAAAGCCTTAAAGAGCTGCACAGGGAGTCATTATAGTGTATTATGTCAGGACCTTACTTACTTAACATGTAGAAGTCGACACTGACACCATCAGCTGTGATGTAAAACGCTTGGAGGCTACTTTCACAGGGCAGGCATTTCCAAAAAGTTCAGCGCCCACCAGTTCCCATGTAGGCAGCTAAATGAAGTGATGAAACTTTAAATGCTCTCAGCTTTCGTGGGAGCTGGTAGATGCCGGGCGGATTTAAATCGTAGGCGCTGAAGTCCTTTGGAAAATCTAGCTTTCCCTGGCGTAGCTTTGAGCTCCCCGGAGGGGTGATGAGGGGGACCGCGTTGGGTACCGGCGACCTGTGGAGGTGGGTGCTGAGGAGGGGGTCTTCTGAGCCCCCGCCGGGATGCCTAAAGCAGGCTGAAGGAACACCCCTGCTCTATCTGTAATGTCCGCGCCATAGCACAGAGTTAGGGAGCTAATTAAAAAAGAGAAAGCTAAGGATTACCTGCTCTGGAAACGTCCTCGCTCAGATCATAGGATAACACTGTATTTACTGTGTGAACATGGTATCTGCCAGCAGACTCTTATTCTGAATGGCTTCAGACATCCCATTCCAGTACACACGAAAGCCAGCGTAACTCACAGAATGCCTTTTGTACCCTAGTAATTTTATTTTAAAAAGATGCAAACAAAACAACGTGTTAGATTACATCCTGGGACTGTTGTTCAGATGTTTTATGCTATTGCTCCAGCAATAAAAGGCACATTAAGCTCCCGAGGCCAGAGCGAGCCTAGCTATTTTCGGCACCTCTGGCGGGCTGGAGCGGAGCCGAGGCACCTGGCTGCTGGGGAGCCCTTCGGAAAGGCTGTCCCCCACCGCGGCCGCCTGGCCCCTCGCTCTGGACCCCCAGCTCCCTGTGGGGGCACAAACATCCCCGTCACCGCAGGGGATGGGCTTTGATCGCGGCGTTGGAGGGGGAGACCGCAGAAGGAAAAGCCATCAAGGGCCGTCAGACCCGAAGACACCAGGAATTACGCCGCGGCGAGGCGCTTTCCGAAGGCGAGGGTACGGCTTTGCCCCTCCGCCCCCAGCTGACCCTCTCAGTGGTCAGCAGCGTCTCCTAGTCAGCATTCAGTTCGAACGCTGTTTCGGAGTTAATTAACCTCATATTTCCTCCTGGTCGACTGTTCCACCTATTCAGTTGTTTTCCCATCCTAAGTCGTGGTGACAAAACCTCCTCCCCTGCCGTGCGCAGGTGGGTACCTACTGTCTAGAGTAAACTCTGAATTTTAGATCCCAACTGGACAAAAATATCTATGCGCAGTCTTGACTTAATTGCATAGGCTGCAGAGGAAACATCGCTATGCCTGGCATTTCTGTTGGCCGCATCTAGGTAGTTCTGCGCACAGCATGGGAACATTAAATTGCTCTTTGGTACCGATGTGTAATGAAGCCCCAGTGACATTGCACTTAATACATCCTTAATTTTGGGACTTGCTAGCATCTGTATGCTGTACTTTGCAACTTCAATGGTCTTTTTCTACAATTTCAGGGGCACATGTAATAGAACGATACTGTGTCTGACTGATTTGAGTAATAGATGTGTGATCTGATGCATCTTTCTCCTGTCTAATAGGAGATAAAGTCAAGATAATTTTTGAGTTTGGTGCATTAGGATATTATTTCATGACAGTCCATCGCAGAGATTATTCTACATTCTTTGCAAAAAGCCATGGAAAAGTTTGACCCCCTGCAAATTAATTGTAAGTTACACAGAGAGAAATGGATCTTCTGCAGGTAAAATAAAAAGAAAAACAGGAATGATGACTTGGAAGAATAATAATTAAAGAAGATAAGGTATCTTATTCCTTCTCAGGCTCTTTCATCTTAACTGACATTCTAAGAAATGGGCAATCTGAAATCTATGATTTATTACCTTAGAAGTTTTAGGACTTGCCTTTTTTTTCTTAAGCTTTGTCAGATTTTAAACTTCCACGAGATTCTGCCTTAAGTCCTTTGAGAATTAATAAGCGAAATGTTCCAGTTGCAGACAGAGACGCATTTTTCACGCTTCCCTCCCTCCCAGTGACTTGTTTTCCGTGTTCAGCCTCCTCAGAATGAAAGGGGGAAAAAATTGCAGCCAGCAATGTCAGTTCGTGTTATTATTCTAGATATAGAAATGCCTTAGCCAGCATTTATACAAAGCTTGGTAGAGTGTAATAAAAAAAGACTGAATCTCTTATGACTTCCTCATTTTACTTGTTATTTTCCCAAGTTCAGGCAAAAGGGTGAGATTCATCTGACTTATGTTGAACTACATAAAACTTAAGTTTCTCACTAAGCTATTTGCCTAAGTTGTCCCCGCAGTCCCACCTCCCCATAGTTGAAGATAAATGTCTCCAGATGGTGATTTATCCCCTTCCGGCACTACTGGGGTGACTCGCACTGTGGAAAGTCCATCTCTGCGCTGGGTGCAAAGGACCATCAAGCTGACCAGCCTAACTGGTGCCTACATTTTGGGTAGCTAAAATTTGGTCTGATTCGTCATCCTCTAAGTTCAGCTTTTCATTTAGGAAAGCTGGGGGGCAGAGTACCTGAGAAGACTGCAGCCTTGGTCACAAAAGCATCCCCTCCCTTACCAGATTTCCAAGGAGGTGGCCACCGTGGTGTTTCCTGCCTCATGCCATCGTTCTTCCTGGTCATGGTGGCTACCATGGTGTTTCCTGTATTTGTATACATACATATACACAAATACACATGATTCTATATTTTAGATCTGGTCAAATACAGAAAACAAACAAGCAAGCAGAAAAATCCAGGAACAAATGGTGAATGAAAAAAATTCGTGAAAGGATTGAGCTGGTCACTGCTCTATGATTCACTAAGTCAGTCTCTTTACAAATGAGTTGAAATTAATTTCCTGGTATGAATAAATCCCTGAAGTCTCATGAATTTTAGTATGAATGATTCTGAATGCCTTAAAATTCAGTTGGGAAGTGAATTAATCATTCTTCCTTATTTTCTTGTTGACAAAGTCTTCCTTCTCATTCAATCAAGGCGAGGACTACACAGTGGGTTCCTAGCTGTGCTCAGTGAATGTTGAGTAGCACCCATCAGCTGAAAGTTTGTCACAGAAAATATTTGGTGGATCCTTGAGTACGCAGAATGCATTAGAATGAAATCAGAATTTATTTGCAAGTGATTCACTGACTGCAGAAATGTCTGCATTTATAATGAGTAGCTTAACAGTCTCCACACACTTTCATGGTTTATATGGGGCACATCTGTCATTTAATTAAAAAAAGGAAATATGAATTAAGTATAGAGATTTGATCAAGCCATGTGTATTTTAGGAAGGTATTAGTATGGATGACAGCCCTCTGCACATTGTTCTAGTATATAACTTACCCAAGGAATGTGGTCAAAATGACATTATGACTACTTCTAATATGACCAGATTCTGCAGTCCTCACAAATGCGCAGTGTATATTAAAGCTCGAGAAAACTTCATGTATGTTTTTGTTGGAATGAGAAGGGGTAAGAACAGACCCATACATGCGCTTTTGTGTTCATGTATGTTAATGAATATATATACATATTTATCTTTATTGTATTATATAGTATATCGCAGTCCTAGTATAGTATATGTATTATTTTATGATAATATATCTTCCCAGACTGCACAGCATTTTTCTTCTCTGCTGGAGTCTGCCCTGAATGACACACTTTTGCTTGAAGAGAAATCTGGAGTTTGCATAGTCTGAATGCATCTTGAGGAGATTTTGTTCTACCTACATGGCAATCTGAAATGAAATGTGGACAAATGTCTTTCCCAAACAAAGCTAGGTAGGAAAGAGTGGAAGAAACGGCTTCATTCTCTTCCTTTCTTTTATATTTATTCACCATCTGGAAGTTGTGAAGTGTGACTACGCATTTTTTTTGTGTGTGATACCTTCAGTTCAGTTCTTTTTCTACAGTTACTCTAATGATGTTATTGACGCTGATGTTATCGATAAATTTGTATAAACCAAATCTTGCTCTGATAATGCAGGACTCTCCTACCTGGTCATCCAATTCCTGCTGGCCACCCCTTGTCTATGCACCCACCTACGAATGCCAGTGTGTGCAAGTGCCTTCCGTACCCGGGCCGGCATTTATAGGTCAGGGCTGACCTTTGGATGGTCTGGGAAGGCACGATCAGGATCCAGAGCACAACTGAGCTGCTGTGAGATGAGCATTAGTTCTGTGGTTAGCCTGTAATTACATGGCTGGTTTGTGATGGAAATTACCAGTTGCACCGAAGGGTTCTGCAGCCACTTGGGACCGCGTTCATAGGGTTAATGTAAAGTTCAGGTTCTTTATTTCTGTGTATTAACCAGTCTCCCAAAGTCGCTTTGCCAGGGTGGATTATTCGAAGGACATTGCATGTCCACAGCCTGTGCATGTTCCATATAATCGGACAATGAACATCCTGGGGGGGGTTATACGGAGGGCCAAAATCCCCGTTGGCATGGCTCCACGGGCTCATTAGTGTTACACCAGCAGGGGAGCTGACCCCAGCCCTTGCTCAGCGATTTGGCAGGCCACCTCGCCATGAGGACATTCCAGCGCTTCCAGGGACGTGAATTTGGAACAAAGAGTTATTTCAGCGAGATGAGGTTGACAATTGTTTGGTTTTTAAAGAATTACCACATAATGTTAAAATAGTATCTTGCCTTAATGCAAAATCTTGATGCGGTGGTATCTTATGATCTATTAATCTGGGAAAAAATGTAAACCAAAAGATAATAAATGTAAACAGCGATTAAACCGCAAGCATTCCTCGGAGTAAATGACAATATAATTAAACTTGAACTCCACAATGCAGATTCTTTCAGTGCATAATTGAAATTGTGTAAGATGCTTTGGCAATATGTTTAACATTAACTTAAAGCAAGTAATTTTAGGCACCAGGGTCTGATCTTTCTCTTATTGACATCAGTTGTGCGGCTCCCGCAGGCTGCGTCTGTGCTATGGCTTCTTCGTGACGTGCCTCACGGACCTGTTCCCGGAGAGTCCCCCCTCTGTGTCCTGGCTCCATGCTGGAAGGGGATGGAGCTGCACACCATGCCTCTCCGGAGCTGGGGTCCCTTCAAACGAAACCGGAGCATGCAGTCGGCGTGGGGAGATGCAGGGTGACCTGTTGGGAAAGCCAGGGAGAAGGAATGCCGGCGTGCTGCCCAGCACACCTTCCCACAGCTGGCATGCCCTCCTGGGCACCTAAGAGTGGCCATACCGTGTTCAACCAGAGGTCCAGCTGGCCCTCTTGTCTGTCTCTGATATCAGCTGAAAATGTATGCTTGGGAAGAGTATTAAAAAAGAGTAAGCAGGTAGTATTGCTCCCCCAGAATATCCTGCTATACATCTGCAGCCTTCAGGTTTGGGACTTCGGATCTACTTTCAACTGATGTACCAGGTTCCTTCCTGCTGGGCAGCATGCATGTCTGGGAACCAGGACTCTGGCAGTTCTTGCTAGAGAGACCCCAAGCTTTTGCTTGAGGTCTTCAGCTAACGAACAGAAACTCCCAAATTTAAGGAGACTGGATGACAGTTTAAAGCTTCCTTCACCCTGCTCCCTGCAGATAGCTTTCGAGACATCTTGGCCATGGGAAATGCCTTTAAAGCCCACGCTTCATAGGCACATGTTGCCAGCTCGAGGGCACCAGCATCGGCAGGAGCTGCGGTCCCACGCCATTTTCGGGGCAGAGGAGATCAGGCAGGAGGCTCATCCCGCGGGCACTGCTGCACACCTCAGGCCCAGTTGGGAAGATGTCTCTGGCTGATTTGTCTGCCTTGCCCCAGCCCCAGATACAGCCTGAGCCCCTCTGAGGTACATGGGGTGGTCTTAGGACAAGCGAGGGCACTCCTGGCTAACCTGTACGTGCTGTGACTACACTGCAGGTAGGCATGCGCTCAGCTCCGAAGTTAAGAGTGAAATAAAACAGAATAGAATAGACGTTGATGATAAGTGAAGAAAGATAGGGAAAAAGAAGACAGGTCCCCACTGGAGAACTCTAGGGACTGACTGCCTTGACCTCAGCATCTAAGAACCATCAACAGCCACAGCCAGCATCAGTTCCATAGTATTGCGTGATTAAAGAAACATAAATGATAAATAAATATACAAATAAAAGTAACTATATACATAAAAAAAATTTGCTTATAGCTCCTTGCTGTGCTCTAGAATGAGGCTTGCTGGGAAAGCTGTGAATTTGGGGTTTAGTGGGGGTTACAGGGTTGCCAGGCTGTGGTTCGCAGAGCATGGGACAACAGCCTCTGGGGACCAGGCTGGTCACATGCTAACGGCTCCTCTTCGTTGTTTCCAGCCCCTAAATTACAGCCACAAGAACCGAGAGTTATATTAAGTGCATTCTTAGCATAGTGGTTCCTCAGGCTCTTCCCATAGTGAGGAGAGACACAATTTCTACAAGGGCTTTGTGACTGAGAGTAGCATCCAGGAGATCTCAGCCCAGGAGGGAGGCTGGGCATAAAGTTGTGGACCAAACTGTGAAAAATTCTGGAAACTTGCTTAATACTGGTAGTAGTTCACATGACTGACACTTAGGCAACAGTGGTTTCCCAGAAGTAGGAGCTGGTGGATTTGTGAAGATGGTTCTTTCTGAATGCATCTAAAAAAACTTTTTTCTGAGATAAACAAAGGATGTACAAACATTTTTATTGAGATTCTCCTCCCTTCTACACAAACCTGATTTAAACTACTGCTAGACTCATTATACCACACGCACAGGAACAGATCACAGATTAAAATAAACAAGCAAGCAAAAGTGAATATATATATACTTCTTCCTACCATCTCTCCCCTCAAGGATGGTTTTATGGCTGTTCAAATGTACACAGTTGGGCTTTGGGAGGACATTTAAACTGGAGTTCCAAATCCTGGATTTGCCCACAAGTGGTTTAAACCTTTTGATAGTTGATACTCAATGTTAATGTGACCAGTCGGCATGCATAGCAAACAGCTGGCAGCGAGTGCCAGCTAGCTGAACTTGTTTCACTTCCTTGCTGTTGTCACTGGCTTGAGAAATACCTCTTTTTTTGGAAATTATCTTACTTTTTAAAAGAAGAACAATTGACAGAGTCAGCCAAGGGACAAGAATAAACCAACATCTTCTGTTAATGTTTTCCAAAATGGAAACGAAAGTCAGGTAGAACTCTCTTTAAAGTTTATATGATTTGGTTAAAAAAAAAATTAGATCATATATCTTCATGGCACAGATTTAAATCAAGTTACCAATGCCATCGATCACAGAGGTACAGTTTTGGAGTTCTGATTAAACCCAAGGTAAACAACTTGTAAAAATTCTTTATGCAATTCACACACTCCTGATTTTCAGCCACAGATAACTAGTGATCCCTGCACCTCTGACCCCACGTGGCGTAGTCCAGCATTCAAACGGGTTAAAATTACACTGGTACAAAGTAGAGAGATGAGCAGTGGATTCTCAGGAAAACTTTTTATGTTGGAAAATAAGAGAACAGTTGCTTTTCTCAGTGCGAGTGGATGCTTCTCGCTGGAGTATTCTGTGCCAACCCAGAATGCCAACCGCGCTCAGAGCCTGGAAATGGCTGTTTTGGAGGATTGGCTTGAGGTAGCCCATGCTGCAGAAGGTTGCCTTTTCCTCCCTCCTGGGCAGAGACTTGAATTCCTGCTTTCTGCTGGCCTGCTTAGCTGTTTTCTGGCTGCCGTATGTATGCGAAGGACTGGATCCTGTTGAGAAAATGGATCTTGAGGAAACTTTAAAAAGACATCTCTTCTTGAAGAGACGTTGCAGTAGCACAGCCTCGGGCACTGCGGGCAGCCGAGGAGTTGCCGCTCGTGCAGCTGTGCTGCCCTTAGCGCTGCAAAATGGCTTGTTCTATATTTAACTCGGAAAGGAGACGACAGGGAATGTGGCTGCTGCGTATGAAATACTGACTGCACCAGGCAAGGTAATTAGGACACTTCATGAGGAGGCAGCAAGAAGTTTAAAGCCGAGAAGAGGTTGCGCTTTTTCACATGAGAGGGAACGAATTTGTGGACACAGCTGCACCACGCTGTTAGCGCTCAGATGTTAAAAGGACAGAAATGGGACTAGAAGAATTTAATACCGGGGAAATTTGTAGAGAGGCTTAAAATGCTAGTCTTTCAGAGAAAATAGGTCTTGGCGAAACAGAAAATGTTCTTGCACTTTTCTCCCTCAGTTTTTTTTGCTGTTTTCCCCCTTCAGAGACTGGATCCCGGATGAGCAGGGTTGCTAGTCGGTGCCAGGGTGGCGTGTCTTGTATTCCCATGGCGATGTCTGCTAAAATTCAGAGTAAGTTTACGCCATTTAACCAAAACAAACACGTGGGAAAAAAGGTAAAAAATGGTGCATCAGTTTGAATACTTACAGATACTATGAGACTGAAAAAACACATACCAACCACATTGCTCGAGCCACAGTTTCAGCCGCAAACGGTTTTATCTTTCCATTTTTAGGAAAGGTCAAGAAAAGTTTAGGTCACCTTTTCATATGCCTAGGAGACAGCTTTTCTTCTCATACTTCCCAGCCACAACATTTGTCTGGATGCCCCAGCAGAGGGGCTGCTAATGGGAAGCTCTCCCTCTCAGTCCATCACGTCGGGGTTGTGTTTTGCCCTGGAACCCACATTTGTAACCCGGGCACGCTGCAAAGCTTTTCCCTTGGTTTTGTCGGGGAGGGGGAAAAAGGAAGATTCAGGAGGATGGGGAGCTTGTAACCCAGGTTTGGGGACAGACTGGTTTCCCTACACGGGCACCGATGATGGATGGAAGTGGGTTGTACCTGATGCATTTTTGTTCTGGGGAGTTCATAAAAAACTATCCAGAGCTTGGGATGAACTTCCCTGTTAAATGGTCTCAAAATGAATCTAGATAAATAAAGCAGTATTTCTATCTTGCAATGTCAGTACCAGAATACTACAAAGCAACCATCATTTCACACTCTTGCTGGACATTTTGGGGCTTTGTAAGCACGTTTGTTCCATTCGGAGCAATGTCTCTCTGTGCTGCTGCTTTATAAAAGAAGCATAAAGACGGGAAGCATCCCACCCCAGTCAAGTCATTGCAATGGGGGAAACTCCGACAGTGACTGTTCAAAATAAAAGGACTGAACAGTTCAGCTGATCTCTTCCATTTGTATTAGTTTTAGGTACCAGTTGCTATGGCAGTAGAGGAAACTATTTCAAATTGTGTCCTTTTTAAATCTGCAGAATTCTTTTGTGTTTCAGCAACACAGAGAGCGTTTCTAGTTAGTGCCAGGCATATATTGGACATATTTTGTTTTGTGGCTGAGCAGTGACCAGCTTAAGCTTTGTTTTAGATTGGCTGGAGGTTTCACTGGATATTTCATTTCTAAGTTATTTCTGCCTTTAAAATGGTATCCTTTAAAAAGGCCAGATTTTAAAATATAAAGATAAAATATATTTTTAAAATATAAAGTATTTTAGCCATTTTCACTTTTGCTCATTCAAAATATCCGTGGAAAAAGATCTGCCTTTATAAAAGCTGCCAAAAATCTGAACTTTTTCAGTGGCTGTTTTAGCTACTAAAAGAATTGAAGAAATTAATTCAGCCATCTGCATTTTTAAACACAGCTTACTTCTTCAGTCCTTGCTAAAATGCTGTTCCCACAGAGTTCATTCTAAGTTGTGGTAAAGATATTCTCACCTTTGGGGATTTGCAGGAATCAGTCCAACATGTATGTTTTTAATGATTTTTTTTTTGTTAGTAGTATCTTATAGTCATTCGCCCTTTGCTGCCTCCCACTTTGCATAATGGTTATTAGGCTCTCACTGAGAAATGGTCTCTTAGAAATGACATACAGAAAATAAGGAAGGAGGGCCAGCAACAGAATGCTTAAAGATAACGGTGATGAGGATGCTGAAAAAGAAGTCAGCAAGATAGGAAACAAGGGGATTCGGAGGTCAGCGGAGCGGGAGTGAGCAGGAAATGGAGGGAGGAACTGAGCGGCAGAAGCAGCTGATAAATTCATTGACTTGCATTTTCTTAGGGTAATACTTCCTCCATTGATATCAGTGGCCGAGTCTGCATCGCCTCGCATGCAAAACCTCCAGTCTGAGTACCTGACAAACGCTGCCTGGTGACTCTGCACTTACATTCCTTCTGCACCTCTTAAACAGGTGAAAATCCTGCTTACTCTATAATAGAGATGTAAAAACATCCAGGGACAAAAGGAGGAGAAACACTTGCTTCACTAAGTGACATCTAGAAAATTCAAGTATTCGCTCAAGTCAGACCTGTTTATAACAAGCACTGGCCAGCTGAGGTTTAATTTTCCTTCTCTCGGGCATAATAATTTCACAAAGATTATGAATCTTTCTGACAAAAGGGAAATGGTGAAGGTATATCCATGGGCTACCTCACTGCAAATCTTAAAGGCTTTCCATATTTTAGAGAAATTAGGTTTATTTTAAAACGAGACTTGAAAGACTGTATTTTATTAGAAAACTAACAATGAACAAAGGATTGAATAAATAAAGCAAAGGAATGTTTTAGAACATATTAAGCGATTAATTTGCTAAAACTTGTCATCTGGTAGTGGGTAGAAAATGAAAAGTAAGTTTCCAATTTTGCAACATAAACACAGTTTATGCACATTTCATGCACATAGACAGTGCATGAAATAGGTGCTAATCAACATTTATTTGGGAATGTAACTGCTGAATTAATTTTTCAGAAACCGCTTGGACTGGATCTCATTAAGTAGCCTTCCTCTCTGTTCACTGTGGGATACACAAACCGTAACATGTTCTCACAGCTGCTCAAAAGGAGAGTTTATAGGTTTATGCAGTATTTGTTAACCATGTGCAAAGATCAGCTGTAAAACAATATGGGTAAAACTAAATTAGTAAAAGAGCATAACCCTGATCAAACTACGTTGTCCTATGTTCATCACCCAAAGCACATGTAGAATCCATTAAAAAGAGAGCAATACATAAACCTTAGAGCAACTGGTGCCATGTTTGCAAATACAGTCTTCATACTGGTTTCCCTCAATACCCTCCACAAAGCTGTATTTAAGAGCATCCCCAGCCTGGGACGGGCACTCCAGGACCTGGTACTGTGCTAGACGGACCTTTCTTCTGCCTCAAACTCTGATACTCTGAAAGTGGCCTTTTGCGTAATTAATTACCTTTCAGTGGCCTTTCTAGGCCATTTACACGTCCCTCTGATTCTGACAGGAGAGGGTTTGAGGACTCCCTTGTCCGTCTGCACGCTGCGCCTGGTCCCTGCTCCCCCAGTGCCTTCCACCAGCGCCCACTGTTTTCCCTCGGGGGAGACCTCCCCATGCTCCCCCTGCCTCCAGCGCTGATATGAAGCAATGTAAAAATGCATAAAGAATGACCCAAACCTGTAATCCTGTGAAAATGTTCCCACATTAATTTGGCAAAATTTCTTTTGCATAAAAGCATCTTGATTGGCATTTCTTTTATTACCTTTTAAAATTTGTTATTAATAGAAATCAACAGTAGCTGTTCCACTGCCTTTGATAGCAGACTGCTGGGAGCATAATTGCTCAGGATGTCTGCTTACACTTCTAATGTATTGTCACAAAGTCAGCTTTCTTTTAATCCTCTGCAATGACTAGGTATTCCAAAACTTACTAGAAATGATGACTAATATGAAAGAGATCCTTGTCTGGCTCTTTTAAAATTAATACATGGGAATTATCTGATTTTGTTGATATTAAATCTTCATCTGGAATCTGCTGCTTAGCATCCTCTTTAGAAATGGTTATAATTGGTATGCAAAATATTTTATCATATATCTAAATCTGTCTTTTTCCCAACCACAAGGCCAGAAATATTTATTAAGTACTTCTGCCCTCTTGTACTAAAACTATTGTTAGGACTTCTTTTATTTTAGTTATACTTAAATTTTGTTTTGTCCTTAATCTTTTTTTGCTGGAGATTTTATCTTGTGTCCTGTTTCCTGCCTTATTCACTTCCCACTGTACCGTGATATTTGATGCTGTCAACTTTCTTACTTTTCCATTTGTTTTAATAATTTTGTGAATTTCTTTATTACATTTTCCTTCTAATTTTTTTTTTTTTTTCAAAAACAAAGCAGAACATTGTCTCTGTCTCTCTCAACTGCAGATTTTTGGCACCCGAGAGAGTGTACTTAAATTCCCAATTAGCATGAGTATTTTTTATCTCTAAAAGAAAATGCGGGCTTGATGACAGAAGTACTGTTTAAGTACTGTTTAAGATTCATAGCCATGTGATCGGGCTAGAGAACCAAAAAGGCACTCTCTGGCCTTGTAAGCAGTAGGAAAATTCAGGAGTACTGCACTTGGATCATGAATATAGAGTTGCATATTAGTTTCCTGAGCTTGCATTGATAACATTCCTCTGCAGCTGTTCTAGTAAAGAAGGCTGAGCCCTGTCCAGAAACTTGCACGCCTGCGCTGCTTTGAAGTGTAGCTTGTCCGTAACGGCTTTCCGTTAAGTGTTTCAGACATAAAACCTCTTCCGTAGGCCTGTGCAAAATGCGCGAGTGCATTTTGTCCTCTGTTTTATTCCTTTTTCTTTTGCAAGCAAGTGTTTACAATATTCTTACACTAAACCCAGCATTTGTTACCTTTCAAAAAGGAACACCGTTGATCTTGGGAGGCTGGACGACTACTGCGCAGTTTTTCTCAGCTATGCCCCAGTAATACATAGCTGACGAGAAAGTCACGACGTCAAAGAAAACTGGCAGTTGCCAAGTCCAGAACAAAAGGAAGGAGTCACCTCTCGGTGTCCTGCAAGGTTCATTCATAGGTCTTCATGTCATGGAACGCTGCGGACGATAACATCATAGACCTGTTCAAGAAAGGATTTGATGGATTCATGGGATAAAAGTCCATTGAGGGATATTAGCTAGAAAGACACCATCTCGGATTCACAGAGATGCTGAACACGGGACATCCAGAGAAATCACTGCTTTCTGCTCGCCCCATGTCTATACTGTTTCCTGGGCATCCACTGCTGGGCACTTTTGGAGACTTTTGCTGGCGTTGATGGACTTTTGGTCTGACCCACATGGCTGCCCTCCGCAATTAATCCTGTTTGAGTCAACGGAAATAGAAGAACAATTTGGACTGGCAGCAAGGCTTGACCTGCATGTTTTTTTGTGGAAGTATTTATAATTC
Source organism: Buteo buteo (assembly GCF_964188355.1). Classification (NCBI taxonomy): domain Eukaryota; kingdom Metazoa; phylum Chordata; class Aves; order Accipitriformes; family Accipitridae; genus Buteo; species Buteo buteo. Next base: position 4,226,765 of record NC_134198.1, on the reverse strand, counting down.
TGATAAACCAAGACTGAAATTAAAGACTAAAGGAAACACAATAACTCTTCCCCTGGTTCTTCTTATTGTGGTTTCATTCCTTTGTTTCTTGATGTGGATTCCAGAAAATTAATTGAGCATTAAGACCTAAAGAGCAGTACTTTTGGGGCTGATTATTGCACGCCTCAGCTGCTGTAATAAGGTATGAGTTAATGACTTTAACCAGCTGAAAAGTGCAACAATTTCCCTGTAAATTCAGTGCCTGGAGTTACTTATTGCCTGATCACCTAGTCTGTAGCCCAAGAAAAAGAAGGAATTGAAAAAGCAGAAACTTACTGCTATTGCATTTAAGGAGTGTTAAATAAAAATAAGTTTAAAAATAAATCCAGATTCTTGCACTTCCTGGACATTATTGTCCTGTGCATGACATAGCTGGCAGTGAGTCAGCACATTGCGCTCACGTCTGAAGTTTGGAAGCTGTTTCATAACTAAAGAGAAACCTGTGACCAATCTGTAAAGGCAGCCAGGCCTGAATCTGGCAGCATTGCACATTGTAATATTGGTGTTAGATCAGGCTTGGCTGGTACAGGGATTGCTATCGAGTTGAATTTTGAGCACCGTCCTGCTTAGCTGTGTGTGTGCCACTCGTAGGTCAGTTAGTGCTATCAGCAACTTTCCCTCTCAGCTCCGTTTGCAGGAAATGAGCAAAAATCCTGTCTGCCGTGAGTGCTTTTCAATACAAGACAGAAAAAAGGGTAAGCTGAAATTCAGTGCCCCTCGTGTTCCTGGCACCCTGCCTCCCCTACACAGGAGGGCTATGTGGTTTTTCTCATATAGACAGCTGCATTTGTAAAAAGTGGAGTGAAAATTCCAAGGTTGAACAGGATCGTCCCAGCAATGTGAGGGACTGAAAGGCTTATTTTTGGATTTCAACCTCTTCAAGACAAAGGCCATCCTTTCATCTGTATTCTTACAATGCTTGGAGCAATGGTCTCTGCTCCTCATTGGAAACTGTGCCTGCTGTAATACTGTCTGTGTTTATTAATAGCAATAACAACAAAAGGCGGAAGCTAATGGAGACAAAGGATGGTGAGTTGCAGTAATTTATGTTCTTTTCCCAGTTTTGTCACATACTTGCTATGTGACCTTCAAGAAGTTATTTAATCTCTCTCTTTTTCAAAGTTCCTCCGGAGACGGACGATAACAGCGCTTAGCAAGGGTGTCGGGAGGCTTAATTGGGAAGCGCTTATGAAGCTCGCCGGTCTCGGCAGAGGGGACGTGTTCTGTACGCGGCACGGTGGCAAAGGATCTGCAGGGAATGCGAGCGGGTCATCAGAACAAGACGTCTCAATGTTGAAAAATGTCAGACTGACCCTTTCTGCCACCTCCGTGTAGTTTGGAGACAGACAAGGTAAAACGAGGGAATTCCTGCCCTGAGCAACGCCACAACAGGAAACATTCCCTAAAGGGGAATGGAAAGGGAAACATTCCCTTTGAGCAAGCAAAGAGAAAATGGCCCCCAAGAAGAGCGAGCCTGCCCTGAGTACACGGGCGATTGCAACCGCCAGGACTCCAAATCTCCTCTCCTTTACACCGGAGGGGTCTCTCGGCCTTTGGCAAAGGCTCGGAGGAGGGCGGGTGGTTGACCTTGACTCAGCCCTTGCCCCACTGATCGCCACGGGGGTGGGCGGCTGGCGAGCTCCGGGAAACCGGCTGCCAGGTCCCGTTATCTCCCAAGGCATGCCTGCGAAGGGAGCTGGCCGGGGACGTGATTTACGGCGTGAAGGCTGGATCCCATCCCTCGTTCTGCCAGCGGGGTGGCGGTGGCGAGAAACGCCACCTCCTCCAGGAAGGGATGGCTGGAGCCGGGGTCCTGATGGTGCAGGATTGAACCGCTAACAGACTTGGATGCGGTACAAGCAAAACCTCCTTCTTCCCGTAACCGATCTGCAGCTCCGAGGATCTTATTTTGAAGGACCTCCGGGAGAAACCGCCCTTTCCTTTCTCCTGGCTTATCCCTGGTGCAAAGCCCGGCCGTGCCGTGCCACGCGGACCTGCGCTGCGTTTCCTGGCATTTCCCAATGAACTCCTACATCATGTCACCGCTGTAAATTTTCTTTTATTGCTTTTTAAACATTTTATTACAGAAGCCTGATCCCTTCAGTCAGAGGCCTTTGCTCAGAGATACTGCGCCGCAAACCCTCAGGGAGTCACAGTTAGTCCTTGGAAGAGCCCAGACTCGAAAGTCCATGTTTTATTTGCGGATAGCCCCTCCTGAGCACACGGGGGGAAGAGCTGCCAGAAACGCACATACGAATGTGTACCCAGATAAGTGAAAAAATTGTCACTTGATCAAGGGAACAGATTTTGTGAGTGCATTTTACACCATTCGGATGGTTCATCCGCCTCCTCAGATTAGTTTTATCAAGGAGCTGTTTAGATAGATGCCATTGAACCACTATTTCAACTAGCTCATGACTAAATGAGAACTCTAATGCTCGGGAGCATTTTGAGGTTTTGTGACCTTCCTTGTCAAATTTTAAGTTTTCAGATCAATGCCTGAATTATACCTATTCAGAGGTCCAGGCCAATATATTTAGCATGCGAAATAAGTCAGGAAAGACACAAAAGAAAGACCAGTGGCAACAGTTAGCCACTGTCATGTAGTAGAAAACTTTCTGCACTTTGTTTAGCTTTTTTCATAGTGTCCTGTGTCAAAAACATCACTGAATAAGAATGGCTTGGCTTCATGTGACAAAACAGTTTCAGCATTTTATAACATTTGGCATGGTTTTCAGAGAAGTAAAATGCATGTCACAGAAGGCATTTTCAGCTGGGGCATGTCACTGCTGGATGCACTGGCATTTCATTTCACTGACATGCATGCTATGTGCTGTTGAAATGCTACAAATTTCACTGGGGTTTTTTTTTGGAACCTAATCCCTTGGTGACAGTAAACATGGCATATGAGAGAATCCAGATCCGAAGTTATTTGTGCATCACTTTACGTCACCCCAAACTTGCTGGATATGCTTTGCAAACTGCAGGAAGAGAGAAAGTCACTATTTTAAAAGTCTACTGCTAATTGCTGCATTTTTCAGTAATGACAAACATGGACAAAATTTCAGTTTCGTGATTCTGGGCAATGAATGTATTTAATCACTATAGTTGTAGGAATAAATACCAGACTGGGAATGTGATTGACCAGACAAGAGAATCAAGAGAAGTGCGCTGATTTATTATCTGCTGGAGTAACATTTCAGCTATTTGAGGAAAAGATGGTCCAAATGAAATGAACAAATAAAGCCTGCAACTTTTATATGAACAAGATGGCTATCTCAAGAAACCCAGGCTCTATCCTGGATTAGCTCTGCTATATTTGCTTGCTTTTACATTTGCCACATTTCTTTCAAAATTTATTTAATAAAGTTGCATTAAAGGGTTCTGTTTATCATTAGTAAAAAGTAAATAAAATAAATTAGAAGTTTAAGACAGAGTGAAAGCTGTGTATGCACTTAAAGGTGTCTAAGTGACTGGATGACACAGGTAGAAGCCTTTCCTGCAAAAGACTACCTGACCTGAAACTGAATAAAGCAGAAAAATTCCAGCCTTACTGAATCTTCTCACAGAAGAGTACTTAAACCCTAAAAACTTTCTGCCTCCAGTATGCAACCATCCTTACTGACTGGAGAACGAAGAGACAGACCATAAATATGAGAACTGAGTAAAAGTTCATAGAAGTAGTTTTTTAAAAATGAAAGAAAAAAGAAATCCTTATTCAGTCTTACTCACGCAAACCAGAATTTCAAAATTACTGTGTGAACTTCAAAATGGGAGCCCTTTCCTTTTTCCCAAAAGCCCTGTTTGGGCTCCTCCAGCGACGGTGTAGAAGAGATGTTTTCGCTGATCTGCAAACAGTTTTCCTGTCTCTTTGGAAAAGAATGAAGATCCTTTGCTTGGGGACCAGACGTTTCCAGCCTACGTCAAGGTCTGGAATAACTTCAAACCCCTGACTGCTTCGTTGAATCTAAGTACATTCTTCTGGATCTTCTTTTGGCAGGTTTAATCATTACCTGGCTGAGTTCCAGGATTAAGTATGTGGGGTTATAGAAATCATTTGATACCTTGAACCTGGGGAGTTTCATTACCTGACTATCGCTGCGGTAGGAAACACTGCACAAGTTCTAAAATTTAATTTCATGCTCCATTCGTTTTTGTGTCACTGCTTGTTCTGTGACACCCAGACCTGCAGGTCTGTCCTCCCTTCCCTTCACATAAACATCTGAAAAGACAGCAACGCCCAGATAGACATTTTAATCCCAACTTTCCAGCATCTGCTGAAAAACTCAGAATTAATTGTAGCGTGTGGGTGCTTGCCCATCTCAATTATCAAGCAATGAGTAGGAAGCAGAGGATGGAAGAGCACTCTCCCAGGGAGTGAGGGAAGTCCAAACGAACAGTAGGAAGGCTTTCCCACCCCCATCCATATAGCACAGCAGAGTGCAACAAATGTAGGCATGTTTATACTGATCAATACACATTTAATTATTGAACCTTCCCGCCTGATGTTGGCCAATCAGATTAGAGAACTTTTAAAAAAATTTCTTCTCAAAAGGTAAGTTTCTTTCTGGATGGATGGATTGTCCCCAAAACAAGCAGTAATTCAGACAAAGGGACATACATCATCTTTAATTGACGAAGGCTGGTCCCTGAACACGATTAATCGAAGCTTAGTGCCAACTAATGACTCTGCAGTGCAAAGCCATTGTAGCAATTTGGCTTGGTGTTAGTGCTTCTAAACTACCACTTAATTGTTTCAGTTAATATAATTTGGATTTATGAATAAACATGTATTTTCCCTGGGGCTTTTCTAACCCTTTTTTGCTGTGGTGAACAAAGTAAAACTTCTTTTCAATTTTGGTACTTCCACAGTGTTTTGACTGAAGCACTGCTGGTTTTCTAAATTCTAATAAGAATTTCTCCGGGTAACATCACTGTCACTACAAGGACTCTGTTTGCTGAAATCTGTGATTAAAAGTGCAAATGGAAAATATGATTCAATGTGTTGTTTTTTCTTAAACTCCCTGCCGCTTCCACGAGCTCATAATTTAAATCCTGTTAGCTTTATTTGAAAACATTTCTGTCTATATGGTATAGAACAGCATACAGAAATACAGTATACAACAGCATACAATACTCTTTGCCAGTGAAATAGCTTTATCACAATTTTTAATTAACTTTAATTATTTAACATTAATATTTTAAATGAAACTCAATTTACCTAATAGTTGTCTGTTTATTCTTTTGCCACTTTTCCAGGACTAGCCACTTTTCTAGCCCTCTTTGCAAACTCAGTGTCTGAAAAATAAATCATAATTCCAAAATGGTAAGACTAATTTTAAAAGACATAAGCTGTCATGGACTGAGTATGCAAATATCCTTGCTTTGCCCTAAATTGCACAGTGACAGGAGAAGTTACACACTAACCAGCTAAGCTTGCAAGTCTCAACTTGTGCATTTTAGTTTTTTTCCTAGATTTTGCAGATTTTACTATAAAAAGTAAATGAAGCATTGATTTTGAAAATCTTGTTGTGTCAGCAAAAGCTGGTGATGATTTGGGTCATGTTACTTCCAAGAACATCCAAATCATGCACTCGATGTTTTATAAACATCAGGTGAGCCATCTGCAACCTTTGGTCCAGGTTGAGAACTCGAAAGCCAAAGGGAGTCTCCTCATAAGCAGCAAGTGAGAAACTGAGCTTCGATGAACTGGGCTTTTAAGTCGATCACTTAACATTATGAATAGAGTCTGGCAAAAGAAAAAAAGGTGTGTAAATTTTTTGTACACATACCGCTGAACAGAGCTAAATGATGTTTGGCACATCCCTGCTTAGTCTGAAAGCTAAAACTTGGCTTGTGTATTAGAAAAGCACAAAAAATATGGGTGAGTTCATCAATTCATTTTTTGGATGACAGATGTTGGAGATAACCTGTATGTATTAGTCATATTCCTTTATTGAAATGGTATGGATTTGGAATAAAAATATTTGGCAATAAGTAGAGCCATATGAATCAAAAACCTACACATTATTTGAGATGTTTTTGAGTAAGACTGTGGATTTGAAACCAGTGTTTTTTGCTGGGAAGACACAGTAAGAAGGGAAGTACAGGCACAGGAAGAGGTGGTTTTACATAGGCTTGAAGACCATTCTGAGGGTCATTAAAGCAGATGCTCACTCCTGACAGGGTAAGATATCCTAAAAGTAAGATGACTGGTTTCAATTACAAATGCAGACTGTGATTCAGTTAAAATTAGACCACAAGAAATGGCAGCTGCTTGAAGTAGGATAGCCAACTGCGCTCTAGCCCATCTGCCAACCTCCACTGTTTTCTTTCGGGGATAAAACAAAATATACGTGAGATAAGAGAAGTTATTTGAGATAAGGAATGACACAGTTCCTTTCCTAATCAGTCATGGCCAACACCGCTTCACCGTGGCTGTCATGGTGTGTAATATATCCCTCCTTCCATCACACCCCCAAGTCATAGGTGTGGGGCCTCTCTTGCCAGGAGAGATGCGGTTGGCCCCATGGGGACCAGCACTGTAAGGTATTTATTCGCTGTCCTGAATACGGCTGGTGAGACAGCTGCAGATGTTTTATAATTGTGTTATCTAATGTGGGTAAAAAAAGAGCGTCATCTGGACACTCACTCATCCCAAGAGGGTTTTTTTTTTTTAGTTTATCTTTTGTTTGGGGGTTTGTTTGGGGCTTTTTTTGATTGCTTGTTTTCAATTTTGTTTGGTTTGTTGTTTTTTGTTTGGTTTGGGTTTTTTTTTTTTTGAATGTGTGGAAGATATCCTAGACACTTTATTTATAATAATTATCTTCTGAAATGGTTTGTCCTACAAAGACTCCTTAGTCTAACTCTGAGGCATGGATGACTATATATTTCAGGAATTACACTGAAAAAATATGTGCTGTATGTCAAAGGAAAACTGGTTTTGTGTTTAACGTTGCAAGGACAGTGTTTGCACAGGAGACATCATTAGTGTGATTTACCAAGGCTGTGCAAACCCTGCACTCACAGAGAATGCATTGCCCTGTCTGTTCAGGAGTTGCACTGAATCAGTCCTTGCCTTTGCTTCTTTAAGTAGATGTTGTTTATGGGTATACGACTATAGAAAGGGTCACTACCTTTGCAATGCGTATTTGGTTTTCAAGCTCAGAGTGAAGCGAAAGGCAGTTCTGCTGCTGCTTGGGATGGGCCCACTTCAACCAGCTTCAGAGATTTTCCTAATTGTTGCCAAGGAAGCTCGGGGAGTGATCAGGCTTCCTAATGATCACGTTAAAAAAAAACCCCAAAACCTCAAACCTACCCACAAGACAAAGTGCTCTGAAAGGATTTGGGAAGAAGATTTGTGTTACAGCTGGATACCAGAGAACAGTGCTGAAAGGGAAACAGAAAACAGGAGCAACATCAGCATGGGAAGGGCTCAAATTAAAAAGTAGAGAAAAGACTGTGAGAAACATATATATATATATATGCATAATTTAAAAGTGAGAAAGCGGAGGAGTCAGCAACATATGGAAAACTGTATTTTCCATAAATTAGTGTGTCTTGGTGATACTTATTCCAGGAATATTATTAAACATTATGCATTGAAGTACACTTTCATGTGTACACAGGTATGAGTACGGAGTGCACAAAAGAAAGCAGGAGGGTGTTGCTAGAAACGACATCTGAACATCTGGAGAAGCTGCTGTTCTGCATCTGTGTTCCCCAGTTAGACTTGTGCAAGAGTCCTAGGTGATCCTTCAGGTTTCCTGATATCCCTGTAACTACACCAACGGCAACGGCGGCACCCTTCCACGCTCCCCAACGTAAACAAGGTGCTAGCACTCACGGCTCATCGGCGAAAAGCTCCCAACCCCCAAAACGCTGGAGAACAAACCTCGAGCAGCTGTACAAACAAGGAGCTGACAACCAGTTTCTATAATGGGTGCTGAACTTGGTCGACCTGACCACACAAGCAGGACTACCGAGTCCAGCCCTGACAGTAAGGGTAGGGAGAGCTATTACTGTCACCCTGGCAAATCTGGCGGAAAATGCCAACTACTTAGATTTATAGATACAATTCAGATGTGCTTTTTAGACTCCTTCTTGGTTAACCTCAGCTACGAAGAATCAAAGAAACATTTTCAACCACCCTTCCAAGGACAATTTGGACGTGAAGGATCAAGAGCACGTCTGGACTTTGAGAAAGTGAAGGTGTTTTCAAACACAGCTCTGCCTGGGGTAGATAGAGCCTTTCAGTACATTAGAAAACAATATTAAAACAGTGGGTTATCAATCGGTTAGGGAGATGCTAGCCGCAAAGCTGGTGCAGGCAGAAGGTTCTGCACCTCCGAGGGACCTCAGGATGTGGCCTCCAGCCTCGATTCAGTTGGATACCCGGTTAAAAGGCGATACCATTTACTGTAAACAGCCTTGTGGTTGTCTGGAGGAGCTGCTGCCTGCAAAGCTGTCTACAAGAGCTAATGTATTCTTTATATGTTTTGTCTCCAGGTTGTGCAACGCTTTTTGTGAAACTCATAAAAAAATCTCTGGGCCATACCTGGCGTATCATAAGGGTAGCCACCGCGGGATGGGGAATGACAACCAGGCTGTGGGAGCAGGTCTGAGCACTCTGCGTGCCTGCCAAGATTTCAAAGGGAAAACAACAGGCAGGCTTTTCAAACTTCTGCCAGCTCCTGCTCTATCAGGTCACTCTGTTTATTTTTCCTTTATAATATCTTCAGTAACTTTAATAAAGCTCTTCTTATGACTAACAGCTTAGAGGGATCAGGATATTAGAGGAAATACAAAGGGAAAGACAACGCTAAGCAGGCCCCTCCCTTGTTTCAGTGTTGTGTCTCAAATCAATGTATGCAATCTGTGATCTTTTAAATAATTACCTGGTGTTCCATTACCTACTCCCTCTTTGCAAACCTGTTTTTGTGCTCCTGCAAACCCAGATCCCACCCAAATGCTGCCAGGCTCATTCCAGGGTGTAACAATACCTGAAATGCTGAAACAGATTGATGTTAAACTTCCATTGATTACTGTAAGGTGATATATTAAGAATTATCGATGCTAATACAAATGAGAATTAAGCATAGAAGAAAGTCTTGAGGAGAGAGGGAGAAGGAAGGGAAGGTGACTTTGTGACTGTATGCATCCATGTGCACAGAGCGGTGCGGTACATTAATCTATTCATTTCAAAGCGACTAAACTGGTATTAGTCCTTGTGCTTCTCTGCTGTTTTGAACAAAGATGTCATAAACCGACACTAGAATAGCTTTTTGTGCTGTATCTCCATGGATACCAATGTTACACAGGAGGTATAGATTTTTCTAGTTAAAGAAAATTACATTTTTTTCTAACTAAGTTTAATCATAAATGTGCAAATGCAAGAGATCCAGTTTGTCAAAGGTACCTTTGTGGTTATGGCACGTACAGCTCCTCGTAGCTCCTCTGCCCAGGGTTCCTGCTGTACTATGAAAGCACAGTTCCCCCAAACAAATATTCCTGTGTTGCAAATGTGTGTGCTTGGTATGTGGATGGGAATTTAGGAATAGCCGCAGATATCTGCAGAAATTGGAGACAGTGAAATCTCTGTGCGGAACTCCTTAATTGTTTACTCCAGGTCTTACCTTTAGCTTGGCACAATGTGCATGGCAGCACTAACAGGGAATAATTGGTAATAAATGACCTTTCTCTTCTGGCATACATTTTAGCAGGATTTTCGCCCCTGAGTTGTGTTTTCAGTATGCGCAAGGCGCATCTCCCTGGCTGATGACCCAAACGAACCCATCCTCCCACTCCTGACCACACACAGTCCAACTCCCAGCACCGTATGGCACTGCTCAACTTAGTTTGGAGACAAAAAAAAAAATATCAGCTTCAACCATCTATATACTTGTCTGGAAATGGGACGTGTGGCTGCCACGGGGCTGCCCAGGTCCCTGTTCCCAGCCTGCCGATGGAGGGACAGAGGCTCCGCTCTGGGTGCGTGGGTTCTGCTGGTGGCCATCTCCTCACCCTCCCGAAACCAGGGTCCGGCACCATCCAGGGTTTCCCCCCTCGCTTGCAAACAAGCTGTCACCGACCAGCGCAGGGGAAGTATTTTTAGCGTGTCGGAGGCAGTCTCCTAGCTACAGCTTGAAGAGCTCAGCTGGGCAGGGGCTGGCAGCCCTCAGCCTGCACAAAAGCAAACACCGCCGATGAATCCCGGTGTTCAGGCCAAATCCTGCCCCAGGCTTGCTGCCGTGTCCCCCACTGCCTGCCCCTTAGCTGGGCTTTCAGGGTTTGGTAGAAATGTTGCCCAGGTATTCCTGCGGGTTCCTGGAGCGCGGCTGGTGACCAGGGCTGTTTACATCCTCTGCTGAGCTAGAAATGGTCTTTTGTTCCAGTACAGAGATGTACGCTCCCCGCTGCCAGGATAAAAGCCCAAATATTGTTTATGTTGTATGTAGTAATCTATCTCACATCTGCCAGAGTCTGGCTTTATGTAAAGATGTGAAAGAGCATTCATTAATTCCCCTTTAAGGGCAAGGCTATTAAGAAGTTATTTTAATTTTGGGCACGAATTCAGAATTTCCACTCTTTCTGAAGTTGCTTGTCTTCCTTAAATTGCTATCTGTCTCAGAACTGTTTATGGATAATAAAATGTCTTTAAAGATTCTCTTTTGTTTTGGAAAAACCTCGGAGATAATTTGTCTGGCATCTCCTGGATGTTTCGCAGACACTGCATGGTTGCTGTTGGGCTGTTACTAGGATGACTGGAAGTCAGGCAGGGTTACCTAAGCCTCCAACTTTTTTTGTACTACTGAAACAGGCAAAGTAACTGCTGCAAAGTGCAGAGCACCCATGTCACCCAATAAAAGCTGAGCATTAGAGAAGACCAGGCTTTGAGACTGATCAATTCTTGTTTGTGAGCAAAATGTCTAACTGTGCCTTGAATTAATCAAGTTAATTTCTTTTTTTACCCCGTATTGCCTTCCTTTTGCTCTTTGGAAAGCCTGCACTTGCTCTCTGAGAGCTAAATGACTTTTTCCTAGACTTTACTCTGATATGTGCTGTGTAGGAATAATGAAACCTCTTGTTCAACTTTCAGGAAAATTCCCTCAGGGCCTGGACTTCTTTTGCTGCTGCCATTGTTTCCATTCGCCATTTACAATTTCATCTTCTGCATGCACAGATCTCATCAACATTTATTGAAGAGTGGGACAAACTCTGAATTTGCACTATTGCAAAAATGTGGGATGGGTGGAACATAATCTCAGACCGGGGACTGATGTACGTGTACCTGTGTCATGCAAGGGTTTTGCTTGGAACAGGCACCAGTGTTGTAATCCAAGGAGTTTTCCTGAAAATTATTTCCCTCTATGGTTTCACCAAGCAATCTTTCCTCTTCAATTGCAAGGAGTTCTACACCTCCGAGATAAAAAGTGAACATTTACAGGTGCAATTTAATTGATTCCCATACTACTAAAAAAGAAGGAATTGAAGTCCTCTACAACAAAAATTGGACATGGTTATGCACCTTATATAGGGGCTGAAGCTGATGAACAAATGTGTTTTGAGGCTTCTATTTTATAGAGCTTAGAAAGAAACAGAGAGTCTTTTCATGTCTTTTATAAGTTTAGGAGTTACTTTTGACAAAAAAAAAAAAAGAAGAAAGAAAATTCCTTCCAGAAAGCTTGCATACATGATTACAGCAAAGCTCTCTTATAGGATAAATATAGTTATGTCCTCTTCTCCGAGCTGTTTCTTTCTGTTTTGGTGGAAATTAACTATTATAACTCTTACACTCAAAAAAAGGTATTTTTTCATATGCACTGGAGCAATCCCCAAATTTGCTGGGAACTGCTCTAAAGAACACAGTAAGGTCATAGTGCTGTGGCCCACCTCTAACACCATATCTAATGCTGTAATCTCATATTCCCCCTTTCCTCCAGTAAGCCTAGCCCTAAGGTGTCTTCCATGGAGTCAGCTGAAGTAGGAAGTAATTTCCCTTGTGACTATGGAGAATTTGAAATCAGGCTTTTTGAGATAAACAGAAGTTTTCTGTGACATTCAAATGTCTCTACCTTTCTCTGGGCAGAAATGACGGACGAAGGTACTGCCACAAACAAATTTTCAGCCAGGCTGGGTCTTCCCAAATTGCAGTGTGTGCACTAGGGTGAATTAGTGCATTGCTGGAGCATCCTGTCCAGCTGGGAGCTGCTGTCATCGTCAGCAGTGGCACGTAACCAAGATACATTTGGGAACACTTGAAGCAAGCAATGAATCACGGGCTGTCGTGTATAATTACATGTCACTGGATAACGTAATGTTGGTGTTGGAGTGCATGTGGGCTAGTAAACCTTTGCTGGAATGGATGGACTGTAGCAAGACTATAAGGGCCAAGAGACCCACTTCTTCCCCCGTTGAAGTTTTGGGACTGAGGCTGGAGGTGCCCCTGGGGAGCACGCTGCTCTTGCCAGCACACAAGTCATGACTGAATGGAAGGAGGAGCATGAATTTTTATGGCCTGTGCTATGAAGGAAGTAAAACGAGAAGATCTAATAGTCCTTTCTGGGTTTCAAATCCATGAAAACATATGTGGTGTCATAAGACCCTCCCTGCTAACAGCAAAGCCTTTTCCCTTTGGTTCAAATGGCAGCGATCAGCGGCTACTTGCTGGCTGTAACGCATTGTTTACTTGTCTCTAGAGGTATGCAACTGATGTATTATTGTGTTTGTTAATTTTCTTTTCTTTTCATACTGTCACATACTTTTTTCCTGAATTGTTTCTTTTATAGCTTTACTAAGTGCTGCCTCTTCTGGGAAATAACTCTGTGTTTGAGGCTCAGCCCTTCAAGGTGTTGAGAGCTCTGGACCTTCTCCAAGAAAGCTCTTAAGAAAACGGTCAGCTTTAGGTGTACGAGCAGTCTGGGCTAAGAAGCACCACGTTTTTAGGTGGAGTCTGCAGATCATAGCGGCCACTTTGCCAGAAATCAATTGATTTACACATATATAATGTCATTATTTTGACACTTCTCTACTGAAGGTTCTCTTAGAGCAACCCTGAAGTATTAGGGCAGCCACGGAGCACGTGTTATTAACACACTATTGATTAGCTATGACTCTGAAGTGGTCTAGGAAAAAAAAAAAAAAGAGCGAGGAAAAAAAGTCCTGTTAGTTAATTCTGTATTCAGATTTTTTCAGAAGGAAAAATTAAAAGCCCAGACTTTGGGTGTTTATCTTTTTTAGACATCCACAGAAATCCACATTCCAGCTAAGAGATAAAAAGATATAACAAGAACAAGAAGAGGGGAATAAAGAATGTTTGAAAAGAAACAGCAGAGCCTGGACTGATGTATTTGAGCAAGAGCTGATGTTAGGAATTTCCATGTAGAATAAGCAAAATAAAATGTCATCTCATGGTTTAAATACTGCCAGATGATTCAATATACTTTTCACAGCATTCTTTTACCATGTGATATTCTCTTATGTTTGTTGAAGTCAGGAAATGAGAAACTGCTTGAAAGGGAAAGGTTAGGCCTCGTGTCATTGTATAATATATGCCCACAAGCCTATTATATTAACAGAGCTGCTTAAGATAATTCAGAATGGAAGATGGAGTTCCTTTCTACCACAGTATATTCTCACTGTGATCTGCTGACAGAAATCAGTGTACCATACACTTGTTAAATTAAGGTTCATAAGGAATGGAGCCGATGAGGAAATCACATTTTTTTCTTGGGAAAGTTGACGTTTGAACAAAAATTTTTAGCTTGAGTCAGGATGAAAAATCGAACTCTTACACATGTTCATTCCAGCAATCTATCAAATAAGACATAAAAAGTTGATTTGAGTAAACGAAAACATTGTATGTCAATATTTGTAGAGTTTTAATTTAGACTCTGACTCTCATTTACAGGTTTTACTAGAATTAATTTGAAGTTCTGAAAGATTATTTGAACCAAAGATTAATTTTTATATTAAAAATGTTGAAATTGGACATTTTGATAATTCTCCAAATAGGCTTTGGGAAAAACTAAGTTGAGAAAAATGACTCCTTGCAAGAGACATTTTTCTTTTCAAAGCACAGGTATTTCCTAAAGGAAAAATATTTTGTCCGAAAAACTCTCAGCCACCCATAATGATGAATTAAGCAATACATGTTTTAATTACCTTGCTGTTTACTTTCTCTGTAGTTTCCCAGACTTTAAGGAAACTATTAAATCAAGGGTAGAGAGGATTGTCTGTTCTGCTTGCGCTCATAAACCTTGAATATTGTGGTCTGGTCTGATGTCAGCCTGGTTCAGAGGTTCTCCTGCCTGCCATGTCAGAGGCTCTGTTCATGACCAGAGGCACATACGAGGCATTAACATATCAGTATCACACATAGTCTGCACCACGTGCGGAGGGGGCTCAGAGGGGAAGAAAGGATTGCTCGCTAGCTGCATTTCTTCAATTCACATGCTTGACTGTCACTTGAGGTGGGAAAATCCAGTGAAATTTGGTCGGTTCTGGTTCTGGTTGGTATTAAAAATGGTATCTTTTTCATAAATCTTGTGATGTTTTCAGTTATCTCTGGGTTTAGCAACAATTCTGACCCCCACCTCTAAATTAAAAAGGGGTTGGGAGGTGCTGCCTCTTTCTCACTCCTTTGGCTTTAAGATGTAATTCAAGAATTAAATGTTTAATATGCAGTTTACAGGAAGAACTTTAAATGCACGTGAATGGTCTCTACCGTTAGTGAACGTGAGGTGGAAAATAGCGATGAATTATGAGTGAAGGGCTTAGGATTTTAAAATCAGCAGTGTCTGGCCTAACACTGAAGACCTATACTTCAGTGTGTGCTGTACCTAGCAAAGTGTCGCTCCTTTCCCCGAGTATAACCTGTAAGCACTGGCACACGGCAAGCAAGGAGATCAGGGTTGGAAATGGGGATTTTACCAGTCTGGACTTATCCACATTTATTTTTTTACCTCTTCTCTATGGCATTATTCACATCTATGCAAATGTTCTATCCTGTATTACCGCATTTATCATATCTTTTCTGCGATTTGGCAAGGATGCAGGGTGTGCTTACACTTCCCATACAGATATGAAAAACTCTTTCTGTATGCTAACAGGGCAACCTAGCTCATCTGCTTTCAATGTGAAGACCCATCTATAACTCAAGAAGACCAACAAGAGGTGTTTCTCAGAGCATTTTAGTTCAGCACGCTCTAATTTGTGTCTCAGAGGGACCTGGAAATGTGCAGTTACAGTCCTGCAACTCTTCATTTACAGAATCGTTTCTGCTAGTTGGGGCAGGACACATGGCTTTCTTGTTAGTCTTTGGCTCTCTTACAGGACTAGGACTTCTTCAGGATTTACACAGCCTTCATACATTTAAATCTCTCAAAGGGGTGAAAGGAGAGAAGGAACTGTTGTAGACTGTGGTCACCTTTGTAACCTTCATTCCCAATACTGGAGAAGATAGCAAAGTCCACAGTTTTTCTATGCTGAGGATTGTAAATAATTCACTAAAAATCTTGGAAATAATCATAACCCATGGCATTTTCCAGAGATGACAGAAAGAAAAAGGAAGGGACTTTCAAAGGCATGAAGTATGAGCTCATTTCCATGATCTTTTGACCATGAAAGAAGAATGCATATGTGAAACTGTTGCACCCGCTCTGTCCTCTGTTGGCTGCCCACTGATTTATGCAAGCATATAAATTACTCAGCATCAGAGGACTGTGTATTGTGTGGCCTCAAGTCAGCAAGACAAACAAGTACATGCTTAATTTTAAGCAGATGAGTTGTTCCAAGAGAAGGGGCTTTCGTGAAAAATTAGAATTAAGCATTTTCTAAAAAGAACCGAAACATACATTGCTTCCAGATGAGCCTCCTTACAGAATCCAAACATCCTGACATCTGAATATGCTGATGTACCATACTCCATCCCAGCCAGACCCAATACAGTTGGCTTTTCAACAGAAATACGGAATACCTGAAGTATGGTGGAACCATTGTCTCAGGATGGAAGAAGTTAGACTTGTTCACAGGCTTCTGGAGTTTCTATTCTGGAGGGCAGCAATGCAGCTCTGGGAACAGAATTTATTCAGTTTTCCAAAGCAGTTGACTTCTTCAGCCTGTGTTTCAAAAAAATGCCTTTTGAGTATTCCTGTCAAAGTCTTCTATTAAAATTTTATTTCTCCTGTCAAAGGCAATAATTCATATGGTGGCAAGCCACAAACATCGCCTTATAAATGGCATTGTGAAAATATGTAGACAACATCCTACTTTCCTCAAATCAGGCACGCTAAGGACAACAGCTGCTGCCTTTCTAGCTTGGGGAGCAGGTGTTTGACCACCTACAAGCAGGATGTTTTCTCCTTGTATGAAAATCATACAGGTTTACTCAGCGATGCCAAAGAAGCAAGGCAATGCAGTAGTCCAAAAATTAAAATGCTAACAGTCTTCCACTTATTGCATAACTTGGTCCAGTGCCATGGAAAAATACATCAAATTAATAAAAACGGAACAAAGAGTTTTGTCCTTGTATGTGCTGTTGAGGCTTTATGAAGCCACCTTTCTTGTTCTGCTGTTTGTTTATTTATTTTATGTCACCCTGGAAAAGTCTATATGGTGAATAATTAACTTGGGAAATCTTGGGAGCCTGGTATGTCTGAAGAAAGGCAAAAGCCTCTGAGCTTCCTCCCAGTTTAATGGATTCTAAGGAAATTGTTGGAGTTGGTCCACTGACTGAACAGTATTTGCCTAAACCCTTGATTTTGAGTAGCATAAAGATATTATTTGGCAAAAAATGAGGGTTTTTTTTAAATGAAAGTGGTTAAAAACTTACAAGCCAATGGTAAATTAAATCTCCTGTCCCAGTAAGATGGTAGGAACTGATAGGAAGAACTGCAGGAGAGCAGCAGGAATGGATAGAGGCAGAGTCCCACAGCTGGAGCAAGGAGACATAAAGCATTTTGTAGGTTAGCCTAAGGTGGGAACTGAAGCTTGTTCCTCCATGGCACAGATTGACTGGGGCTTAGGAAGAGGAGTGGTGGAACTGCTTTCGCATGTTTTCTAGCAGAGGAGGAAAGATATTCACGAAAGACCCTTAGCTTTTTATTTTGGGAACTGAAAGAAGATCAAAATAGACCATATGCTTAGTGCAGACAGTACCAATGTTTGATGAAATGGCTGTAAACCTTTCAGAATTTTCTGAGGAAATTAGCAGGAAATGAAAAAAACCTCCTCCAGGTCTATTTTTATCTTTCATGACATTGTATTATATTATCCAGTTTTAGTACAAAGAAATCATGGCTTAAGTATTGAAAAAGGCAGTTCTTGAAATATCAAGGGAAAAAAAGCTTTCTCGGGAGCAGAAAAGCTGAAAGAACATTTCATACAGGTGCAGGTGCTCAGAGGAACTTTTTGTTTCACATAATTAAGTCTGTAAAGATCTCAGCCACTTTGCATTTAAAATAACTTTTAACATCCAGCACTAACACCCAAAGTTCTGGTTTAACGTAAGGCTGATCCAATGTTCCTTAAAATCAAGGGATTTCTCTTTATCATTGTTAGCAATCTCTATCTGATATATTTTTGTCTGTATTTGCGTTAGTGCTTCAAAAGATGTGCCACTGTTCTAGCAATCATGTAACCGAAAATAAGAGAAAGCTGAGACTTTGCACGTACTAAGCAAAAAAAATTTAGTTGCCTAAAGTACTCTCCTCACCCCAACCACGAAGGGGACCCAGTGAACTGGTCTGACATGTGGCATCTGCGACTCAGCACTGGCTGTGATGGAAATAAAGGCAGTTCTTCTAGAAGACGAGTCAGAGGAAAATGGCAGCTGGGAAGACTTTTCTTCAGGAGAAGATTTGCATCTGCTCAGTGTGACGCTTTTCTCCTGACTGCTATTTTCAATGGCCATCTGGTGCAAGTCTGTTCCAGCCACGTACACGTTCTGAGCAGTTTCTACATCTACCTCCAGTGCTTTGGAGGCAGAGGCTCCACAAGCCAGCGTAGATACAATCTGGGAAGCAAGCCTAGCCATATTGCAGTTGAACATCACTGCATCCCCAAAGCAGCCAAGAGAACTGGCTGAAGAAGCGCTTTCCAAGACACCAGATGCTGTTGCAAACCAGTCATGCAGAGCTCGTTGTTTTCTTTTGGAGAGCTTGTTTCCACCCTTCTGCAATGGGTAGGCACAGAGAGAGGGATGGCCAAAGTAAGTTGCAACTCTGTTCTATGAGCAGTGCTTTGCTCTTCAGAAATGAGATGTCTCTTATTCATGACAAACATGAAAGCTCTCTCCACATTTTGATGTTTGTGTCCTCTCCTCTCCTGGACTCATTGCAGGAAAGGGGTGCCAAAAATTGTTAATTCTTGTGATGTGACTTTCTAGCAATATGTTTTTTAGCTTCAGAGCAGGAGATTCCCAGTTTCAAAACTGCCCTTGTATCATGATTCCCCCCTAGTCTCCTCGTCTCTCCTCTCCTTTTTCAGTTCACCATTTCTTTCATCACTCTCCTGTCTCCACCCTACAACCTCCTGTTTGTTGTACTTTCTTTAAATAGTAACTTGGAGCACTACAATGCAATATATGTTACACCACTATTCTTGAGGATCTTTGTGGATGTGTAACAGGCTTGTGTATCTTCCCAGCTTTTTTTTTTAAATCCATCCTCATCAAACTAGGGAGTAGCTGCTACTGATGTATAATCTGTTCTTTATCTTCTTCCTAATACTGCACCCAAATTCTTTGGCAGCTTGCAAACACTTAGTGCTTGTTTTGGAATGTCTTTGATCACTGAGTTGGGGCCAGGACATGACATTCACAGCTAAGCTGTACCTTCTGCGCTTGCCTTTTCTACATCCACAGTGATGATTTCGATCAGTTTTTAAATTCGTTTTGGTTGTGTTGCCCTGAAGCTGTTGATCAGAGAACGTCAGTTCTCTAATATCCAGCAGCGCCCATAGGTAGTAATCACCGCTGATGGAGGACAAGAAGAGGAATAGTCCATTTTCTGTTAAATGAAATTCTCCAAGTGCTCCTTGGTATTGCACAATAGATTGTAATCCATGATTTCAGAGCTTATAGGTACAAAATCTTCTTGGAGCAATACCCTCAGCTGTGCACTCCTGCTTCATCAGTTTATGTGGGATCAGAAATGCAGTAGCTCAAGCTACAGGCTGAATGGAGAACGGGCAGTTAAATACCTGTTTTGCCATTACTGATTCCTCCACCAGCTTCATTGAACAGGTTTAATGCCGTATTACTCAGAAGAATTACATATGCATGAAATGAGTTTCTGTGGTTTGGGAATTGATTCCCTGATTTCTCAAAAATCTTCTTAACCAGATACAGATTCTTCACATTATTCTGAACTTCTCTAACCCCATTAAAATGAGGTTAAACCTGGCATTTCAAATTTTATTAATGTCTAAGAATAAAAACCTGTCTTACAATTTTTATAGTCAAGAATTGCTTAATGCCAAACTAGGTGAAATAGTTAATTATGCATAAGCTATTTTTAAAAAAGTGCTATGCTTCATCTTTCTTTAAATATTTTTTTCACTGTAAAATTAATACATAAATTCCCTATGACTTTATGATAATAATTTTTATTTTCCCCCTAAACTATCGGAAATTATATTTTTATTTTCTGCTGTGGCATCCTTTTTTCCTTCTCGTGTGTAGCATTTCCAAATAAATATAGCAGAGCAATCAGTGGATCTTTAGAAAACACACAAAGGACTAAAACAAACACATCAATGAGCCGTAGGCCTGTTGGTCTATTTCCTGCTCCACATGATATTTTTAGCAGTCATCAAGCTTTCAAAAGTTAATTGGAAGTCCTAAGTATTTCCCTAATTTTGGATTTCATTCTCCTGATGCAATGAGAACACTGAGAAACAGAAACTCCACTTGGCTTAGCACAGTGGGACATACAAATGCATGTATTTAAATAGGTGAACCCTCAACCTCAACGTATTTAAAATCAGTTTTCTTTTAATGAAATTGCAAACTAGAGATTAAACAGATGCAAACACATGCGGTACAAGATGCAGCAGTTCTGTGAGTGGAAGACTGTTGGCTCCCTGTTTGGTCCCATTCTCCAGTTCCTGCCCTCTCCCTTGTTTCCTTCCAGCACTCCTCGGAAGCCCTTCTGACGTGAGGCAGCTTCTTCCTTCTCTTTCAGGAAGCTGGAAGCCATCAGGAAAAGTAGTGGGAGCGTACAGGAGAGTTTGCTCGCGTGTGGTCATGCATTCTTGAGTGCCTGCAGGAGTAATTGCAGGGGAACAAATTCTTGTGCCTTTCCACCCTGTGATGGAGCATGCTGAACAGACGGAGATTCTTGGGGAAATGCAGGTGCCAACCTCTAACACATGATCTTTATCAGGGGCAAACTGAGAATTTTCATAATTTTATATTTTAAACAAATTTGGGGAAATTTCCCAAGGAATGACTAAAGGCAAATTCTTAATGCCAGGATCTTATACACACAGCTCTGACATATTTCAGATCCCAGACCCAAATCAGTAAGACATTGGAACTTCTCTGATAAAGAATGTTGTTTTTAACATGGGAAAAATAACATTATCTCCTTAATGTCATTCTGAAAAATGGGTCAACCCTTTCAATTGAAACTTTCAAATAAAAGTCAGCCTGTGACAAATGTTTTTAGGCTCTGTTGTAACAATTAAAGCTGAGTAAAGTGATGAGGATTTAAAATCCGGCATCTTAAAATTGTAAGATTTGGACATTTTTAATTACAGACATTTGTACCTGAATTCCTTGAAGCTACATCTTCTGCTCTTGGTTTTAGAATGATAATAATCCTGTCAAAACTTGTTGATATAAAGAAGGAATAAGGGTGCTCATGCAATAAACACAATACATTTTTACCCAGTAAGCAGCATAGTTACTCATCTTAACAGTGTTTTCACCTTCTCTCCCAGCCGAACTCCCCCTGGCAGGTTAATTCAGAGAACCTACTTAAAGTAGCCTTCAACTACTGAGTTACAACTAATTCCCATGCTTCTGCTTGACAGTTTGTAGCTGTGGGTTAACCCATCCCGGTCAGAGCCAGTACATCTGTAAACAGGAAATGCTTGAAGACGCTTAGAAAATTTTAAATAATAGCTTCTTCGGGTTGCTAAGAGTTTAAAACTGTGTAATCTTGCAGAATTATATGACTGTATTCCCCATTTTATTCTTGGAAGGCAGCACAGGAAATAGAGTAGTAGAATTAGCTGTCATTTGAAGATTAAAAATTACATTGATCTGAAATATTTGCCATGTAACAAATGTGACCTTAGTTGTTGGCTAACATGACACTGGAAAGGTTGAAAACTAAAAGCAGGAACAAGCTGTAAGCAGCATGTGAATTTACAAGAATGCTACCCAGCATGAGTGTCTTCCAAGCAGATGGGGGAGAGGTTTACTTCTTCATCAGAGAGCACCAACAGAGAGAACAATGCCAAAAGCAGCTTAGCTTTACTATAAAACCTTGCTAGAAATGTTTGAATCAGACTGAGTTTGTACTAAAGTACTTGTGAGGTATCTATCTGTAGTTTCTAGTCACCAATGGTGCTTAGTCACACTTTTTTGCACAATTTTACTTAACAGACTTCAAGAACAGAAAAGTGCTTTTTTTCCCTCCTCTGAATTCCTGCATTGATCATATTTTCACACTTTGTCGTTTTGAACAAGTAGTGCAAAGAAGCTACCACTTGCCTTAAATTTTAGCAGCTGTCAGAGAGTCTTTGACAACATGAACAGAGAGACTATGTGACACATACTGGAAATTTATAGCTTACTGTGCAAAGCTGTCTGGATTTTGAAGGATTTTTGTTAAGAAGGAAAATGTGCCCTCTTCTATCCTTCTATTTCCTCCCCATTGTCCTGATCTCTCCATCTCTGCTGCTGCTAGTCAGAATTGATCTTCTCACCCTGGAGTGTGTAGTGGTACAGTGATTTTGTTAATGATAGTTAGTGCCTGAGAACTGCAAAAGCTGCTTGGAGAGAATCATTGAGAACAAGCAGGTCGCAAAACCTGCAAGCCAAAAGCCCAAGAACTGTGGAGGTCCATACTCAAGTCTGCATGATCTGGATAATCCCAGCTAACCCCTCCCGGTGAATTTCTTACAGTTTGGTATTCTTCCCAAGTCTTGTCCTTTTATCTGTAAGACAGCGAGTTGATGGAATGGTAAAAATGCTGGTTTTCAGATGCTTCTGTGCTGTCCAAGTCCAACATCACTGGCATCAGCACAAGTTTAGTGGCAATGTGCTAAACAGTGCGTTTCTAGCTACAGGAGAGCAACGCATCTATCCAACGGATGACAGAGAAGTTTTTGGCATGAATGTGTGCTCCAGATAATAAGAACAAAATGGCCAAAAATCTTGAAATCCTTAAGTTGTATCTGCCATTGCATGGATTGCATGCAGGCAGAGGGGTTTACCCTGGCCAATGGGTGTTCTGATGACCCTGAAATCTACAGAAAGAGAGGCCAGTTTAGTAACACCTATCATGTCATGATTTTACTGAAGCAGCAACTTTTCAGGTCAATAACTTCAAGGAGCTCACCTAATGGTCTTGGTAATGTCTGATGTGGGTTACGTTGGGCACCAACAGGAAAGAAGGTGGCCATTACAGCTTTATGGATTGAAATTACGGAACTTTTCTGAATTGTGCTAAGTTTTGTATTGTATTTTGTTCAGAGCCCCCCAAAATATATTTGTTGTCATGTCAGGGTCAAGCTTAGTATTTCTCAATAATATGCTGATCCTGATAACTTACTCAACTTGATAACAAATGTTACCATCAATACATAAGCCTTTTGACAGTAAACCTCCAAGGAGAAGAAACATGATTTTTTGTGAAAATTTCCCAGCAAACTAAGGAAGGAAAACAAGAAAGGAAACCTACCAGCTCTTACTAACAAAAATAGAGCACCTAGGAATGACATTGCAAAGTTACAAAAGTGTGTGCCCATCGGGTATTCAATAATCTAGGGGTCAAAACAAAATTTCTCATTGCAAAAAGAACCATTGGACAGTTTTCTAAACATGGAGTGGCATTTTCTAAATGTGCCTGCATTTTTTCTGACTTCTAGCCTTTGGAAGAAGAGTACAATAAATTTTTGGTTTATGTGATCACATGTCAGAAACTTAACCTTCAAAGATGAGATTGAGAGTAGATCAACTACAGTGTGATATACAGCACAAGTAATCAATTTGTTTTGAAATCAGAATGTTCTCTGCATTTCGAAAATAAAGATTTTCCATGTGTTTTTTTTCTCAAAGATAAAAAATACAAGCATTGGTTTTAGAATATCAAGAAATAGTAATAATGATGCATATTAGTTCTATTTTGCAAATTTATCTGTATCTTACACAGTATAATTGCTGACTGTATTGTCATGCCAAACTATCAGAGTATACTCAATACCTCATGGCAACAAGTTTAACAAGTTACATCTTATTCTTCAATTTTATATGTAAACAGATGTAGTGCTTTGATATGGCACCAAAATTCCTTATCAGCAGTTTCCTCTTTTTTTTATTTGCTAGTGGGGATTACATTTTCCATAAACTCCCATCGTGTTTGAAGATGAGAACTACACTGTTTGACTCGTATACTATATTTTTTACAGTACACAGTGAGGCTGATGCATTGCAAGAAATACTGTTGCTAGATAATTGTCAATGTATCATTCTATTAGTGAGTATTAGCTGCTTTTTACAGTAAATATGTGGTTAGAAAAATGTAAACCTTGTGCCAAGAACAGATATGTGAACTGTATTAACTACTCAGCCAAGAGTTTAATAAGTAGCATGAAAGTTTAAACTGATTTTTAAGTAGTTTTTACACATATAATAAAAATGAAATTCTTCAGTTGTTTAGATGAGAACGTCAGGAAGTATCCACAAACCTCAGTCCTTTATTTAAAAAATATAAACCTCCCCAAAGTATTTAAACAAATGCATAGCATGCAACAACTGCTAAAGTAAGCAGCCCAAAAGCAAGTAGCAGTGAAAAGCAGAAGCCCTGCGTAACACAGCACATAGATTATTGAACATGAGTGATATGCAAGGGTAAAACATTTTTCTTCTGACCGCAAAGGAGGCAAAATCATACAATACATTTTTAACAAGAACAAGTGAATGAGATCAAAGTGCCTTTTGTTAACATTTCTGGCAGATCCAGTATTTGGCAGCCATTGTGTCAGCGCTAAAACTAATCTGTAAGAGCGAGGAGGGATCGCATTCGTTTGGAGAGACCTCCCATCCTGAGAGCTGTTCGGGCTCTACCTCGTACTAACAGGACTCCGCTCTGGTGGGCCTGGCGCCGTTCCAGTTTGACTACATGAATCTCGGTCGGTTCAAACCGGGGCTGCCTATAAAGTTAATACAGTTATTCACACTGAACGAGCAAGTATAAGCAGCGCCGCGAAGTAAAGCGCTATCTTCTAAACACACCCCGGGAGAGCGGTGGAGAGCCATGGTGGGAAAGCAAGAGGTGGGACAGCTTGGGAGACCCCCACCCACGGTCTGCTCCAGGGGGGAGGCCAAAGCGGATTTTCCTGCACGCGGCATCTCTCTCTCAGCTTCTGCGGAAAGCGTTGCTGAGACCAGAGTTCACCTTGCCTGTAGGTAACAGGCGTATCGGCAGAAGCGTGTCTGCTCCCAGGTCTGTAAAATCAGGGCGAAGATGCCCGGGAGATTTGCTGCTTCCATGCCTGCTTTCTGCTGCTGTCGCTGTGCCCCCTCCCCACCAGCAGCATGGTTTTACAGCACCGAGCGACGGATTTAAAAACACCCTCGCCGGGTAAACACGTTTTCTGCCCGGCTATCTGCACGGTCCTCGTGCTGCGCCTGCCTTGGCCCTTTCCCAGGTATCGTCCACCAGAGCCCTCAGGCTCCCAGTGCCTCACGTTCAGGGTCTGCAGATGTTGCCCCCTTACTCCGTGAGTCGCCTTTAGCCACGCGCTTTCTCTTCCACCTGGAGGGTCACAGGGCTCAGACTTTTCCTCGATGGGCCAAATCTGGCCTCAGACCTTGTATTTGAAACACAACAACCTGCGGTGGGCCAAGAGCTCCGAGGTGGCCCCACCAAGTGGCCAATAACATCTGGTGGAGGTCCCATGCGTTGGCTTTGCCTAGCTCTTATTCCTGGCCTGCGGTGCCTCGCTGGCTCTGGCTTTTCCAGCATCCAGGCCCACTTGGCTGAAGTTCCCTTAGCTTAGGTGAAGAAACACCTTTGCTGAGCTGGAACAGGATCATCTCATCCAGCATGAGAAAGCCAGAGCCGTCCTTAACGGGGCAATCAGCCACCGCTTTTGCACAGCACTGGTCCCAGGCTCGGCTGGGGCTTTCCCCCGAACAGAAGTCCTTCATTTAGATTTTCTCCCATGTCCCCCTCACCCTCCATAAACACCCCAGGTCCTGCAGACACAGCTTCTACCACCATGAGCACACCACCTTCTCCTCCCCCACCACGTGTCCTTCTCTTGGATGCCAATGAAACCCCAAATTTCAGAGAGATCCCTACACCGTGAGCAGGAAGGTGGAGTCGCGCTGGGAGAGAGGGGCTGACGATGGCAACCCTTAAAAATTCAGAAGAACCTCCTGCCCCTCCGCAAGTGAAGGGAACAGAGACCGCTTTCATCTCCCTGTGCTCGGAGTCGCAGGACCCGTGGGTGAATCCAGACCGTCCACGACATGGCTGCGCGCCAGAGCCAAGAGGATGGTGAACGCCATCCAGCATAAACAGGGAAGAGGGAAAAGGAGGCTGGCAGCTTCCAAAGAGGTGCTGCAAACTGCCAACGCGCGGGAGCAGGAGGCGTGAGGCAGCCAAACGTGGCACGAAGCCCAGCACCGCTGGGTCCCCGAAGGCAGCCAGCTCTGCGGCCAGGCCAGGAGGGACGAAAGGTGAACGCCGTGAGAGCCAGTACAGGCAGCTGTGAGCAGCCAGCGGTTATCTGCAGCCTCTTTGGGTTATAAGCTACAAGGACATCTCTGCGTCCATCTTCCACGTGCCGGCCGGGTGCCCTCCAGCCAGCCTCCTGGCGATCTGACGGCGGGGAACAAGGAGAACCTTATGGCCAAGCCCAGACCTGCTGAGCCTAGAGACCTCACAGCGATCCTGGCTACCTCCCCTTGTTCCCATGGCTGAAACCTCTGTAAATAGCTGTACACACTTGTTCCCAGCACCACCATGAATCCTCAGCTTTTTTTTTTTTTTCTGCCTTGCAGGTTTCCTTCATTCACCAGGTTAAGTTTCCACCAATTTCTTAGGGAAACACTACGTTAGCTCCTTTAAGCCTGGGCTGCCGGGGGCTGCCGGAGGAAAGGAACCTTCATGGTACAGCAGGGCCATAAAGGAAATACTGGTCTTTGGGCAGAGCTGTTGAGGACTGTGGACCTTGGCTGTCAGCAGTGAGAGGCAAGTTGCAGAAAGCAGGGCTGGAACCAAGAGATGATTCATGGAAAGTAGCAATTTCACTGCACAGCAAGCCACAAGCAGAGATTTTGCGGTGAATGTTCTGCCAGTTGTCCCTCCCGGTTTGCTCCTTCCAAGTCTCCCGGGGAAGTGAGGGAGCCACGCAGGGAATGGTGGCAGTTGTAGTTTCGGCAAGGCTTCATTGCCTGCCTCCCCCTCACTGCTGGAAGTGCTGTGCAGGACACGTACCAGACGAGAAGGTCCTGGTGTGGAAGGCAATCTGTAGAACGTCAGTCCAGTCCCTCCTTGAGGACAGCTGAGCGCCCGCTTCTCGGCTGTCCAGCAAATGCTCACGTTGGCAGCAGAGGAGATCCTGGCCATGGCTGAGGGTTCCTCACCTGCAGGAGACCAGGGAGGGTAAACAGCCCTAAATAGCAAAAGAACAATGAATTCATGATGGCTACACAGTTTGCTTGCTGGACTATTTCCATGGCTGTTACCAGGCAAGAACTGTGGAAAGCTGAGGTGGATCAGCCAGAAATGTCAGCAGTAAAACATTCGTGGTGAACCACACAGGCCTGCAGCACAATAGAAATATGAAAAAATGCCCCTTGTTGACAAAAAGTAAGCTGAGCTTAGAGACATTGGTGCATAGATGGCTGTAAAAGAAATTGCAAGGAAAAGTACTCTGACCTCTTCTGTGTGTGCCACAAATGAAAATAAAATGGGACAAGGACCTTCCAAGTGGCAGACCTCGACTCTTTCTCCATGTAACGACACTCTCATGTCAGCCTTGGCAACGAAAAAATATACAGCAAGAATATTGCCTTTCATTTCCTGCTGTTAGCCTACACGGCTGTCACTCCCAAATCTGGAGCATGGTCCTCTGCACCTGTTTTGTTCTTTTTATAGTTGCAGCACTGAAAAGGAGCCAGCCCCTTTGGGGGGATAACTCATAGTTATCACCAGAAAAAAAATAATTGGGGAAAACGAGTCCATGTTGCTAAGCATCATCATCCAAACTTTCTGAGAGCACCCCTGTGTGCATGTAGTCTTAAACGGTCAGCTGAGATATTTTTACCAGGGTTGGTTAAGTTACGTATGGAGAGGATGAATAATTTGCTCTTAAAATGTCAAGAGTCCCTGGTGATTAACAGATGTGATCTGTTGCAGTGCTTTGGTACCAGAGGAGTTTGGGACAGTTGGAGCTTAAATTCAGTGACAATTCAGAGCCATGGAAATGTGAAGTGTCATGGAGATGATTCAGTGTTTTCAACGATGCGCTGATCTCAGTGGTGGCATTCCCTTTTTTTCCGCTCCACAGAGAAGATGGCACATGGTATGGAGGGATGGCTAAGGGGAAAATCGCTAAGTCGGTCCTCTTAACACGTGAAGGAACTAAGGACCTGCCTCTTGGTTAGCGTGGGACCACTACTGAAGTGTACAGAATGGAACGTCTGCTTAGGCCACGGCCAGTTAAAGGAGCTTCACCATAGAGGAGAAAGATACAGGGTCTTCAAAGATAAGATTTGTGTCCTTTGGGATTGACTTTCAGGTGCACGAACACCCCATTCAGAAGGGACCAGGTCCTCCTAAACCCGTCTCCTGGTGGGTTACGCAGGGTCTGAATCAGGCTGCCACTATGGTTTACTGCCCAGCTGGGGAGTTGTGGCTACAGGACCCTGCCCGGGGCCTTGCTGAAGCCTGTGGGCACGGCTCATAATCAGGCTCATCAGAGAGGATGACACCGGGATTTCATTTATCAGACAAACGCACTTAGCCCTCAAGCAGGCAGGTTACCCATAATAAGCCAACAATGGATAATTTCAGTGCAGGGTGATGCTAGATAAAATCAGACATAACCCATTATACCCCGAATCAGAGGCTGTGAGTCTGAACCAAAGGATCCTTGAGCCGAAAAACAACAACCTTGACAGTCTCGAAGCGGCGTGCAGGGTATTTTTGTGGTCCTCCGTGTTTCTTCCTTTTGATGTGTATAGAAGGACTAAACTATTACATGGAGGTTCGATAACCTTGACAGTGTTTTTTTGACCTGACTGGAAATGCTGAAATGCTTGGATTTTGAAAGACCAGTTTCTCTAAGATTTTGCAGTTGATTACAACTAGCCCCAGAGGCTGTCGCAATTAAGACGAGGTTCAGGCAAGCCTCCACACTTGTGTCTCCTTTGCCAAATTGACTGCTGGAACCTCTGCCTACATTCCTGCAGTTTCCTACTGAAACTGATCTTTTCACATACGCTCTCTTCATCCATCTCTGCTCTAGGACCCCATCAAACCCTCACCCTAGCTGAAGTACACCGAGTTGCTCTCTTTTTTTCAGCCAGAGAAATAGTTGCTGGCCATTTCAGCGAAATGACCTGTTGCTGAAAGTTGCTAGTGGAGTTTTCTCCTCGTTGCCACAGCTGGTATCAGAAATAGTTGAACAACCAGCCTGTATGGTAGACGTTCTGTCTTATTCAATCCCTTGGCGTGTTCAATGCTCTTACAAAAAATAAGTCTCCATGAATAAGACCGTAAATGTTTTTTTGTCTGGTTAACATCAGTTTACTCATTTTCATTGCTAACTGATGGATGGAAAGGTGAGTCACAGGAATCTGCTACTGACAGGCAACAGATCATTTCTCAGAGTAAGCTGGGGCGGTGGAAGCTGATGGTGTGCTGGGTGATGCAGATGGTCCTGCTGTGAAGTATGAGGTGAAAGCTGGGCTGGCTAAGTGGTAAGCAACTTGCAAGAAGCAGGGAGAAAATAATTTTGGTTGAGGAAGATTGAAATGTTATAGGGGTAAAAGACTTTAAAATCCACTTTGTACCTCGTAATTCCAAGCATCTCATGCAGTCATCAGTAGTGCCACAGACAAGTTGAGCTAAGTAGGCAGAAACAGTGTTCAGGAGAGAATAACAAATAACAAAATGGTCTGACTTGTGAATTCAGGCACAGATTATTTTATTTCTCTGTGATCAGAACTCAGAATTTTTCTGGAGAAGACAGAATAAATTTGGCAAATCCCATTAGGGACAGGAAGCATTATTTGAAATGAAATTTTGGAACTGATTTAGCCGCTAATAATCAATACCAAGTACAGTGCAAAGAAAAACAATAAAAGAGAAAGAAGTCGCATAACTTGTATTCACCTCACCTACAGCCCTGCGTTAGAAGAGACACAGCAGTTCTACCTTCTTAACAGGCCTTCATACAAGTGTTATGGTGCCCAGTGTATCTACATAAAATAGCTTTATTTTTAGATGCGTTGGATAACAGTTGTCAAGGAGAGCTTTTGATGCTCAGTATCTCTGAAAAATCAAGAAAACTTCAGTTGGTGCATGCTTACGATTTGCAAGCCTGCAGCAAAGCTCACAACTCAGGAAAGGCAATGCAGCCAACCTCCATGATTTTAAATGTGACTCTCATGATTGTTTTTGTTGCTTTTCAAGCACCACTTTGTGCTTTCAATCAGCAGAGTGTCTCAGCTTTGTTTTTATATTTTTTTTAGAGAAAGTTCCTGGTGTGGTTGGGAAGAAAAATCTCAAAAATGTGATCCCTAATATTTCAGAAACCAGACTACACATAAGAAGACTTAAAAGGATTATTTTTCTAATCTTATTATTTCAAGGTCGGTATCATGATATGGTGATCATGAAACAAATTTAAGAAGTCTAGAGTTGACACTAACTAAAACATTAACCATAGTTACATCAAAAATTGTTATCCAAAACGGACAATAAATTATACTAATAAAATGTAAGTACATTCCGTTTTTCAAGAATATGTAACCTAAATTTGACTCTACAATAAAGAAATAAACAGTGAAGCCACAGAAAATCCCATTACTTGCTTTCTTTTTTTTTTGTGTAAAGAGAGGAAATAGAGTAACCAAGAAGTAGATAAATAGCAATAGATAATAGATGAGGAGAGCATTTGTTTAGAATCCCTTGTATTTTCAGAATTCCTTACTTGTTAACCATTTCAAAGTAAATTTGTTGTTGTAAAGTGCCCAGATCAATGAACAAGATAGATGTGATCTTAAGGGAGATGAAAAAAGTAGACAAAAAATAATGGAAATTGATTTGAGTAACTGCAGCTGCAAAGGCAACATGTAGAAGAGTGAGATTTTCTTACTTTAAATTAATTGTATCCCAGAAAAGGAAACAGAAAGATGGAAATCTGCAGCTGGAAAAGGTAGGAAAGGGATTTTGTCTTTGAAGTATGGATGAATTAACTCTAGAATTGTATCTTTACAAATAAGGATAGCGTAAGTGGTGAAAAGCAGAAAAATGAGGAGTCGTGTCATTTCAAACATGTTACTCCAAGTTAGGCTCAGATGCCTGGGAATTAGTGAAGGCAACTCTTCCTGAAAGGAACAACATTTTTGATGAATAAAGTGAGAATTTATTTAAAAATCTTTTAAAAAGCAATATTTTCTCCCATTTGCTGCGGAAGGGGTTGGAACTCTTGAAGCAATCTTGGATCTTTACCTACACAGGGAAATAGCCCATTAGAAGTCAGAAATGACATCAACGCTAGTACATTAAACATACCCAGCAGTGCTCTCACGCATGTAGGCCAGCTGGCCAGGGGCGGCCGTGTCTGCGCTACAAGACTCCTCAGCCACCAAACTGGGGCCACCATGCACAAGCTTCCTCCCAGGAACCAGCCTTGGAAAATTTGGTTGCCAAAACTGTGCCTGGGAATCGCGTGATGGAGTGAGACAGCCAAAAAATGTGCCGGGGAGGAGTATTAGCAGTTCAGCAGTGTGACAGTCGTGGTCTAGCTCCCACACACGGTTAAATTTCCTGGTACGGACGTACGCAGTTTGCCCAAAGGCTTCCTTCAGAAGCCCAGTCCAAGCACTCAAATGGCTTTAGGCATCTAAAAGAGAGCAATTCAGACTGCCTTCTTTCCAGGGCAGTATATCTTCTGGCTCCATATGCAGCTAAAGAAGGGAAATATGCACTACGTATGTGCGCTGCCCCATTTCAGTGCTTCCCACACCTCAGGAGCCAGGGAGCAGCCCCTGAGAACAGGTTGCCTAAATCTCTCATCACCCTCTTAAGAGGACATGTCACACCGGGTACCCAACTCCAGGCACGGCAGGATGCCTGGCGGCAACCCGCAATAACCGCGGTCCCCCCCCAGCACCGACGTGGCACTGGAGCCTCATTAGTTAGCAGCAATATGCTTCGGGTAAAAGTCCCTCTTTGGTACTTGTGTAACTTTTTGTATTGCCTTCTGAAGAACAGAGATTGCTCCCTTTCAGATTTTTCACTTGTTGGCTGCTGAAGCAAAAAAAGGACTGCACGAGGCTATTCTGCAGTTAAATAATTGCTTAGATATGTATCCCATTTATTTCCAACATACAAAAATGCAGGCCAAAGGATGCTATGCTCAGCAGAAGGTTATTTTCCTCCAACGACTACTGGCTACTTTGGAGGCAAGGGGTCAGGGACTTGATTAGATGAATTACAACTTAAAGTCCCCTTGTATAAACTATGTCATGCCCCAGGCTTCTCAAAACAAGGCACTCTATTTTAACTCATAATGGGTAGCTGGATTCAGTAAATGGCCTAATCACAGCAACATAAATATTTATGGGAGAATTTTTCTAATTAAGGTATGAGCTTGTTTAGATGTTATCAGTTAGAAAGGGCTTTCCCAACAAGAAAATGGCTGTTAGGAGACATTAGGAAATGGTTAAACTCCAAGGGATTAAAAGGTCATTGAAGTGGCAACATGCAGAGTCTATTATGGTTGAAATTTAGCTTGCATTCATGTCTTATATGTCTCCTACATCTGGAATTAAAAGAGCATCTTCCATGCAGAAAAACAAAATGGTAATTTTGTTTATTCTTTGAAAAATAAAGTAACATTACAGAAAATTGCCTATGTATTTATGATCATTTTAGAAATTAAATGCTCTCAGAAGAAACATGCTTTTTAATTCTTTCTTCATGCTTTTCTTCATCAAAACTTGTATTTACCTCAGTAGTGATGTTTGCAAAGTAAAGATATAATAATGGCTGAAGATCTCAGAATTTGTCCCCAGTATCTCAGCTACACATTGACTTTAGATTTAGAAAAATTATGTCTAACGTAGTTGTCCTTTAATGCCATTGTTCTTTGCTGATGGTGTAAACATGGATAGTAAATTCAGGGTAAGTGACATTTTGGTAACCATGTTTTTCAGGTCTCCTACTACAAGCACCAACTAACAATATCTAGCTCACATTCAGAGCCTTGTTATACCAGCATAAATCTTAAGTAACTTCAGTGCCTTCAAGAATATTGCTCTAGTTTTACTCCGGTATAAGTATCAGTAGAATTCATTCCTTAAAGTAAAATTTGTAAGTTGTCTCACAGGGAAAGAGCTGTATAAAATTGGCTATGTGAAGTACAGGCAGAACTATTCCCTGGGGGAAAAAGTATGTAATTTCTGTGGGACTTCATTACTCTGCTAAGAAGTGTGTGTGTCTGCCATATGGTATTTCACTCTGAAGGTGTAACTCAAAAGGAAAACTCAGAAAAAGAAAAGAGAATATTCTACAAACCTTCTGCCTTTGAGCAAAACCTATGTATTTTAAAACATTTCAATGAGAAAGTATAAAGTATAGAAATCTAAATGGCATCAACAAGGTTATTAATTATCTCTGTCTACCTTTTTGAAGTCAGCATCTGCAAGAAGTTTCAAGACCAGGCACAAGGAGTTAAACATCACTGCTTGCCTGAAATAATGAAGTCTGTACTGTTTGGTAGTTGCTATCAGCTGCAACCAAACTGGACATAAAACTATAGTTTCATGGGAAGGCAGCTTTGTTCTTTTAGAATGCCATCCTAGCCCCAAACATGAAAAATACCTCCTAAATATAACAGCTGTAACCTTGCTAAACTCATCTACACAGCTGAGAGTGCAGGAGCTACTGCTGCAAACCATAAAAAGGCACGTTTGGAGGGTGATGGCATTCAAATGTTGAATAAATCAGATTCTAGGCTTTATCCTCCTCCTGCAACTAACCTGTTGCTGATGAACACTCCCCTGCTACACATGAGTGCAGTGAGTTAGAGGACTGGGGGTGGCAGTTCAAATGGCGCAGACCGTTGCAAATGCTCCATGGCGAAGAAGAATATTTGGAGGAAAGCAGCATGGTATGGGACGGTGTTGGATCTCCTGTTTGAGCGAGATGCATCTGAACGTGGCAGAAAAATAAAGTATAAGGAAGCCAAAAGTAGCTGGGTTGAGGGTCTGGGAGTTTGGGGAGCTTGTTGGATGCTGTCCAAGCCCCGGTGGCCTCGGTCGCGGGAACCTGTGTGATGCTCGTGCTCAAGCTGCGGCTCCACAGCCGTTAGTTGGGGGCCTATGTGCTGACTGATCTCCCAGAAGTACAAATTTGATCTGGCTCAAGAACGGGCACATGATCACATTTCTGTCAAATTAGCCAGAACACACCATACGGAGCTTTCACAGAGTTTATGTTGGCTTTATACTAGCTGGGGGAGAATGGATGACATTCAGTACAGCTTAAGTTAGACTGGTGTGGACCAACAATAGCTGGTCTGAGCTGAGGTTTGCTTGATACAGATAATCCATTAGCATTTCTGGATGGATTTGAATGGGTGGTATTGTGTCTGAATAATGCGTTTTGCCTTACAGTTGCAGCATTTCTGATGCAGTAGTAGGAGTTTTGAAGGGTAGGTGTACTTCCCTGCTGAACTGCAGTTTCGGTTTTATAGCTGCTCTCCTACACAGAAGAAATTATTTAGTGATGATTTGCTTTCCTCTTTCTGAAGGGTAGTCTTTCTATGGGTAGAGCACCCAATCATGTGTGCTGAAAAATACTACTGAGATACCAAAGGTGAATTGAGCCTGGGGCTCCTATCTCCCTGACATCTCCAGTGATCCCCCATCACAAATGACTATGTTAATAGGCAGCTATTGCCCACAGTGCTGGAAGTCTATAGATAGGCTTACTGAGTGTCTCTTGGGCATATGTATAGGGTGAACAGTGTTTTTCTCTTCACAGAAAATCAAGATGTTTGAGTTTTCAAAGATGTTTTCAAAAAGATTATCCAGGAACGAGTCAATGTGTTAAAATAATGATGCCTTATTGTCCGAATGCAACACGAGAAAAGACAAGAAGAGAAATAGTACTCGAAGGACAACTGTCACAGTAGAGGAGCAAAATGTGACATGATGTGTGCACTTTGTCATACGGCTGTAAGACCTACACGGTCATGTTACTGCAGCTCCCCCCCCTTGACTGGAAGTGCGGTCAAGGAGTTGTATCTTTCCTTAGGTCCAGCTCCCACCCCGGCCAGCAGTTTCTTAGTAGAATTCATAGAAGTATTGCTGTGCTTCAGGCATTTTTAAATAAAACCAAATTCTGACTAGAGACCATCTCATTTTGCAAGCCCACTTAATTTTCTAGACATATGGTTCCCATAACGTTTCAGTATTATGCACCGTTCCTGTGAGGGGATGTGACTGGGCACATGGATGGTGGGAGGAGGAGGAGGTTGGGCAGGGAGCCAGTCCAACGGGAGTGAGAGAGCTTTTACCGCACTGTGCCCACCATACGAAGAGAGACAGCCCAACAGTAAACAATTTGCCACTGGAAGATGATCATTGGTAGCAGGCTTCCTCAAAGCCTCAGACAGCTCCATTTCCCTGGGTACGATGGAAGCTATCGGTCATCTTTAGGTTGCTCTTAAACTTTATGACAGTAACTTTCTGGGAGTTAGCAATTATATTCCATTGCAATCATCTATTGCACCTCTAAAAGCACCCGGAGGAGCAGCCATCC
This sequence comes from Buteo buteo, assembly GCF_964188355.1. Lineage (NCBI taxonomy): Eukaryota > Metazoa > Chordata > Aves > Accipitriformes > Accipitridae > Buteo > Buteo buteo. The sequence continues at coordinate 4,191,483 of NC_134198.1, read as the reverse complement.
TTCACAACAAAAACGCATGGGGCTGTCCCTTCAGGGAGAGAGGGTGCTCCTGTCCACCGCCTCGGCATCAGGCAACGTCCTGGAAGTCTTGCTTGTACGCTGGGGGAAACATCTTTGAGACGTGCTGATTCCTGCCTAAGTCTTTCCAGAATACAAAATGCTAGACCTGGCTTTCCAGAAGAAATGTATGATTTTGAGTGTTTCAAGTTTTGCCCAAATTTTACTCGTTTTGAGACAAATATGAGAAGTCTGGCTTTCCAGTCTGTATTGCTTCCAAACAACTAGGGGAGCCCCACAGATGGAGTTGCCGAGTATTCTTAGTCACATTTAAATATCTTGGACTCAGTAAACAGCTGTTTTGTCTGAGATTTGACTTCAAAAGTATAAAAGATTATTATGAAGAGACAGCAGTGGAAACAGCTAAATGACAGTGGTCTAAAGTCCTTCCAGGGGTAAAGCGTCCTTATAGGGTTGGTTTCAATATCTATTTAAATTTTCAGGAATGGATAACTTATCTGACAGTGATGTTGCAAGCAAAGATTTAGATTGTGCCCTGAGTAAGAAAGCTGGAAAGCAGCAGCTAAAATGCACGTCAGATGAAATCTGGAGGAGCAAAGCAGTAATTGTGCACAAGGCACATTTTCCCACATTAGATAGCAGCAGAAAAGGAATGAAAACACGAAAAGCAGACTGATCAAAGAACAGAACAGATGTCAGAGTATTAAATGCAGCATTTCTATTAGGAGAGCAAAGAGAGAAGTCAGGAACAGTGACCTTTTCAAAAGTTGACTTCTGTACACAAGTACGGCCCCTTGGAAATCGTGCATTTGGGTATGATGGTATGGTTCACCTTCATAGAGACTGTACCAGGCACCAAGCCTTCTCCTGCACTGGTGAAGCGTATATATGGAAGGAAAGGTGGCAGCTCCACAGACAGAATGGTCCCATCACGGTGTAACAGTGGAGGGTGGACTCTTCCAATGCTTGGGCATTAGGATGCCTCAGAAAGCCCAGAAACCTGCAGTTTTGATAGAAGAGGTTTGTGTGAATGATGCCGCAGACCTACAGTTACCAAATTAGCCAGATAGGGCAGCAGCTGCTGGGAGGAAGAGCTGCAGCCCCGATGCAGAGGTAGCCTGTGCTCCTGCGTGTCCTGTGCTCTACCATATAGAAGATTGCTAAGTTGTGAAATTTCAGTATTTAAAATCAAGGTCATTTTTTAAAAATTTCTTCTCAAAATGTGACATTTTGCCTCTCTTATTTAAACTACAATCAGATAATATCAACTTTTAGCAATATGCCTTTTCCCAGGAACCCTTCCCAGAAATTTTGTAGGCGCTTAATCCAAGCCTAAAATGAGAGGCTACCAGTGGTAGCTCCTTTTAACTGTAACAGCATGAGCTGCTTGCTGTAATTCACTACAACATATTCGGGGGTGAAAGAATTCACACTTACTAACCTTTCCCCCCAGAATGCAATGTGTATTATACTGATAAAAGCAGCGGAGAGATTTGCACCGCACTGCAATTTCCCAATGCTTTGCTAAACTCCTGGAGATAAGTAGACACCTGGGGGTCCCAATCCTACGCTGTGAAGGCGAAAGCCCTTCACCAGTTTGTACCCACAGAAACAGCCCCTTCACTCTCAGCAGTTTTTCCACTACTTTGTGGAAGTGCTGAAATTTTTCAGTGGAGTATGAAGAAACTGGCTGCTCTAGAAATTATTTACTTTTACACGGCAGATAAACCGGGGTGTCATTTACACCTTCCTAACCTGTGGAGAATAAAGCAGAGGCAGAGACAGTTTAATTCAATGTTTTCAAAGTGTTTTGAGAGCTTAGTTTTGAAGGAGGTGATACACAAATGGAAAAAACCAAGATCGTTTGTGTGATATTACAGACACATGCAAAATAGGATTTTGTTTTGATGGTAACAGCGATGATGACACAATCCTCTGCCTTGTGTGCTAATTGATCCATCAACAGACTGCACCACACCTCTGCTTTTCCTCCATATGGTGTATTAGTAATTAGGCCATTTGAGTCTGTTTTATGGAGGTGGCTCGGTACCTCTAAGTCAATTAAAGTGTTTTAATTATTCAAAGACTTCTTATGCATTCACTTTTTATGAGACTCTGTAAAGAAAAATATCAACTATATGGACAATAATTTTGAGGATGATAATGCAATTGTTTATGCTTGGATTAACCTGTCAGTCGGTAAAAAGCAAAACAGCACGAGAGGATCAGAGGAAGGGTGTAAGTCTTATGCAGATGGTTTTGTTAGAGAAAACCCTAATCTTCTTAACACATCAGTCAACTCAAAAATTGCAATGAAAAGCCTTAGCCTCTTTTTTCCTTTCTATTTCTCTCCCAATATCCTTCAGCAGCCTCCCGTCAAAGCTGGGAGACTAAACCCTCAGCAGGGACGAGGACGCGTGGCTGTGCTTGTGTCTCTTCTGCCTACGATGGCTTTGCCTTTGGGTAAACGTCTCTTGGAGGACCTGGCTGTGGTCCTGGGGTGAGCCCTGCTGCCTGACACTGATAAGCTGCAAGGAACCAGGGACCTGGCCCCCGAGCCCAGCTGCCGGCGCCTTGCAGCCACATCCAGCCCTGCTGCAGGTGCCAGCTAATTAGCCTTATTAAAGCAACTTCATTTGCCCCTCCAGCAGTTAATATCTCAATTTCAAACCTTCATTACTAGGGGTTAATAACTCCGGCAAAGAAATGCACTTGGGACTTCAATGTGATGGCGCAGGGAGACTGTTTTTTCTTCCCAGTTGATATAAATATCGTGAATGTGAACTCCTACCAGGCACAGCCTAAAGTCATCCAAATCCAGTCCTGGGTACTCACATCCCTCATGGGTGCTGTGGTGGGGAGATGCCTGAATACCATTTGGGAGGTCAGACTCTTGCGCGGGGTACGTATTTTCCTGTGACTTGAAAGGCGATGTTGTTAGCCCCGGAGAAAGCACATTTAAATGAGAAAGCTCATTTCCCTCAGGGGTTGCAGGCAATTAGCACCACAACATTTGGATCACATTTCTGACATTTAGAATAATGTATAGAAGTCGCAGAAACTTCGTTTCCCTGTACAACTCATTTGGGTTAGGAAAGGGTTTTAAAATGGAAAAACGTTCACTGGAGAAAATCCTCCTGCCATGCCAGACGGGGCAGGCAGGACCTGGCTGGTCCCTGCTCTCTGCCATCCCCACCAGTTGTTTTCAGTGAGGACTAGTTTTTTCGGGAAGGGCCTCTAACATCTGGTCCGCATCTCTCAGGACCGGGGACCCACGGGGTTTTCACAGCAACAAGTTTCGAGCCCTTCACAAAGAGGAGTAAACCGCTATTGAAACTGTGCATTCATTAGCTGTTTTTCCTTCCACTGGCTCCGTTGCTGGAATCAACTCCAAAACAACAGAAATCAAAGATTCCTTTTTTTATTATTTCCCTTTCCTGGCACAATCCTCGCCACCGGTTTAGGCAGGGAACATGTTGTGGAAATTGTTTGCTCCCTGGATTCCGCTTCCCTTTTGTTCACTCCCACCCAGTTGGCATGGCTCGCCGGCCGCGGGCTCCGGGGGCTGCGGGGGAATGCCGCGCTCCTGACACTCCCCACACTCCCTCCCACAGCCTCTGGAGACATTTCTGGCCTTTTCAACCCTGGCTTGTTTCTGTCAGTCCAGTCAAGCTGAGGGCAGCGCTCTGGTTGCGGAGTTTGCTTTCTGAGTTGGCCTTCGGGAATGCTTAGGGCTCGCGGCGTACATCACCTTTGCGAAAAAAATGAGGCGTGTGGCAGGTTATCCACATAATTACCCTTCAAAATAGGTTGGAAAATAGCAGCTAATAAATATCGTGAATGTCTGCAGGAGGATTTCATTTAGACTGTACTTTTGGAAATGAACTCCGAACTTTGGTGTCTCTTCTTGTAATTGATATTTTGAACGAATCTCTTAGCAGTTTTGTGGCTTATTGGCCCCATGCACATAAAGAATATTTGTGACATGGAGCAGCAAAATATGTCTCCAGCTGAGGTGTCAAGAACATCCAGAACTGGAGACACTGCTCACAGAGCTCTGCTGATTTATTTGTCCCGTTTTCTCTTGACAGCCACAAACAAAAACGGATCACAAATGACACCAAAATCGCTACGGTTCCTGAAAGAGAAAGAACCCCCTTTATTCCCTTACCTTGCTGTCTGTCACCACCTAGCAGGTGACATTTCTGAGCTGGGAAACAGTCCCTCCTCCCATCTCTTCCCAACTCCAGAAAGCAAAGGAACGACACCTCACCTTGCCACCAGGTCCCAGGTTCTGGGTGGGAAATGGTCTCCTCTCTTCCACGGTATATTGCCACTGCCTGTAATTAGCTCTTACCTTGTTTTTAAACTGCTGCAGGCTCTGACGATCTGTTACAACTGGATAACAGATGGGAGTCATGTCACGCCTCTACGGTTAATATCAGGCACTGTATGTTGCTTTTTTTTTGGTGGTGAGACCTTACTTCTTTCCTGGTGCTTATCTGTGCTGCAGAGCCCCTGGGAGCAGGAGGAAGCCCCACGGTGGAGGTGTGAGCCTTGCCAGCAGCCTGCGCTGAGGTAGCTGCACCACCACGGTTCTAACGATGGAAACGGCCTGACAAAACCAGCCTGTTGGTATCAGGCATGTCTGGAGCAGGCACTTGCTGATATTAGGTTGCTGGATAGGATGTACGATCTTGAGGTATCTAGACTAGCTCTGCCAGGTGACACTTCGTACCATGAGTAGACTGGTTTTCCACCAGTTGCCAGTAGATTTCCCAGAGACCTGCTCTGTTTCCCAGGTGTCCACAAAAGGAGAGGATGCAAAACAGTTCTGCAAGGTTTGTATGCAGCGCTGGTGCGTGTTTATAAGGACGCTATCGTGTCCCTTGGAGATCCACAAATGGGGAGAGATTGGAAGCTGTGGGTGATGAACAAATCTGATATTCTTTGGGTGGAGGGCCTGTTCCCCTTGAAGGCAGTGGGAACTCAGTGATTTCACTGGAAGAAGACCCCTCATTCTATAAGTGTCCAGCGGGTATTTCTCATTCTTCAGGGTTAGTAAAGTGCTGCAAATCCTCGAGCATCAAGGCCCTCTGCCTTGTAACTAGGTGTTGGGAAGGGGACGAGGTGACGTGGCCCCAGCTCTCCCACACACCATGACAATGAGACTGGACCCCTTTCTCCCTTTTGTGTTTTTGTTTTTCCCCACTCTTTCTTAGTGCAGATTATAAACATTTTCAGGGCAAGGTCTTACGGTGACAGCCAACGTGTCTGGTACAGAGAGAGGGGTGGCTTCTAAATGTCTTTTAGATGATCACCCAAAGATATGTTGGTGCCATCTTACGTGAGTCATGGCAGACCTACAGTGATGTCTTTGTATAGTGGTAGTATGGTAGCCGGTAGTGTGACTCTTAGGTTAGATCAAGAAATACTTCTTCCAGTGAGTGAGCATCTCCGATCTTTTACTATCTTTACTAGTTCAGAGCACATCTTCCTAGGAGAAAGTTATTAATAAATTACTGCCATCACAATACCAAAGTTATTAGATTAAAATAAGGATAGGAATGTTTTAGCTATCGTGCAAAAAAGTCTGTAGGCTTTGGAGCAAAGTTATGTAGTACTAGGAAAATTAGGAAAAGGTTCTTTGCTGAGAGGGTGTGATGCTCTTAGTCACATGATTTAATTTTACGTAGTCCTGTGAGGAGCAGAGATTTGGACTTGATGATCCTTAATGGGTCCCTTCCAACCTGAGATATTCTATGACACTATGACTCTGTAAATCCAACTGCATTAGACTATAATGCAGCTGAACACATAATCTTGAAGCCAAAATAGCCACCAGCATACTTTGTCAAGAATTAGAAAGGAATAGTAGAGATAGTCAAATAGAACAAAGAGTCTTTAAAAAAAGATGAGGTGAAAAAATGCTTGCATGCATAAATGCATGCTTCTTGTGCTCCTACCAGTCAAAGAAAATCCATATATATATATGTATTCTCCAAAGAAAGTCTCCTGTGGTTAATAAAGGTGAGAACATATTGCACTGCCTGGTACACATATGATAAACCATTCCATTCTGCTGGAAGAGGTAGGTGATTTTTTTTTTTCCTCTTACTGATTTATTTTAAATCAGACCAATTAAAGTACAAATTCTTTTCTGAAAATCTCACCCTCCTCTGTGCATAGCAAAATGATATCATGGTTCACTTTTGCTTTATATTACTCTCTTCTACATTTGTCTTTTAAGACGTAAAGGTATTTCTCAAACTCATGGGCTTTTACATGAAGAGAGCACACTGTTCTCTCCAATATCAACAGCAAAATCTTCAGCATTCCTTTGAATTTCCAGCCATACAAAGGAGGTTTCAAACATGACAAGAAGAAGATTGAGGTGGCTGGTAATGCAACATTAAAAGCAGATTTTTATTCAGAATCTTTATAGGGTTTACTTGATTTTTGGAAATAACACAATGGTGTATTATGTCAATGTTTCTGACTGAATTTTTTAATACATAATGTAATTGCAACCTTTCTGTAGTGGGATTCAGCTACCGAAATGGTATGTGGGAGTGTTCTCACTGGCAGCAAAAAGAGCATGATGGATAATCTCCATCAAGCATATCATTGCTTCCAGGTGTTGGCTCATTTTTATTAGCTACTCGTAGGCTTACCTGTCTTCTCAGAATGTTTTCCTTCTCAAAATGGCAATTCCCAAAAAAGGAGCTGCCCTCCAAGGCACAGCTAGATCAGCTAAGGTGCTTGTGATACGTTTCTTGATTCTGCTTTCCAGGAACAGTCTAGATCTGACTTACAGGAAATTCTTGAGAAAAAGCAACACAAAATCAGTTTTCTAACTGTAGATCTCTTCACAAAAGTAATAACTATATTCCTTCCCTCCCACTATTTTCCTTTAATGTGTAAATTAGAAGGTATCTTAGTATTACTTTGTAAATAATTTTGACAATATGCCACTTTTTGTGAAACGGAAGAACGCTGAAGGCCATTGATTCTGAAAATCTATTTCTTGTCTGGAAAAAACTCTAGTGACTTTAGTTAAAAGTAGTAGTATCTAAAATTACCATAATTGAAAATTATAAGGGGAATTTTTTTTCCAAATTACTCACCATCTATGTATTGACAACAGTTTGTTAACAGCCTGTGTCCTGATACTGCAAGTCATCTTCCTCAGTGATGGATGGATATCAAGGAAACATAAACCCCTTATGAGCATTCTAAATATTTGTCTTTAAAAAGATGTATTTCTAAAGAACACTGTGTTACAAACTAGAGCACAAAACAAGCTTGTGCTAACAATTCAAAATAATGAGAGGGGAAACTAGGAGTAGTATTTCCGCTTAAGCGTTTCAAACATTTTGGCACTGTTGAAGCCATTCTGCAAAGCAACTATAACACGTTTGTCAGGTTGAATGAAAGCTGATGGGATTCATGTGCCGTGTGTTCTTGGACAAGTTACTCTTTCCAAACACACAGAAAATAGCTTCTAGATGGTGGTCTTCAAGTCAAAAGACAAGTATTTGGTTCTGCATTAAAAATCTGTAGAAAAAATGCCTTTAATTAAAAACCTGCAAATCAAAGAAGTTGCAGATAAGTGTTTCAAACACCAGAGAGGGTTTTATAAGCTCCCTGATTTCATATAGCCATATTTTGGCTGAGGGATTACATTTTAATAATAACTCCCTGCAGAATTATGCTTTAGGCCCATGTCAGGTTATAAAGGCAGCGGACGGAGACGTGGGGAGCTTTCGCTGTTATATTCAAGGCTTGCTTATATTCTGGCAGATTTTTATCAAGATTCCTGGGGTGGGTTGGCCCCCACAGCACCTTGGCTGGATACCAGGAGGGAGAGAGACCCTCTGGGTTTTTTCTTGGGTCATCAGTGCCATGTGATTTTTGTTCCCTACCTTTACAGTTACGCTGTCTGTTATGGATATTGTAAAGGCATGCTGTTACTCGTTTTTATCTCCCTCTGTCTCGAGTCAGAGATAATGGCCAACAACTCCGTTTCTCTGGATGTGCCGATCCCGAACACCGGGGTGCTGGGACACTTGTGAGCCCCCAGAGCCACGGGCACGTTTCCCAGGGCAGCTCTTGGTGGCTGGGGTAGGAAGGCAGCAGCCCGTGTAGGACAACAGTCCCGTGAAGGACAACAGTCCCGTGTAGGACGACAGTCCCGTGAAGGACAACAGTCCCGTGTAGGACGACAGTCCCGTGAAGGACAACAGTCCCGTGTAGGACGACAGTCCCGTGAAGGACGTACCTCCCGGGGACCGGCCAACGAGCCAAAAATCCTTGGCCTGCAGCAAACTGGGACAGAGGCTGTCCCAACCCAAAGGGAGCTCCACGGCTCCCGTTGCTTCATCTTTCAAGTCAGGGGTGACTGGAGCCGAGAACAGCAATTTAATGCGGCCGGGAGGAGTTAGATGCCCTTTACTGCCAGATAATGAAAGCAATTATTTCTTTCTCCTGCTCTCCTGGAGCCACAGGCCGTACATGTGTCATAACGTGCTATCAATCATTCAGGCGTATTCCTGGACAAATGGGACCACTATGTGTACATGCTCCTCTCTGCTCCACAACAGGGTTAGCTCCTGCAGCAGCTCCGAGGCCGTAGCCCAGGCTTTTTGTTCTTCCTCTCCTCATCTCACCAAACCCCCAAGGCTGGCGTGACACAGACAGGATTTGCAGAGGCAACAGGACGAATAGTGGCTGGGAACCGGATCATTTTAATCCCATGCTCAGGGGTAGGAGGACCAGAGTCGGGCTGGATTTTTTCCGAGGGTGAGGAATGATTTTGAGATGCTAAAGCTCACTGACAGTCCATTAGGCAAAGGTAGCCCTTGCCAGGTCCAGTGATTTTCTTTAAAAGTCTACCAGAGCTCAAAGCAAATTCCCAGACGCTTTCTGGCACTGTAAGACACAAACTTTTCTTCAAGCTTGCTTTGAATCTACTAAAGCTATGCCAGTTCTAAAAGCTGCTGCTGGAGCTGAAGCGAAGTCTTGGCTTTCACATTTTTCGCATCCACAACTGCTTGAGAACAGTGTGACATTCTGTTTTTGGCAACTGGGAAGAATTTCAGCAGAAGGGAGGCTGACCTGACAGATGCCCTCAGCAGCCTTGTCCCTGCAGCCGGCCGGGAGGCAGAGAGCTGCATTTTAGGTGAAGTGCAGGTGTGGGAGCCAGAAGGGCTGGCGAGAGACCACGTCTTTCACTGTGGCAACAGTCAGGGGTCCCCCAAAAGCTAAAATTCATCACCCACAGGCTCTGATTATTTTAGAAACCAGAATTAATTACCGACAGCATCAGCTGATGGGTAATGTCAGAAAACCAGTTCTTATTCCATTGATTGTGGTGAGAAAGTAATCAAAGGAAGGTTGTAAGTGTCTGCCCCTCAATAAATACACTCGTTCCCTTGTTGGAATGACCTTAACGGTGCAAACTGCATTGGGAAATTCACCCTCTCATGCATGTCAGGAAGTTTTTCCCAAATAAAAGTTGTGAGACTAGACAAGTTATTTCAAAAATAAAACATCTGGTTTGTGTATTTCTTGCAGGGATGCCCTGCTTTATTCAGAAGCAACATAAAATGGATTTTAATACAAAGGTTCACCAGTTAAATATGCAAGCCCCAAACAAGGCTTAACTGCTAAAATTCAAGAGCCTTTCTATTCTTGTGAACTCCTCAAATGAATCATAGCCCTAGGATACATTTCGTTGCATGCATATGTTTAGAATGTAAAAAAATTAACCCTTGGGTTGCCGTTGCTTTGGCAGGCAAAGGCACACTATGTGTGAAATGGGAGCGCGAACATTTTATGCTTGTTTATTATGGTAGTCAGAGTGTTAAAATGAAAACCACTAAAAGCAGAACAATTACAGTGTTACTTCATTTTGTAAAGAATGTGTTCCTTGACGCAGGAAGTTCAGATTATAGTGCATAGGATGTAGAGAGCGAGAGACGAGATCTATAGGATCAGGGTTAGGTGAAAGCTTAATGGGGTTCCCAACCCACAATTAACAGAACTAACCCTCTAGACTCTCTTTTCCAAACCCTCAGGTGAACCCGTGCTGTTTCCTTCCACTCGGTTCTGTATTTCTCCACCAGTGCTGTGCCCTCCTGCTGGTGCTGGTGGCCATCAGCTCGGTGCAGTGCAGTTAACCCTTCGGCGTCCAGTGCCTAAATGCCCTGTTGCTGCTGACCCATAGTTCACAGGTCTACGGCCCTCTAATCTGACCCCAGGTGAGGCACAGGGCATCGTTCCTCATGGAAAATAATAAACAAGACCATCAAATACTACAGAGCAATTATTTTCTCTGTATCAAAGTTGTCCTTGATGGAAAGAGCACACGTTGGGCAGCTGCCAGCATATCAGGAAGGATGAACTGAGACACGTATATCCCCAGACAGGCTTCTGACATTGGCTTAACCATTTTACTCCACAGTCTGAAATTCTGTCTTTATTTTCTGTGAATTGCTTCTTTATATTTCCAGGGTGTCTAACCACATGCGAACACCTTCCAGCTCCTGGATACTGTAGGTACGCTGTCATGAAAGCGTAGTCAGGGTTTTGTGCTGTTGTCCTAGTCTCTCTGGTTGTGGACTGAAAGACAGCACAGGCCCTGCAAACTCCACATACCCAAATCACGTCAGATATGGATGTGAGGAGTCCCAAGAGGTCACACCACGTGCCCAACCACAGCCGTGCCCTACGAAAGGAGGTTTCTGGAGAACAAGGCAGCTCAGATGAGCCCTCTCACTCACATCAACTGCCAAATAGCCAGAGTGGGGAGAGAGAAGACAGTGCCATGAAGTCTCAAGGATATGGTGGGCTTGGTCAGCCTCTGCAAGGACCATGGTCTTATCTCTAACAGACCCTCCAGCTGCAATATCAGAAAGGAGCCACAGAGCTGCCTGGAGGCCATCCTCACCAGAACTGGCGAGTGTTGTTGCTTTAGGTTAAAGAAATTGAAACTAGCCTGTCTCCAGAGGAGAGACAAGGACCCGCCGTTACGTGCAGCTGCCCTGAAATGGGTGTTGGAGGGAAGCCCAAGGGCCTCTACGGAGTGCAGCGCTCAGGGTGAGGGCTCTTGCCCCAAGACTCGTGTCTCTCTTTTGGCATCTGAGGTCACCACTCAACATCTGCTCAGTTACTAATCCTAACGAAACATCCATCTGCGTGTTTTGCAGCAGCCCCGTCTGTGTTTCCAGTTAAGAGCAGCCCAACGAAGGCAGTCGGCTTCTTCTGTAGGGATGCGGAGGGCAGGCACGCAGCGGCCTCTTGACTTTCGGCTTGGCTACAGGTTCCCACCGGCTCCTCGCCTGCTGCTCACATCCCCTGACAAGAGGAAGAGGGACAGTTTTCCTCCCTAAACGTGGAAGTCCAGTACCCCTGCTCTGCTCTGGACGTTTTGTGGTGCTGTGCACAGACACGATAGCCACGCTTTTCCACGGAGGGGTAGGTTGGGTTCTGCTGGAGCCGAAACCCCAGGAGCTTCATTGCAGCCTGCCCTGGGGACCCGCTCTGGGGGATACCTGCAAGGACTCTGGTTTGAAAGGGGACTGGCTGGTGGTGGTGGGACCAGAAGGCAGGCAAGGAGCTGGACAGCCCGTAGCAGTGCTCACAGCTAGGACAGCCTCCCTCCCGGTAGCTCTGGCACTGGAGGGAATGGTGGAATCACGCAACGTTGCTGTCCTCTCTAACCAGAGCACCACCGTCCTCAGACACTGCCGGGTTGTCATCCCAACAGGTCACCATCCCCTACTGACGTTGACGTTGGAAATCTTTTGCTGCTGCTTCACATAAACAGTCCATCGTTTTCTTTCTGTAGTTTAGACTGTTACACAGCTGCACAGCACCGTGCCTCCCTCGTAAAATCAATGGTAATGTGGAATATAGGCAACTCTAGCCTACCTCCCTTCCTGAGAAGAAAAATCTGCTTATCGTTGGGTATTACCTGGAGATAGTTGTGCATTCACAGATGGATGGGTATGCAAATATATGTACAGATATACATACATACACATTGTATATGTATGTGTGTGTGTGTGCTTTATTCTCATATGCAGGCAAAAAGTGTGTATCATAGTATGGGTTTTTTAGGCACGAAATACAGGTTTATATATCAAATATATACATGAGTAGTTTACATTCTTTCTCTTTTCTTTAAAAAATAAAATTAACTGAAGTTGCATGAGTGCCAGGAGTTGTAGAGAGCTAGCCCAGTTCACTGAGAGCATCAGGAGCATACCTCAGAAACACTCAAAGCTGCAGCACATTAACAAAATAGTCTGATTTGCGAAGCTGTCAGGTTTCCCGAGTCTTGAAACTGTTGCTCACAGACATCTGCAGCCATGTCTCTCATAGAGCAGGAAGCACTGTTGTCTGACAATAGCTCTGTTTTCAATTTGGTACCTCCTTCAGGGTTTATAACTCTGAGAAAAAAATGCCCATTGTACTGGAAACAACAAGATTTTCACAATGGCTTGTCTTCTTGTGTTTGTAGGTGCCAGATTATAGATGTAGAAAGGGTGTTCCTTTTGAGACTGCCACTTTGAGGAACTGACTTATGTTGAATTTTTCTCTTCAGAGTGTCAGCTCTTTTTTCCCCTCACTTAATATTCTCTGAATGTTGCAATGATGTTCAGATCTTTTTGTCCTCAGCCATTAGTCCTTTGAAACATACTGTAAGGTAAGAAGTAGGCAAAAAAAAAAAAAAAAAAGTTTCTGTATCTTCCTGCAACCTCTATATTTTCATTACTTTCACACTTTTCATTCAATGAGATAATCCTTCTCATCTTCACTATCTGGTCTTTCTTTCTCAGACATAGCTCCAGGGGAAAAAAAAAAAAAAAGAACAAAAAAAAAAGCAGCTTGGTAAAGTTCTGCTTACATCCATGTAGTTGGCTTAGCTAGTGATCTAAACCTGAGATACATTAAATCCTGAGAACATAAAAGTCCTGTTATATATTGCCATGTTTTTTCTAGATGATATAAGGCAAGACTCAGCTCACATCAATTTATGTCCTACTTAGAAGACCTAAATATTTTCAGTATCACCTTTCTTGGCAACCTCTGCCAGATGAGCTCTAACAGAGCCAACAGCACTTTTCAATGATGCTCTCTGTGCCACGCTCCCATAGGCGAGAGCTCATCTAACTCAAATGTGGATGTCTAAAAATTAGATTTCTAAATCACAGTTAATGACTGTCCGCTCCTTTTATAATCAGCCGAGAGAAAAAGAAACCTTTGCAGAGAAATGCATCTGACTTAAACGCATATTTTGGAGTGAGATTAGTGACAGGGTTTTTTTCAGATGGCTATTTCTGTCCAGCAAGGGCTGGTGTAGGTCCTCTTTGCCTTCCCTCTTTTCTTCTGCTTTACAACTAAATTAGTAGTTAAATAAAGGTACACAAAGCCTTCTGTATAAGATAGAATCTTGCTGGGTTGAATTTGATTCAGCATAATTATAACACTAACTAACCTTAAGCAGGCTTTTAAGAAACTTTTAAAATAATTTTTTTGTTCTTTGTTTTATACTGTCATTGTTAAACACTACCACTACAAGGGAAAACATGGTATCATATGCAAATTATTGATGTGCATCTATCCAGGGAACAGAAAAGCTCTTCTTAAATGTACCTTGTTCATTCCCACTAGGTTTAAGATAGAACATTAGTATAATATGTTTTGTTTTGTTTTGTTGATATGTGCCGTTATCTTAATGGTATTTAAATGTGTTTGCGAAATATCCTGGGTGGATATGAGTAGGCAGAGGTCCACTGGCTTCAGCATTGCATTGGCAGGCCAGCAGTTGTCCATTTGTATTTACCTGACTTAGCAACAAACTCTAAATTTTTAGAAAAAAACCCCAGAACTGCAGTACAAAGATCGGTCAAAATGAAATGTTAACAGTCTGTTGCAAAGGCAAATGGGACTACTTTGCTGCTTAACCACATTCCTCATTACAAAACATATCTCTAAAGACTTTGTGCTAGTAATTAAAAACGTCTGTTTTAGCATTTGATGCGTATTAGGCAAAGTTTCAAGTCATGCAGTCTTCAGCAGAAACGAATGTCCCCCACGATTAAAAAACTCTTTGGATTCTGAGAGAGGCAAAGTGGAGAACATTTAATTAGACATGCTTTCATATTGTCTTGTGAATAAAATAAAAAAAAAATTCTCTTACACAGGAAGATATTGCTTTAGAATTTGATATGATTGATGTTGCTCATATATATTCGTGTTAGACAGCTATGTAGAAACTACTAAACACTGAATGCCAGGAACAGACCATGGGCACAGATTTGTCATAACAGTGCATGGATATGCTTCTGAGACAAATGTGTTAATAATTTACAGCTCCCAGCCAGTTGGAGTTTGGCTCCTGAGGTCTTTCCTGAGGATGGAAACCCATCTCTGGGAGATGTTTGTGTTATCTCAAGTTGCCTCTTGTCTCCTTATTTATGTTTTGAATTTTTTTTTTCTTATTCTTTTCTCTTTGATTTCCAAGCAGCTCCATTTCACACCGACAACCACTGACATTTCCATTTTTCAAAGGCTATTTTAAAAGCACAGTTGGGCCTGCCACATCTCAAAGTAAGGGGAATGGTACGCTTTTAGCAATGGGTAACTATATTCAAGTTGGAAACAAGGCAGCGCTTCCCAATAGACCACAGAAGAAAAAGGATGCAATGCAGGAGGCTATAGCTAGTGATCCTGTGAGACTGTATGATTTAAATCTTTTCTGTATAGGTTGAAACAAAGTATGATGAGGCTAGAGGTATCTAATGATTCAGGAGAAGTCTCAGGGCTGACGAAGTTCAAAGAAAAGGAAAAGAGAATTAGTAATGAACTAGAGTATTCATTTGCTGTGCATCACTAATATCTTCCTTAAAATGAATTCTGTGTACTCTGTGGTACTTCCTAGGTAAACAACACTATTTTAATCAGCGTATGTGCAGTAAACCACTGTTTACAGGAGCTTATATCTAAGTTGACTTGTACAAAATGAACACAACTGCAAAATCATTTGAAGAAAACAATGTCTACATGCACATTCAACTGTGCAATTAAGGGTTTGATACCTTACATATGCATCTTTGAACTTTTATCTTGATTTGTGGGCCTGTTACTACCAGACTCTTTCTTCAGATTAAAGTATTTCAAAGTTAGAAGAAACTACGTTCCTCATGTTACGTTGCTTCCAGTATAATGACACCTTTTTGTTGAAGCCACAGACAATTATACAACTCTTTGCTTAAATAGGAAGCGCATTTCTGCCTAACTGTGCACTTTAAACATGTTAATATCCCTTGCACGTTTGATCCTGTTTGGAGATAAATAAAAAGTTTAAACTGCATGGCACATGTCCTCTGGGAAAAGTCAAAGCAAGTTCACTTTATATATAAAAATTTAAATTTAAGACTGTACATTCACATACCTTGATTTAGCCGAAATGTAAATTGTAACTGCCCGGTTATTGCAGGTCTGGGTCATGCCAGAATCTTTTCTAGTATTTAGTAACAATGCATACCTGAGTTTTATATATCTCTATACAAAATGTATTTTATCAGATTATCCATTACTGCACTGAAGTATTTTTTTCCAGGGCATATTCCTATCAGTCTTCTCACAGCCTAATTTGCACTTCCCAGATCAGATTAGCACCAGTGAAAGAGTACACTTTAATTTGAAGATATCCATAAGCAGGAACATGGTTCCTCAGAAGTTCTCCTGAAAGCCATATTCCCTCTGAGAAGTCCTTTCCCCTTCAGAAGCTGTTTGAGTCAAATAATATTTAAAAAAAAAAACCCAACATTTTTCAGCCTTTTGGGGCATTTGCAGCTGTGGCCGGAACATGCTGCTCAGGTACACAATGCAGCTCCAGAGCTGGCTTATGGCCAGCTGCAAACAGTGGCATCACATCTTTACTTTAGTTTCCTCAGGTGTGAAACTGCAAGTGCCAACTCAAAGAGGCAGGATGGGGTTAAACCTTGGGCTGAGAATACAAGATGTCCTCTCCGAGAGTAAGGCATGATCCTGAGACAGAAACCAATCTCTTTTTGCTCTGGAGGAGCCATGTTTTGGGCAGAATTTTTACCTAGACAACAAACTATCAATAGCCAGAGAAGCTTCTCCTGCCTCCCTACTTCTTTACTTCTTGTTCCCTGCTTGAGGTACCAAGGACTATTAATCCTTCCAACATCTTTTGACTTGGAGTCAAGTTTAGCATCTGCCCGTGCAGCTCGGTGAGGCGCAGGCAATCCTGTGGATGTTGTCCGTGGCTGCAAGCCAGCCTCAAATCCTTTAGCAGTTGCAGTGATCCACGGTGAAGTTGTTGCTTCGTTGATGATTGTGCCCCATTGTCATGGTGAAGCAATGCTGGAATTTCCCTTGTTAGAACTACAGCCACTAAAATGTCTCTATTTGCCTCCTGAAGTAACAAGAGGGATATAAAAAACAGCATTATACAAGAGTTTTTTAGTAGATAATGAGAATTTTAATAGCAACGGGAGGGAGAATGAAAGAGCCTAATTATAGTATGTGCAGGAAATGCATATTTTAAAGTGCTGTAGAAAGATGTGTGGGCAGGGAGCTATTTCAGCTGAGCCTTTGCAGCGTGATGTTTCCCCAGTCAGAGGTCTCATGTTAGCTACCGAACACCCAAAATCAAACACAGGAAATAATCAATCCAAGAGATTCTGGACATTTAAAAGCAGAAAATAATATCTTGGCTACTTATGATCCCAGACTATAGCTCAGTTTCTGAACTGATTTGACGCATGTGGGACAAACATGGTTTAAACACAATCAAGTCTATCGGTTATATTTGCTTGGGTTTCATAGGTGAGACCAGAGAAAGAAAAAAGTGACAGAGTGGTGCCTTTGGGCTGAATTTTGCCTTTATGTATCTCATCTCCATAGCGCTCAACGATTTCAAAGATATCTGGCACTCCTCTTCCAAAGAGAAGTCAAGAAGCAAGCCGTGGCACTTCAGGAGTCACCCAGAGCCATTTTACGGTTGCGGAGAAGTTACAGGAAAGGGTAGGGGTGAGAACTGACCAAACACAAGAATTATGTGCATGGGGAACACGTTCTGGATTCCTGGAAAAATTGGATGTGCAACTAATGTTGTGCCCAGGCAGACTTCCCTGGTGTAAACAGCACTTGTTCGGAGATCTGTACCGGTGTCACTGCCCTCGGCAGCAGCTCGGGATCAGACTTCCACTGTGAAAGTGCTTTTGGCTGCTCCTTGGCAAGAACCCCATAAAGCCGATGCCACCCACCTAGTGAGCAGACATCAAGGGAGGCAAAATACATGCACGGCCATTGAAAAATGTCTGAGAGTGGCTTCCCATCCAGAATCTTCTGGGCGAGCACATCCCAGGAAAAGCTGGAGAAAAGCTGGATTTGTCATGCTAGCAGGTGACACAGTAAACCTCTCGGAGACCAGAGCATCGCATCAGGTAGAGAAATGACCTCTCTCTCATTTTAATACACACACGGGGAAAAGATGAGATGTTGATGCTGTGAAACTGTTTCACAGCTCTTAGCTTTCTGTCTTTACAGTTATAAAATTTCACAATATAACTAAATTCCTGAGGAGGTCATGATGCAGAAATAAAAGCCCCTTAAATTGAAGTAGACAAGAACTAAGGCAAGACAGCCATTGAAACAGAATCTTGCTTCTTAAAGTATTTGGCATTTAAAAAAAAATAAAATCAGGGTCTGACTTTGATTTATGCTTTACTACTTTATATATGTATGACTTCTTTGTTTACATATTCAGGTTTTTTTTCCCTAGAAAAGTCAGCATCAAAGTCATGCCTAGGGGACATGTATAAAATTTAAAACCAAGGCAGACAAGAATAAACAAAATCCATGTGTATCTGTGTCAGTCACTTGCAGGATGCTCAGGATATACTGTCTGTAAATATTCTCCCAGAAGCGGAGTGGGATTTATCTGAAAAGTGGCTAAAGAATATTGCCCTTTATAGAGCATTTAGCAAATGAGTATGCTCCAGTCCTTCCCGGTGTGAGGTTGGCCGTACCTGGGAACCTCAGCCCCTACCTCTGAGGCATTCCTCTGAAAATGCTGCTGGGGGAGAAGAAACAACGGCTATTTTGAGTCCATTTCTGGCTGTAGCCAGGGTGCTGATCCATTCCGGCACTTCTGGAAGCAGGGCAGCCTCTGGAAGCCCTCGCTGCAATGGGACCCTGCTGCTGGTACCCCTCCAAGCTGGCTTATTCAAAATCAGTGCTGTTGCTTTTCTCCAGGTAGTGCTTTCACAGGAGACAGGATGGGGGGGAGACAATTTCATACTTGTGTCTTTGGACCAAAATATCGCCTTAATATAGATCTGCCCAAAACTGTTCCTCACCAAAATGCCGAGAGTGCAATAGCCCAGTAAGGTTATTTGCACAGATTGAAGTCTCTGGATCAGACCCATAGAATTTATTTTGGATGGCTGTATGAAAAGTTTGCTGACAGAAAGTCTTTTGTATCTGTACATAATGGCTTTCAACCTATATTTATTTTGCTTTTTAGTCTTAAAACATTTAACTGTCTTTGGGGGTAATTATTCTTAAGTAAGTAATAAATAACCTGCAACTCATTGACCAAGAAATGAGTGCTGTTTTGTAGGGAAATTCTGAAAGAGCTCCTGCAGTTACAAAGAAGAGGTTGTATTGCCCTGAAAGAGGGGTAGCATACAGGTATGGCCTGTAAATTTGCCATGTGAAAGCACACTCAGTCACTCTTCAAATACAGCTCAGAAAGTTACTGTTCTGCCATTGTCAGGCTTAATTCTGCACTTCACTAGGTCAGCTTTATGACACTGTAAATGCACTGAATTAATAGTGGTACAGTGGTGGTACCTCAGCATGAAATCAGAGTAAAGGAGTGGTGAGTCACAGGGATTTAAGACCAATTTTACCAGATTAGACCAAAGGTCCATCCCTAATAGTGACCCATCTGTGATAGTCTCCAGCGGCAGATGCTTAGAGAAAAGGTAGACAAACCCAGCAAGTCTACAGTGATATTTTTCCTAGTACATTGCCCTCTTCCAACTAGCTAGTACTTTCCCAGGAAAACATGGTAGCTTTGTACAAACAACTCTTGAGACTTTTTACTTCTGTGGATGTATTTCATCACTTTTTGCACATACATAGCTTCAAGGATGCAAAATCCAGACTATGAAGTCTTACACCATCCACTTTGAAGTTTCACTGTTAATGGGAGAATGACAATTTCTGTCTTGTGAAGATGATGTAAGGATATAATACATAGGAAAGTGATAAAATACCTCAAAACTCAACATTATATTTGTTACAAAGCCCCAAATTTTCTCCTAAAACAGCTTTCTTGAACTGGAGGTGCCTTTTATCTTTTTTCCCAGTAAAAGAAAGAGATTAGTAACTTCTAATGCTTCCAAATTTAAGTGAGGTGTGACAAAGTAGATGATGATATATATGACATTGGGAGGTGGGGCGGTAGGTCATTGGATCCCTTCTTGCAGGCCCCAAAGGGTTGGCAACTTCTACATCTGAATGCCAACAGCAATTGCTACAGGACGCATTCAGTTCTGGGACGTCACGTGCTTTCTCAAGGTCTCCAATGAGATAAATACACTTCTGGACGCTTGTAGCTGGAAGTCCTAGCCTATTCACACGGAAACAGCGGAGGGTCTGAAGGCATCATCCTGGAAGGTGCTAAACCTGGTGCATAAGGCCCAAGAACCTATGAAGTCCCCCAGAGCCCTCCAATCTCACTCCCACCATCCACACAGACATGTCTCAGAGGCTGGCAGCTACACCAAACAACAGTGGACGATGTTCAGCCGTTGGGCTTCACATACATACTGTCCCACAAAGCTGGTCGCCGATTCCTCTAAAGCAAAAGCAGCAGCTGGATCCCCAGCTTAGGGGTTACCCTCAGTAGAGTCATAAACTGTATTTCAGATAACTCTCTGTGGAACACTACAAGTTTTATAGACACTTAAGATCTATCAACTTTATGACTTCCAGCTGAAAGTCTCATCTGGAGGGTATTTTTTCTCTCCAGACAGCTTCCTGTTGATTACTTGATATTAGATAATTGATAACCAAATAAGGATGACAGGATCCTAAGAAAAGCCTGCACATCAACTTACTGTATGTACACTATCGTGATGGCAAGTGCAAAAGAGTGTGAGGAAAGCAGACAATGAGAATACAACGCAGATTTCCAGAGCAGGTAATCATAAATCATTCAGTTTAATCAGATGTCTACAAGAAGAAACACTTGGATAGCTGACTTGGATATGAGTGTCTGCAAAGCTGCTTTGTACCATGACTAATAGCAATGCATATCAAGTACTACCTCTGCTATACAAGTGCATGCTTGCTTGCTCTGGAAAGGTGACTAAAACCACCAAACATTTTTTCCCTATGACCTA
The DNA here is from genome assembly GCF_964188355.1 of Buteo buteo. NCBI lineage: Eukaryota > Metazoa > Chordata > Aves > Accipitriformes > Accipitridae > Buteo > Buteo buteo. The sequence goes on along the minus strand of NC_134198.1, from coordinate 4,171,006 downwards.
AGCTGGACAAGGGAACAGGTTTTTGGATTTGGAAGAGTGATGCATTTCTACGCACTTTTTTCCTCCTCCCAATGTAAAGGGAAGACAAACCTCATCAGATCAAGAAAGCAAATTGCATAATGGATGTGATATCAAGAGAAGAAATCTTGCATCCCACGCAAAGAACAGAAGCAGTTCTGTATTAGTGTTAAATCTAGTGCTAGGGTAACTTTGGTTCATCGGAGAAATTAAGAACAGAGTCCAGTGATTGAAGGGGTACGTATTCTACCTTCACCTACAAAGCCCGAGAGACAAATAGCACTTGGCTGCACACAAAGCAAGCTGTTGTGAAATGCAGAAACGAGGAGGGACAAGACTGTAGTGCTCTTCTTTGACCTTGCCTTAGATATGCAGATAAACAGACTTCAGGGTTTAATGTCTCAATTTACACTGGTATTGAAATAATATTAAAAAGGGCAAATTAAAAAAGGAACAAGCCTGGAGAAAAATACTGTGACAAAATGTTGGTGATGGGGGAATGAGAAGTGAAAATTCTGTGCAGACCTCTTCCAGCAGAACATCCTTACAAAAGCAAATTCATGCTTCCCCAGCCAAAAGACATCAGTGGAATAGCTAGAAAGAAGTATATCTAAGTTTCCTAAAAGTTATCCCACACGGTCAGAGATAGAGGACCCCAAGAGCTCTGTCAGATCATGCCTGATACAAGAGGAAAAGAATGAGAGCGGTCGAGACTGGGACAGCGTTATTATACATGTTGTAACCAATACTCTAGTGACTTCTTATAGAAAAAAACCTTACATTTTCCCACAATTGTGAGAACTAGAAGACAAAATACGTGCAGACAGTTGTATATTTAAATAGCGATGCCTCTTACAGAAAACTAGTGCTGGTTATAAATAAAAATATCCTGAAAATATGATAATCCTATAGTATGAATGATCAATGTGGTTGGACAGTTTAACTCCCTTGACAAACGTAACTTACCCTATCAACATTTTTATTTCCCATTTCTGTAATCTTCACAGAAGCCCAGATTCACAGAGTCTAAATTCCTCATTTTTTTACTGGCTGGTTTTCAGCCTTCAAAGCTGCTTGGATAAGTATGAAGGAGAGCTTACGTGGGATGGTAGGCCATGTGAGTCTGGAGCTCATACTTTTTTTAGTACAAAAACTCAGTGAACGTCTTGGAATTTTTGGCCTAATATAGTGTTAAAATATGAAAGTGATGCTTCAGGCTTTGCCTACCTTTACTTGATTGACTGGTTAGAAATTGAACTAATAAAAAAAAGTAGAATAAATACTATTGACACAGTACAGCTTGATATTACCGGTACAGTATATTTATGCTGGTTAAGCCACTTGAAAACCTGTCACACAAAAGACAGTGTGTAAGGTAAGTCACAGAAAAGACAGTGTATAAGATATAAGGTATAAGACAGGTATATCTATGTCAGTAGATAAATTTGAGAATATGGAGAGCTGCAAAACTTTTTTTACCTCTGTGCACTTGTTTAAGGATTTTACTGAATTTTTTTAGTATGTATTTTTTTTAAAGTATGCAGTGCATGAGGTTTTACCCAGTCTAAGTGATCATACTTCCACTGCATTTTTGGCTTACTATCTTTAACTGTCTTTGGGATGACAATTGGGTTTTGTACCCCTAGAAATACTTTCAGACAAAAACCATACATCGGTTCCTTTCTTTTGTCGACGTGCGGTTCTGCACGAGCGCTGGGGGAACATTTTATTCCTGGTCACTCTCTAAAGGAGATGCATGGCTGTTAAACTCCGCGTCCTCTTCCAGCCCCATCAGGAAGACACCGTGTTGTTTTCCCTAGCACTAACAAGCCCTGCCTCCCACTGCTAACACTGATTTGTCTGGAAGAGAAGAGAGAACGCTCCCTGTGATAACCCGGTGTTAGGCCCTCTGTTCAACAGCTGTGCTAAATGAACCTATACTTGATTACGTATTAAAACCCATCAATCTTGCACAGGGTTTCCAAACCCTCCACAACCTCCTCAGCAGGCATAATGGCAATCACCGTGTTTAAAGGTCATGGTTAGGAGCTTAATTTAAAGCTCTTATAATAATGCAATTTAATTCTGGAAAATGCCATAGTATTGCTCTCCGAGGACTCCTGTCAGACAGAAGACACTTACTGCTTGCGCACAGCTTCAGTTTATTTACCCCTTTGAATAACATCTATGTCGTTATCTTTTTAACTTACTAATGTTTCCACTTACTAGGTGGTAGGCAGACTTTCATAGCGGCAGTAAATTTCAAATTAAAAACATCAGCTGCATTTTAATTTCTACTACGGAAAAAAGTTTTTTAAGCAAAAGCAGATAATGCACATGTTGTTTAGCTAAAAAATTAAAGCAGATTGAAGACCACAAGGTTTTGTCTTGCTTTAAAAAAAACCTTTCACATCAAATGAAACATAAACCCTATATTGGGTTTGCGTGGCAAGGTTTTGGTAGCAGGAGGTGCTACAGGGGTGGCTTCTGTAAGAAGCTGCTAGAAGCTTCCCCCATGCTCGACAGAGCCAATGCCAGCCGGCTCCAAGATGGACCCATCAGCGATAGTGACAGCACCTCTGAGATAACATATTTAAGAAAGGGAAAAAGTTGCTGTACAACAAACTGCAGCCAGAGAGAGGAGTGAGAACATGTAAGAGCCCCAGCCCCGCAGACCCCCAGGTCAGTGCAGAAGGGGGAGGAGATGCTCCAGGCGCCGGAGCAGAGATTCCCCTGCAGCCCGTGGTGATGAAGACCCTGGTGAGGCAGGCTGTCCCCCTGCAGCCCAGGGAGGTCCACGGGGGAGCAGATCTCCACCTGCAGACCGGGGAGGACCCCACGCCGGAGCAGGGGGATGCCCGAAGGAGGCTGGGACCCCGTGGGGACCCCACGCCGGAGCAGGCTCCTGGCAGGACCCCTGGAGAGAGGAGCCCAGGCTGGAGCAGGTTTTCTGGCAGGACTTGTGACCCCGCGGGGGACCCACGCTGGAGCAGTCTGTGCCTGAAGGACTGCAGCCCGGGGAAGGGACCCACGCTGGAGCAGTCTGTGCCTGAAGGACTGCAGCCCGGGGAAGGGACCCAGGCTGGAGCAGTTTGTGAAGAACTGCAGCCCGTGGGAAGGACTCATGTTGGAGAAGTTCGTGGGGGACTGTCTCCTGTGGGAGGGACCCCACGCTGGAGCAGGGGACGAGCGCGGAGTCCTCCTCCCCCTGAGGAGGAAGGAGCGGCAGAGACAAGGGGTGAGGAACTGACTGTAACCCCCATGCCCCGTCCCCCTGCGCTGCTGGGGTAGAGGAGGTGGAGAGAACCAGGAGTGGAGTTGAGCCGGGGAGGAGGGAGGGGTGGGGGGAAGGTGTTTTAAGATTTAGGTTTTATTTTTTCATTATCCTATTCTGATTTGATTGGTAATAAATTAAACTAATTTTCCCCAAGTTGAGTCTGTTTTGCCCATGATGTTAATAGCTGAGTGATCTCCCTGTCCTTATCTCGACCCACGAGCCTTTCCTTATATTTTCTCTCCCATGTCCAGCTGAGGAGGGGAGTGATCGAGCGGCTTTGGTGGGCACCTGGCGTCCAGCCAGGGTCAACCCACCACAAACCCATAATAAATGGATTTGCAACATGTGGTTTATTTTCATAGCAGTAGCAGCAGCTAAGTAAAGCTGAAGAGGTAGTTTAGTGGTGTAAGCACCACCTTTGAAACACCTAGACTCTCTGGAACCGCTGGCTTAAATCTCAGCAGGGTTGACTCAGCCCTTCAGCTCCTTCAGGCAGACACCGAGTTTCATCCATCTACCACGCAGAGAGGTGAGACTTTATAAAGCCAGGCCCTGGCTCCTATGCACAAAACTTGCATCTCTTGTTCTGTTCTTAGTGCCACTGGTGTTAATTGCTTTTCTCCTTCTGGGTACGAAGCTTTCTCGGTGCTGGCAGCTGCTGGGCTCTGTGAGCTGGCTATGTGCATCTGAGCAGAGCTGAAAGTAGGGTAAGAAACTCCTGGGGAACACTGGACACAGCAAAGCCCAGTGCATGGGGTTAATCAGAGCGACTAGGCTTGTCAGTGAGATGCTAGCAAGTATCTCTGGCCCGTGTTATCATTTATCTTAAACCAGAACAGCTGTCCACAGGTGACGGAAAGCTCACTGTCCAACAGTCAGGCACAAGTTTCTTAGAGCGTTTAGGGAAAACCAGAAGAGTTTGGCACATGCCAGGGGCATATGCCATTTTGTCATGTGGAGGGCTTGAATTTTTCCACAAAGAACTTACCTGTCCTACCTCTCTAATGCATAACATGGAAAAGGGAAGAAAAACATCAATAAATACATTCACAGCTAATTAATCACAGTGAGGAACACAGGGTATAAAAATGCTGGATTTCTGAAAAGATTGTTCTAACTCTGATGTGACATGCCATTAAATCTATGTTCATTGCATTAATATATTCTGGAGCAAGAGCCAGGTGGCTTTTCATGGGTGTTCAGAAACCTGCCCATTGCAACCGAGCAAGTTACAGCACAGCATGGGGGAGAAACGAAATAAACAGCTCTGGCGCAGAACTGCCAGGCCACCCCCACAGCTTCAGTGGACGGCGTCATTTGAAAGTAGATCATTGCTTGAAATTCAGAGTAACCGAATTGCTCTGGAGGGCCTTGGAGGACTGTGACGGGCCTGATTCAGTGCCCTACCATGGCTCTTTGTTGTCCCGTTGTGTCCTATAGAGTTGTCCTATTGGCTTAAAACCAGTGTAGCTGTGCAAAGAGTCAGATCCCATCACGGTCATCAAAAAGTAAATAGTTAAAGATGCCCTTATTTTACTGTAATAGAATCTACACGGACAATTCAACTATTTTCTTTTTTCTTCATACAAGATTTAAAGCCTGACCCAAAGTCCTGTGAAATCTGCGTGTTTTCCCATCAACTCCGTGGACTTTGGATCACACCCCTAAAGCACAGAGAAGTGCATGAATAATAACAGGGAACCAAGCACATCAAAAACTATCTTTCAAGTAAGTATGTGCTCCCATTTAAATCCCTGAACTCAAATTACAGGGTTTTTAAAGAGCAGTTTTCTTAAAAGCCAGGAACAAAGTATTTATATTAGCTACACTGAAATGAAAAGGGAAACTAACAGCAGAAAGCTACACTATTTATCTGCTATTTAAAAACAAAATGACTGTTATTTTAAAAGCTAATATCTGCCTTAAACATTGCATCTGATTTAAGTAAAAGTAAAAATACTACATCTTTCAGCATTAAGAAGACTTCTTTAAATAAAAGATGTAATGATCATAACGCAAAAAATAAGAAGGAAATGGAGATCTCTAGCTGTACTCAGCTGAGAAGGTGTGGTACAGAGAATAGGAAATCATTTGGTTCTCACTGATTATAGCTCTTTGTATCAAAATACTCGAGGCTGAAATTAGTGCGATCCACAAGAGCAGGTGTTTTGAATGTTAATCTAAGATATAATTAGAGTCTGTAAAAAACACTATGTGATGCAGTAATTGAAAGGGCTAATCATGGGATGCTTTATTTTTAAAAATATTTAAAAATAGATCTACAAGCCATAAAAAAACCCCATACTCCACAAATCTTTATTTTGACTACATATAAAGCTGCAATCCATTACAACTTTGATTTGAAAGACTTAAACAATTCACTAGTATCTTTAAAACTGATATGTAATTATCAAGTTCTTTATCTTGCATTTCATGTTGTTTATATAAACATTGTTAAAATCTCTAATGCTTGCACAATCACTCTGTGGGAATAATTGTCAAGGCCAAATGTTGGTTTAAACGCCACCTGGATTAAAGGATTATATATTAGACTGAGCTAAAAGTTTTCCTTTTACAGTTGCTTATTGTTTGCAAATGATATTTCTTTGGAATTCTGGTATCCGATCGCTTATTCTGGTGTTTATAGTGAGAGGATGCCAAAATCAGCAGGTCTTCCTGCTCATAAAGAAGAGCAGTGTACAGTCCTATGGCTTTGCCTGTCACTGTTTTTTAGTCAAGGTTGATAACCAAAGGAACTGATGCTGGTTAAGAAGTCATTTGATGGCTCCCATCTTCTTAGCTATTATGTCTGATTTTGAGCTAAAATGGCAATGCAATCAAGCAAGACAGGAATGAATCAATTAGATAGTGATGACAGTGAAATGAGTGAGTGCTTAACTTTTTAGTGCACAAACTGAGACAGCCTTAAAGAATTTGCATGGAATTGATCATGCTAGTTCTCCAAATTTCTGCGAGCTGGTGCAGTGCAATTCAGCCAGCTAAAATAAGGCATCTGAAAGGACTGGTTGCTAAGAAATGCCAGCTGATGTAACTGCGATGCACTGTTCTCCCTTCACCCCAGAAGCCAGGAAAATTAATGTGGAGCACAACTCTCTGCGGGCCCAGCACTATTTTGGACTGCATGCTGTAACACTCTTATATGGATGCTACTTTGTCCTGCTGAAGAGGTGTAAATAAGAATGAGGCCCATTGTCAACTAATAAGGAGCAAAATCCATACCCGATAATTTATCTCTATTATCAAAATACTATTAGTATTACCAATATTAGCAAACCAAAACACTTCAGAAAATCTGTCTTCTGTAACCATGTTTGTCAAAGTCAGATATTAGCAATGAAGTTTGTAATACATTAAACAGTTATCTCCCAGACAGTCTGAATGCCAGAGTAATGTGTATTTTATTAACGCAGTGAAATGTTTCACTTTACCTACAGTTCAGGTGACAACTTGCCTTCAGGTCTTCAGGACTGAGATAATGCCAGCGTTCCTCAGATCCATTGCCAGTATGTCTCGTGGTGGAGTGGGGTCGGAGGGCCCATGGGCCTGGTAATTAATGCAACGTCAATCCTGCCGCGGGGTCTCTGCCAGCAACCTTACAATGGAACCAGACGGCTCAATCTCTGCGAGGCTTTCCCTCCGCTGGAGCATGCTGGAAGGGTTTCTTCCCTGTTCAAAGGGAAAAACCTTTCATTCCGAAGGTGTTTTGAACTCATTCGAAAGTGCAGATGTTGTTTATACGCTGCATTACAGGGGAAAATATTCTTTTTTCATGTTTTCTAAACTTATTATTGAGGGGGAAAAAAAAAAAAACCTGGGCAAGGTTCAAGTTTGCTAAGTGCCAAATTCTTTAAACTTTGTAATTTAAATCATCATCCCACGTACGTATTGGAAAGCCAGATGCTTTGTATCCTTTTTATCTCCTGTTCTATCTGTCAGGCACAAAGATTTCTGTGTGTCAGAGAAAGTAAGTGCTGCTTCTCAGCATGGCATTGCAGAAAGAGAGGCAAAGAGAGGTGTTTTCATTAGGCTCCCATTCCCTGGTTCTCACAGCATTTTCGTTTTTGAGCTTCGAGCAAAACTCGTAATAGGAATGCTTTCTATTTTTAGTCTTGAAGGCTTGTTTCTGCTATCACACTTAGTAGTTGCCCATGAGAAATGTGTTAAATGAAATTTCGGTTACTTCAATAGACTTCTTAATCTGATTAATTGCTGAGTGAAGTAGATTTCACCCAGATATATATGTGCGTGTGTATACTCCACAGCATTTTCTTCTGCTTTCATAGTATCCTGTCAATACTAGTCACTGACTCTGACTCAGACTCAAGGCATCTGCTGCAATTGTAAGCTTCCAGACCTCCATTTTCATAACCTTAAAGCTTAACTTTGACCAAACAGGGCAATACCAACAAATGGCTGTTTCAATATTGATATAAGATTATATCTAGTTGATTGGAACGGCCTGCCAAATGTTAATTTTCAAAGGATAAATGGTAATAAGTGAAAAAAATATTAAAGCTTGCTACAGTTTTTAATTACACGAAGACACATTACCTTCTGCACAGAAGCCATGCTTCGAAGGAGCAGCACAGAACAGACAGTGCTTAATGAATGAGTTTTCAGCCTTGTGTTTAACCATCATGATTCCGTGAAGAGCTCTGTCCCATTGCATTATCTGAGCCCCGGTCTGAGTAGTAAATTGCTGATTTCCTCAGAGTCTTTTCTAATGCTTATAAAACAATACCTGAGCGATTCATAAGAAATCTTTAACCCCTACCTGTGAATTGTGTTGGCATTATTTGCTCCATTTTATAGATGCAGTGTTTAAATGGAATATTTTCAAAAGTTCCAAACAATTTTGGGTGCTGAGCAGAGAATCTCTGATTTTTCTGGAGCACATGTCTGTTCAAGGCAGAGCTCCTAGGGACTGCAGTGGCAGTTGCAATCTGAGAATAATTCTGGTTAGAAAGCACCATCTGATTCGCCCCCCTGCTCAAAGCAGGGCCAATTTTGAAGTTATACCCAACTCTGAAATCAGATCAGGTCTTTCAGGGTCATATCTCGTCAAATCTGGAGTATCTCCTAGGATGGAGATTTCAAAACCATATGAGCACTTAATACTTCTGCAAATCAGGACCTGGAAACCCAAAACCAAAGCACCCAGAAAAAGTGATTCTGCAAGCTGCTGCCACAGAGGGAGCACGGATAACACCCAAACGACAATCTTCTGTGTCCTTCTGAGTGCTGAAGATCATGGTGGTCTCGTGCTGCTGGTAGGTGATGTGTGGCGAAGTCCCCCTTCGGCTCATTTCTTTATGCGCAGCTCCCCAATATCGCAGGAGCTGTTTCTCATAAGCAGAAAACTGCACATACCTGCATTTAGTCCAATGCCCTGAAAGAAACGAGTCTCTGCCGACACTTAAGGGCTCTTAGCAAGTCCCTGGTGTCTTTGCACACTCGTAGGCTGTACAGCCTTGCACTTATCCCCTGTAATGGAGAATGGGAGCTGTCTGCGGGTGACCAAGGACAAGCGAGCTGCTGCCATTTAACAGCAGGCTGCAGTCCTGGACTCTTTTGTGAGCCCTCGTTCCTGCAGGAGCAATGCCATCCACACCAGAGGGACACTTTCGGAGAATATTTTAAGAGCTACCATGGCCTTGAAATAAGTCATGACCTTGTACAGTAGGTTGCCTACATTTCTTCGTGTGTTCATGGGTTCTGGCTGGCACTTGAGGTCTCAGCAGACCTGTGTCTGCTTCTGTGCTACCATGAGGTTGGATTTCCACTCTTAAATTCGGTGGGGGCCTGGGGCACATAAGGAGTGGAAAATACTGACACTAGCCATCCTACGGGTAGTCCGAGCAAAGAATGAAGAAGTCAAGTGCCATGGATTCACAGAAGAGGGTCGAGTGATATGTACAAAGTAACTGCTCAGCAAAAATGTTGTTTTTGTCTTATTTTTAATATAACCTTTTAAAAAAAAAAATCTCAAACCTTGAGCTTTCTGTTGGAGAAAAGCAGACCTAATACAGAAGGGTGTGCTACAGGCAGCAATCCAAGAGCACGCAAGAGATTTGTAAAAGTAATGCTTCAGGAAGCTGGGTCCAAAAGTATGTTCCAGCGAATGATTGCGCTGAAATTAATCACAAAGGAAAGCTACAGGAGCCAGCTAGCACTTTAACTCTAGCATAAACTGGCATTGCTTTTTTGGAATGACTAGAGCTGTGCTGATTTATACCAGCTGATGATCTGGTCCACAAACGTTTTCTTATTCCAACTTTAATTATTTCCCAGAGAGTAAGGGTGTCTATGTCTATCTCTGTTCATTTAAGATTTCCAGATGCTAGTCTGGAAGTATGCTTACAGCAAGCATTAAGCTGGTCAGTTTGGATGGAGTACAGGCTTCCTGACATCCTCATTGGATACTTTTATTTCAACATATGAATGTGCTGGTTGATTATGAGAATCTCTTCTTTTTCTTTTTTTTTTTCCTGCCTTTTTTTTTTTCTTCTTTGGTATTGAAATTCTCAGTGAACATAAATGAAAAGGGCCTGTTCTCACAATCCACAAGGGCAGGCTACGTTAATGGTAGTTACATGTGTACGTTGAATGTATTTGTACATGAGGGTGGCTCCTTATATTTAAATTTGCAGTCCTAAGGAAAAAATAGCTCCCTGTTTATGAGAGACCGAAACCTTTGATTTGAAACAATTTGAAGTGGCATTTCTCAAGTCCTGTGTTTATGAATACACCCTCTGAGTCTTTTTCACTGCACCTGTACAAACAGCAACAAAGAGAAAACATGTGAGTGTGAAAAGAGCCTTCAGCTTCTCCCACCTACTTAATGAAACATCCTTGCTCTTTTTTTTGCGAGCAAATGAAAGACAATAAATTACGTGAGATGCTTTTTCAATGGCAGCAGGAGTGATAGGAGTGTCCTCATTTGATGCTCTAGGGGATAAGACTTATAAATGGTGCCATAAAAAGTCTTTCTGGGATGTGAAAGCTTGCAGAGAATGAGGCAGTTCAGAGCTCTGTAGTTTAAACCAAAGTGTGCTGTGCTTGTCGTGTGTCTGATCTGGTTTGTCATGGCAAAGAGTCTGCTTAAATTTGTGTAGCTCTACTAGTTTCAGCAGAGCAACACAGATTTATACCGACTCAGATTCTGGATAGAAATCTCTGCATTTCCATTAGAGTTAGAAATGTTACTGAGAATTGTGCTACTGTCAGAGTCTTTTAATATCTTAGATAGCTGACAGTCTTTTTCACCAAATAAACTTTAAACCAGATAGAGATCATTCAGTTAGATGCAGTTTGGATTACTACTTTGGACACTGGAGGAGAACTGGTTGTACCAGATCAGGAGACCTTGACTTGATTAATTTTAAATTAAATGTAAAGATAAAAACAGGTAGTTCTAGTTGAAAGTGAAACTACCATCCTCAGTTTCAAAAATGCAGTTCACTGAACTGGGAAACTCAGGGACTTGAGTGTAAAAGAGAGCTGGAGTTTCTGAGTGACAAACGTACAACATTTCTCTGGGGCCTCTACTGAAATCAAGGGAAGGGATCTAGACCTAGTGGATAATTACCCAGCTCAAAAATAACCCATTCAGAACAAATAGACATCCTATGAAGAATGGAAAAAGAGAGTAATGTTCAGCTAACGCGATTAAGTCTTAGAGGTCAGGAAGTGTACGGATAAAATGAGAATTGCCAAAAGACAAACTAAGTTGGATTTTTCAAACACAGCTAAATCAAATAGCGATTATTTTAGCCACATAAACAAAATGATGATTTATAGCCACTGTGCAGCAAAGATGGTGAAGTTAAGGATAGTACAGATATGGCCCCAAGATGAATACTTTGGCTCAGTTTTCAACAGGGATGATGATGTTAAACAAGGCTGTGTTGCTAATGGGAATATGAGAATGGAAATGGAATTAACCACATCTAAGGTGGACGCCAAACCCTGAAGAGATTAATGTGACTGAGTCAGCTTGCAGTGGAGGCACATCCTAGAAGAACTATGAAAGAACTGGTTTAAGAAACTACAAGTCTGCTAACAAAGATTTTGAATGTGTTTATCAGTGATGATAGTTCTTCCTTGAAAAAGCAAGCATCGGATCTAACTTAAGTAAAAAAAAAAAAAGAGAAGTCTGGGCAACTGCAGGTCTGGCTTTAAGAATATGTGAAATTTTAAAATACACATTGGAGAAAAAACAGATAAGGACATGAAGATGGAAATTAAATTAAATTAAATGCCACTCACTTTAGCAAGAGCAGACCATGTCTGAATAACCTGACAAATTATTTTTATTGGTAAGAGAATGAGATGCAACTCAGTTACCAGGAAAGCTTTTGACACAGTGCTGCATAGGAAATTGCTCGTTAAGCTGGAGAAAATTTGGATTAGCAGAAGAACTGTGAGGTGGAAAAAAATGAAAGATCATGTTGAAAGGAGAAATACCAAACTGAAAGGAAGTTACTAGTGGAGTTCTTCCAAGATGTGTCTAGGGACTGATCCTATTTAACATTTTTAACAACTTTGGCAGAAAAAGTAGTACTGTGCTCATGAAATTTTCTGATAATGCAATATGTAGTGTGAATGTGGAGGAGGACAGTATATAGGAAGAACTGGATAAGCTTCAGGACTGGAATAATAAAAATGGGTTGAATTTGAATAACCCAAAAGGTAAGGTCAGGCACTTTAGGACTCATAATTTTTTCCCCAAGCAGGAAGCTTTGAAAAAAGACCTGGGAATGGACTGTTTGATCACCGGATGACACAGTATGTGATGTGCCTGTGGAGAATATAAATGTGGTCCTCGAATGTATCAGGTGGGCAACCTCCAGGAAAGGTAAGTACCAGTGCCATTTTGTGACACAGATTACCTCAACTGGAAATGCGGAGGTTTCTAACCAGAAGAGCCATACATTTCTGGAACAGCCGTCCATCAACCCAAATACGCTGTTAAGATGGAACCTTACCAGTTTATGGAAAGCGAGGCAGCTGGGGGAGTCTGGAGGCAGCAGTCCAGGAGAGCTCTTCTGGATCTGGCTTCCTTTACAGCTCATGCAGAGCTCAGACACTCAGCTTGGTGGAACCACCCAGAGGCTAGCTCGAGGCTGAACTCTACTTTTGATTAAAAAGTAAGCCCAAATTTATAAGAAATATCGGTAGCTGTTAATCACTTGGCTAGCTCAATCTACAAAATACACATTTGTCTCTGCAGAGGCAAATGTTCTCCATTCATAATGTATGCCCTATCATCACCTATAAAAAATCCTGTTGGTTAGTGACTCTTGATTTTCAGGCAACTTCAGCAGCGCATCTGGCTGCAGTTAGTAAATGTTATTATTAAATCACATTTTTTCTTTTTATAGGTAATTTTCACCAGATATCCCCTGATATCTGCTGAATAGGTTCTATGGAATCTTAATCCCTACGATTTTCATGTGGTGTTATCAAAATACGAGACATATTTTCAGTAGCTGGGCTTTCCAACTGTTTGCCACCAATTTTGCTCTCCGTAGGGCCTTCTGCAGCTCCGACCCACAGGCAGGTGAAGGCCAACAGGGAAAGTCTGTGCCCTGTCACCTGCCCCAGGGGCTTGGGAGGGTCTTGTTTGCTAGAATTTTGATTTCTGCCAAACTGATTTCTCTGCAGTTCATAATCAAGAGAAAAGAGCCCTCATATGATAAGTACTCTCTATTTAGCTGTGATGAAGTGCTCAGATGAAGGTTTCTGCCGCGCTCCGCTTAGTGCATGTAGGACTGCTCCGTGAACCTATTAACTTATTATTTAGACACTGGATGGGCACATTTCCAGTAGATGACTGGATGTTCACATTTTTTATTTGCTAAAGATTTCTTTGACCTTGGTGAAAACCGAAAGAGAGGAAATAGCATTCAAGGAGGCAGAACTTAAAATGAAAAACACATGAAATAGGAACTCCCTGAGGAACGGAGGAATGGAGCACTGGCCGAACTTGGGGGTGTTTGCTGTTTGGCAGCCTTGCCAGGACATATGCAGAGCAATATCTGAACTTTAAATTCTCCATGTGCAAAGGAAAAGAAAGAACCCAAACAAACTAAAAAGTTTAACAATGGAGGTTGCATCCCTGAGATGCAAACCTTTTCTTCTTTTAATAACGATTAAAAAAATGTGGGTTATTTGGTGAATTCACTAATGGAAGCTGGGTCCACATATGTCTTTCATTTTAAGATACCAAATTAAATTGCAGTTGATTTCTATGGTCACCTTATTTTTCATGAGAGTGAGAGGCTGCTTAGTGAAAGGCCTATATTTATGACTAATTTAAAGTATAGAAGATTTGTTACAGTGGCCCACACCTGTCACAGCCATTGATTTATACATGTACTGACTTGCCATGTTTGCCTATGGGCAGCTTAAAATTACAGACCTGGTACGCATAGACTACACAATTACAATACCAAAAAATATCATCAGAAAAAATTAGAATTTTCTACATACCACAGTCCAAAAAGCTTTACAGTGCAGGAGCTTTCAGCTTGAGCTCACATTGCATTTTTGTACAGGCATGTACTTGAGATCCACCTTCTCTGGACTACAAGGCTTATTTAATAAAAGAAAAAAAAAGAAATATTTTGCTGACTGGAATAGTCAATATGGTTCTGATTTGCTGCTAACTTAGACTCATCCTTCTGAAGCTTAAACCAATTTCAAGTCAGGAAAGAAAGGTGATGGAAAAACCTTTTAAAAATCTGACGGAGCACCCAGAACATGGCTCATCTTATTGCAGCAGCGTAACGGTGACAGTGTACTGTGGATCGGTTGCGTGCCACTGACTTCTGCCCCACAAAGGACCGTCAGCAGAAGACAGTTTGGGAACTGCTGATCTCGATCATGAACCCTGTCTGTCTGTGGTTCTTGAAACAAAAAATTTGCCCTTTCCGTGAATCATTTTAACAGGTTTCATTATTTTAATAATTTTCTGTAAATAATTTTAAATTTAACTTCCTCCGGTGGAAGTAGTTAAGTTTTGCCTCCGGTGGTCCTAGCAGTCTCCAAAAGTGTTCACCCTCAGCTGTTTTCTATCCTGTGGTGAGGCAGACCTGTGGATCCCATACCGAAGATAACGTGTGAGGCAGAGGGCAGGGATGGAACAGAGCCAGGACTGGGGGTGGACATGGGGTGTGCAGCCTGATCCTGCTGACAACATCCAGTCTGACATCGGGACCTACTAACTGCAGGGCTGTAGCGCCATTAACGCCCACGATAAATCCTTACGTGATGCAACAGAAACCGATCCCACCTCATTTCTTCAGGGTAGTGGGGAAGAATGCAGAAGAATGGATCCCGATCTCCTGCCCCAGCCTCCCCGCTCCCTCCAGACTGTGGATCCCATGGAGAACCTGGAGCAAACAGCCCCATTCGGTGGGCAAAGGGTTGCCTGCCCAGAGACCCACCACCAGCAAGAAAGACAGAAAGTCACTGCTAACACCATCGCCCCGAACCGATATTTTTGGAGGGATTTAATACTACACACTGGTCATCCTGGAGAAGAAGGGTGTAAAACAGAACATTGCATGCAAGTAAAAAACCAAAACAAAATAGAAAAAATGGTCTATTTCCCCTAAAAAATGTGACTTCCTGTTGTAAAGATTGCCATTTTTTCTTACGGATATCAAATGAACTGTCATTTTACCAAGCTTTATGGGACTAAACAGACTTATGGAACATCCCTGATTGACTCGGGGTGCAGTTCTGGCTTGTATTACTCCCATGATCTGTCCTTTCTGCTTCTCCCATTCCCCTCTCCATTGCCTTCACCCCTGCTTCATGGACACACAAGGCTCTGGAGACTGGGGCTTCCCTTCCTTTTTCGGCAGCACCAAACTCTTATTTTCTTATTCTTCCGTCATCTTCCTATATGCAGGGTCACAGGGGAGGAACGCTCAAGGTCTGTGGCAGTTTTAGTTTGCTCTTAATAGGAAAAATATCTGGGAATCATTTTTCTGGGTTCAGACAATTACCTGTACATCATTTGCAGTTTCCTTGTTGATATGACATGTGTATAACATTTAGGTTTTTTAGACAGCTAACTCATGTTATTGGATATATACATAACATCTGTAATGTAATTCATAAAACAAGCTGTGGCACCTCACATACCTCTATATTTACTGAATCTCAAAATACAAAGACTTGTCTTTAAAACCTTGTTTACTTTTGTCCACATAAAACTTAAGAAAAAGCTCACATGATTCTAGATATTAATATAAAACTTAGATGTGAGTAAACATAAAGCAACAACTTCTAAGTCTGTACCCACAGTAAAATCTCAGATGTATCTAAATAAATGAAAAGCAAAACAATTTTTACTGTAACTAAAAGCTTCAAATTAAGGAATATTGGATATCTTGTTTGACTGAGTGAGGCTGGAAGCCAGCTAGAACTTTCATTTGGATTTTTTCTTTTGTGTCTCTTCAAAATGTTCTTATTATTGAATATCGTATGTCTTGCTGTGTTTCTAAATTCATGCACATTTCCTGCTAAGAACATATGGAAAAGAGTAGATGGTTCAGAGTGAAATCTGGATGACATAATAAACCGTGAGAGAGAAACTTGAAGGATTAATACAGATCCAAAGACTGAAACTATGTCTACGGTTAAGAACACACCACCATTTTTTATAGTACAGACTTTTATGAGGCTGAAATAGGAAAATGAAAAAACCAGACTGTTACAGAATGTTAGGATTTTGTATATAGATATTCTGGATGTGATGGCAATTTAGAAATGACAATTCTTTAAACATTTCCTCATTTTAGTCAATTTTAAGGGTGAGCAGAACCTGTGTAAATTTCCAGTGTAATCCTGGTCCATTATCTTCTCTTTCTCTAGAGTCTGGTTTCTTCTCAGCAAATGGACAACTACCAGCACTCCCCCTCACTAGGGCAGGTGAAAAAGGCAATGGGCACAGGTTTGCTGCTGACAGCAATGTCAGGTAGGCTAGTGAACACTGCAGCCATAGACATGGGATACCAATAGATTAATAAGAGAGGTAGTGTTGCTTCTCATCACATTCATGCCTAGAAATACATTTCTGGCCAGACCCTCAACTAGTAGAAAATTTTGTATTTAAACGTCTGATCTCCACGGAGATGTAGAGATTAACTCTGAAGGAAGGGGTGACAGCTCGTCTCACTGTGTGTCTGTGCAGAATTGGGCTCTGCAGAGGGCTGACGTGGGCTCACCGCTCAGCCTTCCTTGGCCAGCCACAGTCACTAAGGATGCCACCCTGTCACCTGGGACTACTGCCAGGCTCCATTCCAGAAATGCGGAGCGTGCGAGCCAACCCTGGTACAGCTGCCCTTACACCTACCCTTAACCCGACACTCCGGTCACTCCCATCTCTGTTTTCTGTGATGGGCTAGGAAAATCACAAAGGATTCCTCTCAACAAACTAAGGATATTTCCAAGCTATTCTGCAAGATCAGTACCAGTCACCTCTGGCTCCTTAGATGGTGTGTGGAGAGAAGGCAATTTGTGAGGCCAGTTTTGACCCCTCTCTTCGCACGCAGTGGTTCACCATCAGAAGGCACCTCTTTCTCTCAGTGACTCTCAAGGAAGCATAGGGCTGGAAGCCTTGTCCTGATCCAAACCATTCATCTAACTTCCAAACTCCTCAACTAGAAGAGAAGAACCTCACTGCAAGTTTTCCCAAGAGTGTAATATGTATTCAACTGAATTAAAATGTGCACTAAAAAAAAGCTTTGGAACAGAGGACTTTTAAATTTCCTTACTGAGATGGTTCTTCTGAGTATGGCAGCACCCCATCCCTTCCTCAGCCCAGCTAAGGAAAAGCGCAGGGCTATGTCAGCAAAGGTCTACCTAGTTTAGAGAGGGAGAAGAGCTGTGGATATGTGAAAGAAGGCTTTTTCTCTTTGTCAGGAAGGCTAGACCACCTCAGGCAACCACTGCAGGTGAAATGGAGATGTAATCTACTGCACAAGGAGAGAGGAGCATGGGTAAGGAGGACAGCTGAGGCCTTACGTTGAAAGCTTACAGAAATGTCTGTACAAGCAAATGGAAATCTGCTCTCAGATGATAATGAGTGGACATCCACTTAGTTTTCTCTATGTTCTGTGCTTTAATGCATGTAAATCATGTCACTAGGGAAAAAAAGACTGATGTGGATATTTCATACTGTTGGTCATGGAGTAAGTGGTGTTTAATAGCTCCTCACTGTAGGAATAGCAGCTCAACGTCTGCTATAAACCTGAGAGATCAAGACTTTTTAAGTATTTAACTATTCATTTTTAAAAATGAGAACAAACCAGCTATCTTCTTGTAATAAATGCCTTTCTTTCTGCGCACATTCCAGGCTAAGGATAATAAGGGTCCTTACAAGTGAAGGCACTAACAGGCAGAACTTGAAGCTGTTACAAATAATATAGTGGAAAATTTCCCCAGGCAGCTGATCTAATTTTGATTGTCAAAAAAATCTGTGTTCAGCATGAAACTGCCTGTAATTGTAGCCCTAGTGATCTTTTTCACAAGTTATTAAAATGAGTTTTTAGTCACATCACGGTAAAGTTGGCAATAAAGACATTGGAAAGAAGGGAAAAACAGATCATTCTTATCTGGCCGCCTTCTTAGAGTCCCTCAGTCAAATTTTAACACAGCAGCAATAAAAATATTCTATTATTTCCTGCTGGTCGGCAAAAGGAAGCTGTCCTGCAGAATCTGTTTCCTGGCCATCAGAAAACACTGGCATGGAAACACATCTAAGTTTGCACAAGAGAGGACTGATTAGTATTAATCTTTTTGCAGCTTACTAGTGTTGCCTAAATCCTGTACTGAGTGTTGAGAAGTATTTCATGGAGTTGAAGTATAGAATTAAAATATTAAAAGGTTGGATGTCTTTAATTACCAGTCTATTTTCCTGAATACAGTTATCCATTATTTTAACTTCTATTCCCTGCACCAGAGCTATGTCGGCATGGACTCAGTCCCCACTGCAGCAAAATGTCTGTTTTCTTAAGTGGTCCTTTTGCCTGAGGAGGGTCTAAAGGATTGTATCCTTGAAATTGTTTGTCTGTGCTGATTGCAGTAGAGAAACAGAAAATATCCATAAAATCAGAAGTTAATCCTAGCCAGGAAATAAGTAATACTGAGTCACTAAACCTGGCAAAGGTGGCTGTTTAACAGAAGGGTTCTGAGCCAATTCCTGTATATACTCCACTGAAGCATAGCCATGGCATTTAATTTAGGTACAAGTGCCAAATTAAACATTTAATTGACTTTTCTTTTACGCTAAGTTGTCTTAACTTTGGCTATACATTGCTATAGGTACTGCTATAGATACAATTAAACTAAGTATGAAGCCCAGACACAGCTAGTTTCTGTGGGAAAAGAGCACCATTTCAATGCTATTCTTTCTGCTGCAATAAAAAATAATAACAACAACAAAAAATCCCTTACAGTAAATGTCCACATTGAGAACTTACAGAATTTTTGTTTCTTTTCTACATCCAAGGGTGGGAATTAATACAATATTTGGTTAATTGTCATTGTGCTGAAAATGCTTTTGGGATCATAATTTTCTATCGGGCAATAGACTTTTAAATCTGTTTTAACATTTTATTCTTGGATGTGTAAACAAATTCTGAGAAGCAGGCCTACTAAACCTTTCATTCCTCTGTCATCCTACTAATGCATCACAGAGAAGTTATTCTCAGCTTTCACTGAAGCCATTGTATTTCTAATCCACTTCAGTCTGGGAAAATAACACCCTGCTTTAATTAAGAGAGCAATGAATGTAAACTGACTTCAGAGAAGAGCTAAACTCTTTCTCCCCCCATTGAAAATTCATATGCTGAGTGATAGGCAGCAGAAATCCCTTATACCTGTCCCGGACGACACGTTAGCACTGACTGGCTGTGAGAGGATGAGAGTCTGACATTATGGGTACAACTCCATGGAAGTTCGCTGTGATTTACACCCACGGCCCCCAGAGGACAATCTGGTTTCTCCACTACTTCTCAGCTATTATCAAAAAGAATACATTTTGCTAATCTGACATCTCAGTCATGAAAAAGGAGATTTTCTGAAAAGTGTGTCCACAGGGTTCCCTCTGTTTCTGCAAGTTCTCTTTGCTTTCCCTGAAGATCTCACAGTATTGCATGTAAAACACTGTACCTGGAATATCTCTGAGGGGTAGGAAAGGGTGTGCACATTTATCAAGTAATTCTCTGAACCCCTAGTTGCAACGGAGCAGCTGCACATTTTGTTGGACAAGAAGCTGAAGAAAAAGGACACCTAGTAAGGAAACCTTAGGCAGAATTTAGACAGGCAGAATGCAAGCAGAATGTTGCTGGACCTCTGAAGTTGCTTTCCCTAGTCTTAAAAAATAAACACGCCGAAGTTGTCACGATAGCTGTTTCATGTTTCTCCTGCAAGATGCTTCCAGGAGATCATGGTTTCTTTTAACCCAGAAGCATTATGGGCAGCGAGGGCTGTGAACCGGAGCTGGCACAGACCACGGCAGGTCACTTATTAGGGATCGGAGTGCAACAAGAGGCACTGTGTGGAAGGGGGAGTGGGTGTTCTTTGGTGTATTTACAGATACCACTCTCAGGTGTGGCCCCTCTCATCAGAGATGGATGCTGTCTGAGGAGGTAATTCAGGAAGGAAGCCTGGAAGCATGTGGGTGTGAGTCCTGCCCCAGGGAAAAAGGGGAATTGTTTATTCCAGCAGCAGGAAAAGAGCTGGCTCTCCGTTAAGGTTAGGCCATTTATTTCCAACAAATAGATTATTCACTGAAAAACACGATTTTTGTTGGCCTGAAAATATCCTTGAATTCAACCCACATCTGCAGAGCTGTTTAAGCTGTTTGCTTTTTCTATCCTCTGAGGTAGATGCGTATAAATTTATTTCCTCGGGGCTAGGGTTGAGTTTGTGAGCGGAGATGGCCTCCCCAGTCACCCAGCAACTGGAATCTTGATCGATCTGTGCAAAACTCAGCTTCGGCTCTATCTTCTGCTTGAGGAGATTTGAACGTATCAGTCCCACCAAGCTGGGGAGCGACTCCACCACCATGCTCTGGGGCTGGGATTTCTCCAGCACAAAGCACGTAGGTTGCTTCAGAGTGGCAGGAGCAAAATCTAGTCCAACAACACATCCCCAGAGAAAGGGTTTTCGGGGGATGTACGCAAACAAAAGCTCTGGGATCAGCGAGGAAGGGGGTCCTGGGAAATCTCTGCTCTTCCTACTGGCTCCAGTCGCAAGTACTGGTTGAGGGAGGATTGCTCCAGAGCCTGTGGCTTTTGGGTGTTCACCGAAGAGGCAAGGCGTTTGTAGTCCAGGCTTTGCGCTGGTGGCTTTTTAAGTTGTTTCGCACAAAATGAAATGGCGACATCAGGACCAACACGAGTGGTCCCCTCCGGTTTGGGAGCCGGGCACCCTGCAGGGACAGCGGGTCCTGTCCCCTGCACATGGGGGGACGCAGCGCGCTGGGCGGCGAGGCAGAAGGAGGCTCCTCCATCACGGCTCTGGAGGCTTCCTCAGTCTTGTCCACGGCTCTCGTTTTCATAGAGATGCCCCAAATGAAGCTGCAGTTCTTTTTAATTGCTGTGACACAACTTTGTACCGAAACGAAGCCTTATGACATTTTATTTTTCTTTGATGGGGTTCAAATTGAAAAACAGTTTTGCTTTAGTTCTGAAGTCTGAACTGTCTAATTTGGGGGCTGTATTTAATTTCATTTGATTCAGTGACCAAACTGAAAAAAAAAAAAAAATGTCTTGTACCCCTAATCACTGTACGAACTTATTTCCACTAAATGAGCATTACCCAGACTCCATCATTTTTCTGCCTGCTTGCGCTGAGCCAGCAATCAACTGACTGAGCTTGTGTAATAGTATTTTTCTGTAAGCATGTAAGATCTGTGTCCTGTGATTTTTGGCTGCTGCTTGGTTTCTTGGCTGGATGTTAAGGTATTGTTAAGTTCTGCCTTACTGTTTCTTTCAGAGTTTGCTGACATAACCAATCCTGGTGTCACCAGAGGGATGCAAGCACGAGTCCCCTCAGTTTAAAAGAGGAAAAGTTTCAAACACAATCTTTTGACCTTTAAAGCATACTACAAAGACTGTCTATTTCCTAAGGCTTTTGGGGAAGAATTGAGGGAATGAATGGGACAGGATATATTTTACTGCTTTGAATTACTAGCTGGCTAAGTTAATTTAATTTTGTTTTGCGTGAGCTCTGTTGTGTTGGACTTGTATTTTAAATAACTGGTAATGTGCCGAAAGCTATGGATAGTCATTGTCCTTTGTATTTTAATTGTACTACATAAAATGAGAACAATGGGAGCAAAAAAACCTAGAGGTGAGTCATAAATAAGCATGATTTGGTTTCTAACAGACATGTTTTAGTTTCCCAGTTATAATGGGAGACATAAGCAAGGCGTTTAAACATGTCCTGAACAACTGAGAAACAAATAGCCCTGGGTTCATTACTGTCTGAAATAAAGACTTTTTTTTTTTCCTGAGCAACTAATAAAAATTAATCTTTACTGTTCATATTATGTTTATTTTGTTAATAGAATAAACAAAAGAACTAATGACAAATTAGCAGGGTCTCCAATGGAAACTATTGATATGTGACAGCTGCTCAGCTGAACACTGAGTTATGCTTTGAGCCAGCTGAGAGAAGCAAGAAAGATCATGCTATATTTGACACTAACAGGAACACAGAGAAAAATCTCAGTGAATCTTCAAAGGAGAACTTGGTTTTGAAATTTTACCTTGAGCCAAAGAGCCTCCCATGATTGGTATAATGCAATGATTGCGGTAAAACAGCACCATTAATTCCCTTTAAGCTTTGCGTCTAAAGCCAGATAGGTTGTGGGAGTGGGTTTTAAGTGTTTTCTGAAGGAGAAAATACTGATACTTCCACCTGTCAATACTACCATTTTATTGGCAACTTTCATCCGTTCCCATCTGTCATATTCCTATCTCCCAGCAGCCTAGACGCATTATGGGATGCTCCATCTCCCTCAGAGGTACCGTTGCCCACAGCCGGCTTGCCCTGACCTCTGTAAAACCTCTGTCAAGTCTGACAACAGCCTGCAGTACTGGCATCTTCTCCTGGGTTTGCTGTGCTTCTTTTTCTCAGTAATTTTTTGCCCAGATCGTCTGCTTTGTTGGATCCCATCCAAGCTGGTATGATTCCACAGAGATCAGTTTTGCTGCATTGGCACGGAGGGTCCTTACATATTTATCGGTTACTCAGTCACCTATGGAGGAGGGCCTCTAGAAATCCCTGTCTAGCACCTCTGAGAGACTGCTTTGCACTTCCCTAGTGATTTCTATAGCAAACTCCCACATTATTTGTGGTCTCAAATTATTTGTGAATAAAATATGAGGACAAACAACCTATTGTGTGGCAGGAAGTATGTAGTCTGCATAAATGCCCCCAAGTTTTCTGTTGGTTCTTTTCATCGGGAGCACCTGTATATTGCCAAACAGCATATAAATCTTAGGCTATTTGCATTTTACCCCCAAAGTCTTCTAATGAGTCTATGCTTTATTTTTACAAACATTTTATAAGCTGCCTGGAGGCTTATATGCACTGGCAGACATAATTTTTGGTTGAAATCATCTCACATTTCATTAAAAAAAAAAAAAGTTCCCCATTGATATTCTAAGAATGAATTTTCGTCTTTGTTACATGGCTCATCAAACAAATGGTTCCAATTCTTCAGATTTAATGCTAGACAGATGTCGCGTTAGACAGATATTACCACACTTTTTGGAATTCTGCATGTTAGAGGATATATTTTTGCAGGCTGTGCTGCACATCAGACAAAAACCTTGTCCAAAAAAAAGATGTAAAATAACACTTGTGAAGCCTTAGTATTCCAAAACCCAGAGATGCTATTGCACACTCTTGGCCAAAGTCAAATGAGAAGGCAAGTAGCACACTGGAGCAGTTGGGATTTAAGTTCCTCATTACGAGCTCAGGACTGCAAGTTGATTAGCGCTCTGGCCCCGATCCAGAAAAGCACTTAGACTGAGAAAGTCTATAGGAGTTGGGTGTTTAATTCCTTCTAACTTATTTTGAAAATCTTAGCCTTAAGCATTTACTGCTGTAGGTGTATTCCCGTGCCTAAATTAAGCAGGTTGCTGGCAGGGAGCTTGAAGGTTTATCACCACGTCGCTTCAAGTCCCGTCCGCCTCTTGCCGTGGGGAACGCCAGCGATGCTGGACACTGCCGACGTTCTCCTTGAGGGCAGAAGGTCTCTTCAGGCTCAGCGAGGTGACAGAGCCTGGTGACAAGCTCTGAGCACCAAGTGACTTTGTGAGAGAAGCTGGAAAGCCAGGCGAGCGAGGAGAGGGAACAAGAGCTGCCCAGAGCCAGGGCTCACCCTCAGACCTGCACATAGCCCCCGCCTGTCCTGATACGGCTCCGAGACAAGTACTTCAGCTTCTAAAGCTTACCCACACTCTCCAAGACAAGGATGTGATTCCTTTCTCTCTAACTCCTCTTTTTTTTGTCTTCAATCATCCCCTGTTTCATTGCTGTTTCCTCATACGGACAGAGCTCATCAACGCTGATGCTTTCTAAACTACAGCCTTTTGCCCCCACATGCCGCGTGGTGGCCAGTCCTCAAGGAAATGGGACTTTTGCAGCTCTCGCATTTCTCCACAGTGGTTTGTTTGACGGGTAGAGGTATAGCCAGGACTGGTTAAGATTACGTCTGCTCACAAGCTATAGTTTTGCCCATGGAAGTGGGTCTTCTCCTACCTGAGTGTGGATGCACCCTGAAGGCACAGGCAAGCTCCTCTTTGGTGCAGTGCAATGCACGCAGTGCTCTGGGTCCTTTTAATAGTTTCCTACTTTTTCAACTGGAAATATATTCCTAGAGGGCATGTCTAGAGAAGGTAGCTTGGGTATCACCATGCTATATTGTGCTCCGCTGAAGCTAATATATTCCTCTTCTCCCCAGGGCTAATTAACTCAGATATAATTCTGAGTTAGCAGAGATACGTGGCTTCCAACACTTGAGTTAGCTCTTTCACAGGCGGCTCAGGTATCTCTACATGGTGCTGAATTATGCCAGTGAGACATATTCTGGGATCCTAAGCAATTCTTTTTAAAGAAATTCAAAGCAAGGAAACTACAGAGTGTAAATGGTATGTAGTGCTGCACATAGCTGTTGAATTTTGTCTAGATAATTTGATCTGTACCCAGTTCCATTTTAATAAACTAACATCTATTTTTGAATTAGTCTCTTTGTGGCTTACAAAATCTGTTCTAAGCTGCAAGATCTGCCTTTGTGAAACTGAAAATTAAATAAGAAATACCCACAGGAGACTTGCAGGTTTTTGCTAACATCTTAATTAAATCCCACAGGTTGAGGAAAATTAATTGAAGATTTTTACCACTTTCCCCACTAACTTTTGCTACTCCAGGGATTCAAATAAATGGAGTTTACAAATTCACCCACTGTTCTGCTTTAAAACTTCATGAAACTTTGCTTTTTAGTAGGAAGTTAATTAGGAATAGTTCTTATTATACCTTTAATGTGGGTGAGACTCCTGAGGCACCGTAAACATTAATTAAGCCCCATAGTACCCTCTGAAGCAGATAGTATTTACCCAGAGTTATACTGAAAATAAAGCCTCCCCTCCTCACTTGAACTGATAATACACTCTATCCCGATATCAGCAAACCTACTTTAAATAGTGAGAAGTAAATATGTTGAAAAAAAGAGGGAAAGGAGCACTATAAAATATTTTCCTATGCTTTCATTTTGCCTGGAGACCATTTTTGAAGGCCATGGAGTTAGGAAATTTGGTGCTTGCTATACTATTTGCAACCTACTGTTATTTAGGTCTTCACCGTTCAAAAATTTGTTACCTGTTCCATGACATTTTATGTGTCTATATAAAATATAGCCATACTTCAAAAAAGGAGTTGGGATCTTTTCCAGTTCGCCTGCCAAAAATTATTTGGGATGGTCTAGACATTTTCGGTCAGTAGCTTACAAGCTGAATGTTTCTGGGAAATGATTGTGTTTGGACCATTCAGAGATTCTTTGAAGACCTGAGTACACAACTGTACCCACATGTCTCTTCTGCTGATATACTGCAGTAGAAACAGGGATGTAATAGCTTAATCTATCTGTATCACATGAATATTGTCCTGGAACACTGATGCAGCAGTGCTGTCGTAACAAGATATGATGGACAAATGGCAATGTCTGGAAGACTTTCATATGATTCTGGCGTATGAAAGCCATTAGCGTCAGCTGCAGCTTGTAGGGCTGCTGCTTGTGAGCGTTAGGAGACAGGGAATAGTGCAGCTGGTGCCTTCCAGCCTTGTAAACTGCTGCGTTATCAACTCCAGTGCTGCATTCCCCTGATAAGGAAAACAGATCCAGAAATCAGTCGTCACTTTAAACTCCCACTTTTTCCATCCTGAAAGTTGCTTCCCTTAAATTTCATTCATTTTTGGCATCTCTTAGACAGTAGCCCACAAATCATTTGTTAAAATGCATAGTATACCTCTATGCTTCAGGTAAGTGCCTTTACTCCTCACAGAACTGATAGAGAGTTTTTATGGTCCTTTAGGATTTCCGTAGCTTCAAACACCAACCTGATGGGGCACAGCGAGCCTGGTCCAAACCCCACCAACATAAAATAAAAACTCCTTTTGCCTTCAGTGCGTTCTCAGCCCATCTTCTCTTTTGCAAACAGCGATTGCATCTAGACTTACAGCCTGCATCTAAACTGGCAGATCAAATGGGACTTGTGTCCGCATAGGAAAACTCTCTTACCCCAATCTCTCCCCCTCCCAAAAGCGATGTCCACAGTGCTGAGTGCAGTCCCTGCCCGGCATTACCCATGTTCCTGGCATGGCTTGGGCCAAAACCAGCCGGGACCCCATCTCCTGGGAATCACTGCACTGCTCTGCCTCTGCCTTGAGTCTGTTCAGTTTGGTGAAGGGATGGGCTCTGCGTGAGGAGTGAATATAGACACAGTGAGCACATCATTCGTCAGATGATACCCAAATCTAGGTGTGAGTGAGGAAGAGGAGGAGCATGGTAAGGTCCCTTACTGGACCAGTGGCAGGGTTGGGTACCTGGCCCCAGATCTCAGGAGCCCCAGGCACTGCTCTTGCTGTAAAGGACATAAGTTCATTACTTCATGTTTTGTCTGACAGACCGGAACACTTACACGTACACTTCAAATAATTTCACCAAAACCAAGCCAGCCAATGGAGGCATTAAAACTCAGGTTAGGGTTTTTTTTTCCTGCGGAAAGGGATAGGAATCAAACTGCAAACTTTGGACCCAGACCTCCCACCGCCTGGCTGTGTTCCACCAGTTATTTCGCAGATCTGCTTCATACTACAGTACAGCAATAAGAAAGCAAAGCATGTGGGCAGGTTAGTAAAAGCAATTAAGTGTAGCCAAGTGAAAAGTGGGAAACAGCTTGTATAGGATGATTTCAGTTACTTTTAACATATCAGTAATCAAAAAATAAGTATGTGCCTGCCTTCAAATATGTATTTATTGCAGCAGATCACACTCACTTACAGAAATTATAAATTTTACTCAAACATCATAGCTTTGGTCAAAATTCTCTGAGGATTATGGGACTACAAGAATAACCATAAACTGGATCAGATCAGAGGTCCAGAAGCCTGTATCCAAGGCTGTTGAATAGAAGATGCTTAAGAAAGAGCATAAAAACAGGACAAGCATATAATGAAACTACCCTGGCCCAGTCTTGCAGCTTCGGTGATTTGTGGTGCAGGTGCTTCCTGAGCCAGCAGTAGTTTCTTTCTATTTAATAGTGCAAGATGGATTTTTCATCCATGAATTCATCCAATTTCTTTGTGAACTTGTGTAAGCTGCTGTCGTCTGCAATGGCCTCTGGTCGCAAGTGAATAAGGACTATCACCTTTTGTTCAATTTGAATTTACCATCTAGCTTCACCTGGTCCTTTAGTTTTGTTTGACACCCTGTAGGTCTTGCACTGGAAAAGACAGTGAATTTTTTTTCCCTGTTAGCCTCCTGCATCTCACCACTGCTTTTGGAGAGCTTTTGGAAAGATGGCATAGGCCTTGTCCTGCTCTAATTGCTAGGATCTGCTCCAGGGCTTCGGGCACGTTGCTGCTTTCTTGGAGAGGGCAGGCGAGAGCTGGCATCGCCCACCTCACGGGACCCTCTCCGCGACCCACCACCAGCTGCGTGGGGACAGGGATGTGTTGGAGCTGGTGGGACCTGCCTCCTGGAGCAGGCATTGCCACCAGTACTGGTGCCTCAGGTCAGAAACCCAAACTCCCCCCCAAATACCCCATCCCCCAAATTGCCGTGCTTTTTCCAAAGGCGGAAGCTCTTAATCATCGTTGGACAAAATCTGGCATCATGGCTAAGGCTTGGCAGAGGCTTTCATGAAGTGCGTTTTTTTTCCCAAATTGCTGAAGGTGGTGGGCTTCCATCAGCGAGGGATAGCAGTGCTTGGCACCGTGTCCTTGCCGTGATCTCTGATACGGCTGCGGGAGGGTTTGCGCCCTGACTAGGAGAAGGTAACCGCTGTACTTTTTTCACCCACATCAGCATTCTTCCCTTTCTGCGTGTGTACTGCTTAGCCACAGAAAATGACAAAAAATCCCCAGTGTGAGAGGCTTTAGCGAAAGTAACACCACCAACAGTCTTTTATCTGTGCTGACGGAAAGTTAATCTGTATATGCAAGAATCTGATGCTTCAGCTTACTGGGAGAGACAGACACATAATAGAATCTCTTGAGCATTATCACTTCGCAATAATGGAGCTTTGTCATCTTTTGTCTGACTCTGGCCTACACAAGCCTTTTGGTGAGGTTAAAATTCCTAGCACAAACTACAGGAATTTACCTCAAAGCTGTTGTAGAAAAATGGATTAGATACAGATAAAAAAAAATCCAAACAGGCTTTGAGGTCTCAGGGAGCCGTGCTCATTAATTATTTGAAAGTGATGCTATGCATAGGCTGAAAAATCAAGAATCTAGGGAAAGATGGAGTTTTGCACTAAATAATATATATTTATGTAGAGTTGTTGTCTCTTTCTCTCTTCTTTCATTGTAAACGTCATATTTCTTTTTTTATGATACTGGCCAGTTGTAGTTCATCCCAAGTTTCTGATCCCTGCTTTTCATTTTGAATCTTGGACCCTACCAAATCCATACACACAGAGTGAAACCTGGTGAAATTTCAAATAGTCTGTAGTTTCAGAAAGACACAATTCAAAAGGCAATGAGTCACCGAAGATAGTTTGTAGGCAGAAGGAAAACACCTTGCTGAACTCAAGGGCAGGCAGGGACCCAGTGAAAGTGCTTATTCTAGCTACTGCTGCACCTTTGGAAGATGTACTGTGAAAAGACGTGGACTTTGCTGTGTGATCTGAAAACACAGAACAAATGAATTCCTGCCATTTTCTGAAATTTCTGTAGAGGGGACCAGTTAGCCTGTCTTGGAAGGTAAGAGATTGGAGGGAGACCAGTGGCCAAAAGCTTTCCCTTTTCTTGATCTCAGTTCAGCAACATCTGTAAAATGTGACTTAAATATTTGTTGGAATGGGTCTTCTGATATGCTTAGATACGTGCCTGAGGTACATTGCCTTCCTGCAATGCATAAAGTGAGCAGATTAGCAGGAGAAAAAAATCTGTGGTACATAACTCAGCAGTACTGGAGATTGCTGTCACAAACTCCATTCTACTAGTTTCATTTTGACTATTTCTGCCAAAACCTACATTTTTGGCAGTGCCTAAAGGAAATATAGAAAGACTTAACCACAGGATTTTGTGTCAAAGAAGATAAACCTACAGATTTTTAAAATCTAGATGAGCAACT
Source organism: Buteo buteo (assembly GCF_964188355.1). NCBI lineage: Eukaryota > Metazoa > Chordata > Aves > Accipitriformes > Accipitridae > Buteo > Buteo buteo. The sequence continues at coordinate 4,141,799 of NC_134198.1, read as the reverse complement.
CCGGTTAGTTTGAAAGTAGCCCTGTGCTGGTTCAAAAACGTGAAATTTTCAATTCATCTGACCCAAGTTTCAAGTTTGCAGTGAGATCATCTCCTGAAGAACAACGGTGGTGCTGGATATTGCCCATGGCCTTGCAGCAGCCATGCAGACCTCTGGGTTATTGAGCAAATGAAGAGGATCTGAAGACCTAAAGTTGTGGTACTGATGGGCTGGCATGACCTTTTCCATGATGACACTTGCCAGAAAAACGTACTCACTAATCTCTGCGCTGTGCTCAGAACTCTTCTTTGAATCTCTGTCATTTAGGAAAATGGATGGTCTTTGTCTGCAGGAATTTACTCATCCCTGCGCACATTATTCTAGTAGTTAATCACTCTGGCAGCTAAAGTTCAGAGTCTTATTTTTAGTCTGAATTTTGTCAACATGCAGCTTCTAGGCATTGGATCTTACTATAGCTTTCTTTCCCGCTAGGCTGAAGACCCATCACCCACCAGATTCTGCTGGATATATTACTAAAATTAAGCCTGCTCCAATATTTAGCTTATACCTAATTTCAGTCTTCAAGCCCTACCGTGAAGACCGCAGGACTCCGGCAGTACCAGCTTGCTCCTGTCTCACCTGCTCTTTGCAGAGTCTCACCTGCAAGGCCCACCTCCTATACTGAGAAGTGCAACCTTGAAGGATGGGTTTTTCATAACTACTTTTACATGAACTTAATTTTTCTAGAACTTTTCTGTAGCCCAGATGCTGATGCTGTTGTTACCTCCTCGCTGTCCCATACAACTCTTTTATGACTGATCGTTCAAGTCATTCTGATTTCAGGTTAGCGGATATATCGTAAAATACAGGAGCTGCCCAAGTTGTCTGAACCGAAGTCCCTGGTATGTATTTTATATTAGCTGAGACAAAACTAATTGGCTTTTCTGCATATCTGCACTCTTACACTCACATCAGCTGTGCCCACAGTGCGCTTTGTGGGAGGCAGTTTCTAGAGCAGCATGTATCGAGCTATCTTTAGTGCCACACTGGCTGCAGCGTTGTTTAATGACTATTAAACCATTTACCTCAGTGTCCAAAGAATGGCAATAAAAAAAATCAGGTGCCCAAAGTGGATGCCAGGAAACAGCTGGAGAAAACTTGATCTGAAAAGTGGTAAGAGACACCTCAGAGCAGAAATACTGAGGAGAGAGGTAACAAAGATACTGGGTGGTTATAAAACTTCTTCAGATACCACTCTTTAAGGCAAATACTCTCTGGGAACCAGACTTGTGTCTGGAATATCTGGCTGATGTCCAGCTCTATATGTACAGAAGATATGGGCATTGATTCACAGTCAGATATTGTACATTATGCTTTATCATTAAAAAGTGGAACAGAATTTATTTAACTCAACAGGCAGGGGAAATTGTAATCATGTGTTATGAAATCCTATAAAGCTTTTTTAATAACACTTGTAAGACAGACACAAAATAAAATAAAAATTAATGCTAAGCTGAGCAATACAGAACAGGATCAGTAGTACCAAACGGGATCACCCAGTTCTTCATTGCTTCCTTTTGATTGCTACCACAGCACATCCTACCTGGGGGCAGGCACAGGCGCTGTCCTTACCTGCTTCAGACCTTACCTACATCATCTTCTTAGCTTCTCCCTCACATTTCGACGCTGATCACTGGTTCTACTTTCCTCCGGCGAGACCTACAGCAACAGTGCATTACAATGCTCCAGCCATGCAGGACCTGACATAGAATTAATGGAAAGTAAAGGGTCTTTTGGATCCCTAATATTTCCCCCTTTAAAAAAGACACAGATCGTCTTTTTCATATTATTTTTCTTTTCTTTCTTCTTAAATGTTAGTGATGGAGAAACAGCTTATTCTTATCAAAATAAATAAAGGCCCCAAACCTGTTCTTAAATATCAGCTTGTGCGACTGTGTCATGAATTTGATCTTGGACAGAGTTTGTAATGTTTCAAAATAAAGTAACTGATGATACATATTTTGATCTTGCATTTTTAAAAGGAATTGAAGCATCTGTCTTGAAAGGGTCTTTTGGCAAGTACAATTAATTTTTCAAATATTAACAATGAGTGCAGCTGGCATTTCTCCAACATGAATAAAATTTCTGAACAACCTTCATTGCCATTCATCTTGAACATTCTTCAGAAAGACTTGGCCTTCCTCTCTAACCCCGCTCTTTAGATGTATATCTTTAAGTGTTAAGCGAAGACACAGGACACATTTCTGGGGATGTAAGAGGAGAGACTTATCTTCTGATGGTTTAGCGAAAGACATTGATGGGTTTGTTAGTTCTTATTTCAGTAGCTCCTATGCACAGTATACAGAACTAAACAGAATCCAAGATATTAGAGGTCATCTAGCATTTTCACTCTTAGAGATTTTCTATTTTATCTTTGCTTGCTTCGGCTCTCATATAGTGTTTCTCATCTTGTTGAAGTTGTTTCTGTCCTTACAAACCTCAGTGATTCAGTTAACAATGCAGTGGTACAACATTAATATGTATATAATTACCCTTTGCAAGTATTTAAAGTTGCCATGGTACCTTAGCATAGATAATACCATGGTAACTCTAGTCAGGCAGAAGGCAAAATTTTACATACCTTAATGGTAACCACTATAGTCGGGATTTTTATAACGCTTCTTATTTGTAGATGTTTACAGACATGAACCGGTTAATCTCTACAACAGCTTTTTGAGATCAGTATCAGAGTCCCACATGGCTCAGTCCAACACTATATATTTGGGGGCTGGAGAGATTTGGAAGAAAAATACCATAAAATTAAAGATGTTTTTAAAAGGTGATTAACTAGGACATTAATAAGGAGCACTGTAAGCCGCAGGCTAAAAATCATCAGTCTGGTTCAAAATGCCTGCAACAGGCATAGGAATCATGATATTCATGAAAGTAATTGTGCATGTTTTATTTGCCTCTGGGCTCTTTAGCTATTAGGGCACACTTGGGTCTTGTTTCTTGCCTCCCTCCCCTACCAAGAAAGCTTGTAGCTCTACTCTACAAGTAGAAGCTGAAAGTCTCACCCACACATGCCCCAAGGAGTTGAAGCTACAAGAAAAACAGCTAACATCACATGTTATCACATAAAGCCACAAGAGCTGGCAACAGCAAGCAAAGCAAGGAGGCTCCCTTTTTGCATATTAGCTCCCTTTCACAGAAGGACAACGTTGCAGACGTGCCCTCGCGTTAGCCAAAACCACTCCACTCCTGCTTTCCCATGCCTGCTCCTTCCTGGGGGTGGAGTATTGAAGATACTTCTTGTTAGAAGAAAACACTGCTCTTCCCTTGCTTTCCACATCTTCCTCAGCTCTTAATGTCTCCTACCATTTTGGGTAGGAACACCACCATTGCAGCATACCTATCCTACAGAAGAAATTATTTCGAATAAGGCAGAGGGCAGGCAATGTGCCTCCACTTGCTTTCCCCACAGACCATGCCTAAACAGACTGACATTCTCCCAAGAACCTTTGTTGATTCAGCCATAAATTTCTTTCTGTAGCAACTGAAAATGCAAGGGCTAAATGAAGAGAAACAAAACATTTAAACTGACATAAACAATAGCTGTGATACAAATACAAATGTGGTGAAAGCCATATATTTAGGAAGGGCTGAAACTTATTCAGATGAGACTAATTTATAGAGTGGCTGAAGTGAAATATTCAGCAATATTCAAAACAAAGTTTCTGTAGTAAGAGAGAGATGAGAAAATAATCTGGCTGGATACTGTTGAAATTCTGTGTTCTTTATGGTGGGAATAATAAGTAGCATCACTTATTTTTGATAGTTGCATCCCAAGAGAAGTCAGAATGTCTCTTTGGTGATTTTAGCACTTCTAGAAAAACAAACAATATGGGGGGGAATCAAGTTTTCTTCCTGAATATGGACTTTAAAGAGTCTTTCTTCAAAGAGGAATTCATTAATGCTGCGAGTGCTATAGAGTGACACCACTGCCAAGAGAAAATTCCCTGCTCAGGTGCTCATCACAGTTGTTAATTATAGCCTTTGCTCTCCCAGGGCTGGCCTCCTGTGGAGAAGGAGGAGCAGAATACCGGGGCAGGAGAGCGGTTGCATTTCAGTTACAAAAGTCAGGACATAGGTGGGGGTGTTTAGTGCTCCAAACCCAGCTCTGGCATGTTTTTCTCTTTTACATGAGACCACCACTGCATAACCCCCCACCCCAGCCAGTTTTGACGTAGATCTGCCTCTCCCACCCACCCCAGCTCCTGAGCTTGACCCACCAGCTTGTACTCCCAGGCTCAGACCCTTTCTAACTAGGAGCTGGAAGGTTTTACTGGGGAGACAGTCACGGTTTACCCATCACCTTCTTCAGATCTTCCCAGCTCATCTACTACTGGCCTGTGGATGTGCGATAGCGAGGCATGGTTCAACCCGGCCACCTCTTGGGTGGTGGTGGGCTCCCGTGGGCTTTGGTCTGGGCACTGTTCTTGCCCGTTGGCCACCCCTGGCCAGCATGAGGACTGGGTGGTCCCCTGTGCTCTGGCATTGGGGGCATTTGCCAGGAGGGTGGGCCTCTGTGGTTCCCCTCCCCAAGCAGAGCCCAGGACCCATTGCCTGGCTCCAGTTGCAGCAGGGATCGTGCTGCAGTGTCTCGCTGTGGCACGCTCATCAAGGTCATTTGAAGGTGGTGGTGAAGACTGGCTTTTGGAAGCTAGAGGCATCTGGAAATTGCTGCTGGTTCCTCATACCCTCAGGTGAAGATAAAAGCTCGGAAGGGCTGGATCTCCCTTGAAGAGTTCATGAGTTCTTCTGTAGACGTGAGAAATGGAAGAAGCTGAACATAGTGGGATATGTTTTCTGAAGTGCTCTCCTTGCGTAAAGCAAATTTAGATGCAATGAATCAGCCCTTTCCTTGCCTCCAATAACCCTGACACAACATGCCTAAAGTATCGGTGAGGTAGACTGGATTCCACCCTCTCTTTTACTCTGTAAACACGTTGACTTGGCTGGCCGAGACCTGTTACTCATTGCCACTGATCACACGAGAAAGAAAACCAAAGTCTGTAAGTGTTCACAGGACGGAGTCATTAGAGTGGGAGTGAACACATGATTTACATGAACTTATGTTCTCCCTGAGAAAATGACATGGATAGATTAAGTGTTGCAATTTACTGTAGATCTGCCACGTTAGTTTAGTGTGTATCTATCTACAGCATCTGTCAAGCTGTTACAGTGTTATTGATCCAGATTATTTTTTCCCCATTAACTTGAGAATTAAAGAGAAAAGGTTTGGATTATGTGATGATTAATCACAGGTTAGATATTTGCAGTTCGAATGCATAGATAGGATTTAAAAAGTTGTGTCTTACAGCCTGGTGCAGTATTTCAATTTGAATAGGGGTTTTTTTTCATGTCATTATTTCCACCTGTTCCCAGTTAAAAGCGGAGACCTTAATTTTTCTTTTTAAGCTGATAATGCTGTTGTGATTACAATATGCCAATACTGGGTACATTTTGTTATAACATACCTTAGTATACCCTTCCTTCTCTTGAAGATAGAAGGTACCTGGAGCGTTTTCTGGACTTGCAAAGAATGTATCCTAAATCATGTAGCTAACTGAAAGAAACTGGAGAAGATAGTCAGGTTGTTTAACATCCTCCTTTATTGAAATGCTCTTGGTACGGCTACGTTTTTAATTTCAGGGAGAGCCTAGCTGTTGCATGACTTTTGATGATCCCTGCTTTGATTTGGGTGGGTTTGTCCTTGGGAAGTGTAATTACATATCTGATATGGATCTGTTCAAACAAGGTAATTCATAGTCTGCTTTAGATCCTGCAAAGCTGCCAAATACAGAGATGTCTAAAATTACCTTTTCCTTTTTCTGATCAAGAACATAATAATGCAGAGGTTATTTTGTATACAGACTATTGTCTTCTTCCTTCTGAAGAACCAGATGATGTATTATAAGAAAATCTTACTTGACAATCATGGTGGTTTATGCATGAGGTTTTAGAAAGCTGTAAAGCTTTCTTCCTTAACAGTGAAAACACTGGAAAAATTAAGGCTCATGATAGTTTTGTTTTGGATACAAATAAATGTTAAAAGTACTCTAAGACTGCCTTTAAAAAAAATCTTTAATCTCTTCTGCTGATAAGAACTTTTCATTCTCATTTGAGTATTGGCCAAATTGTGATTTTCTTACTCACACAGTAGCAAATGTTTTCTTCCATCATTGGGCCTACTAATATCTACAGGATTACTCATGGTATAAAGCTTTATTCAGTGTATAGGTATCTCAGTCCTGCCTGTGGTGTTTATCCAGCTTTACACCTTGAGGTCTTTCCTTTGTTTGCTCATCTTTGTCTTCCCTCTTTTTCTTCTCTCTCCCTGTACTTTGGGTATATGCACATCTAGCTGGGGACATTTCAGCAGGTGGATAGCTGGAAACTTGGATGATTAGTGTGGCATTTGTCAGATTTTGTCTTTGATCCCTTTGTTAATTAAAACTAGCAAATGCTTTCATATTCCTTAAGGGGGGGGGAGTGGGAATCATTTGAATTTGGTCTTAATAGGATAAACTCCAGCTCCAATTAGAGTACTGAAAAAAAAAAAAAGGTTGAATTTTAACTATTAGTTTGTTATGACAGCTGGGTCCATAACTGTAAAACAAACGAGTGCCCCATGTGATGGGTTTACACCGCTGATTGACACGGCGCAGTGTCCGCTCTGAAGTCAGAGACCGAACTGAGATTTCTGTCTGCAGGGACCCCATGGCATCTGCCAGAGAAGGGTCCCTGCTGTTGGATTGCTCTCATCAGTCTCCGCTCGCCCTTGATCTACAGCAAGGCTTAGCGCCGCGTCAGTCAGAGAAGCACCCTGACTGCCAACATTTTCTTTTGCTGCACTACAAAATTCCATGAGAATAATTTCAGGCGGCTATTTCAGACCTCATGGGCCAAAGGATCAGAGTACCTCCCTCCTGCACTGAACTTCACCTTAGCTCCCAGCTTCACTGTCCACCTTTTCCAGTGACAACATCTCTGGGTGATGGCAGCAGCGCAGGATTCACGTCTATCTTCCAAGTTTGCTGCTGTGGCTTTGCAGGCTGCCACCAGGGCTACTTTGACGACTGAGTTGCATTTCGGTGTCCCATATGTTCTCCATCTCCTGGCTCAGGCGGCTATATAAACACCACGCAGTTGTTCCCAGGGAAGGGCTGGCAGATTGAAAACTCAGAAGATAATGAGGCGAGGACTCCTCGCCACCCCTGAAGGCTGCACACTCACAGCTTTGTCTTGACTTTTGGGCAGACATGATGTCTTGTCAATCAGCTGAGGCAGTTTTCTGTAGTCCTGTTACACGCACACCTGCCACAACCAGCAAATAACGGGGTTTATTCTGGTTTCAAGCACTCCTATTGTTCTGAGAAGGAGCTAGTTGATGTACGCTAACATCCCAGAGAAGACTGACAGTGTCAGATCTTTGGGATGCAGTCTGCTGTTTGTTAAACAGGATGATGTGCAGGACAAGCTGACCCTCAGGCATGGCAGGGGGCTGTTTCGCAGTGCCACCGCGGTTTGCCCGGTGAGCTGTGGTGGTGGTGGTCTTCCTTGGGTGTAAGCGTGGCCGCTTGGTGCACGGCTGCCTTGGTTAATTCCCCCCCCTCTTTCTTTCCACCTCTACCCTTTCCTTCTCCATGGACTGACAAGCAGGTGGAGGAGGGCAGTGTAAGGTCTGTATTCCTAAAGAGGCCAGTGCTTGCATTGGTGTCTGGTATATAACGGTATTTCACGTTGGCCAGCTCAGAGCTCTATGCAAGACATAAGAGGAAGAGCTCTGACTTATTTATTTATTTATTTTTAATTTATCTGCTTTTAAAGTCAGGAGAGAGAGAAAGAGGAAGCTCTCAAGAGGACAGCTGAGACTGCCAAAGTCAAGTCTTGATGTGAAATTAAAAAAAAAAAAAAAAAAAAAAGCCAACTAGGGAGACTCAGTTTAATTTGGCTAAGGTAGGCAATTAGATTTGAGGGGCAGGAATACCATCCTCCTGGCCCTGCTTCACTACGCACAAACCCCTTTCCAGTCTGTTTTAGGAACAAAAGGGTACACTTAGGGTACCGTACACAGTGGGAACGGTGCCGTCTTGGGGGAGCTTTGACTTTTATCAAGGTGCTATATAGGGAAACTCCCAAGGTGCCATATGGGGACCCTACCTGCCAGAGAGGCATGAGCACGCTGTGCCTGCAGTGAGGACCTGGGAATTAGGCATTCCTGGCCTCTGCCATAGCCCTTCCATCACCATGGCAGCTGCATCTTCTAAATGTAGATAAATATTGACTTGGTCTCAGAAGAATGATAGTTTCACATGATTTCCAACACTGCATTAATAAGCAACTTGCAATCCAGTTAGACAAACTGTCAGTAGTGCCAGCCAAATAATTTACATGGCAACAGCATGTAACAGATTCTAACACAACAAAATTCTTTACCCAAGCTCAACAATGTAATTTATACACAGATCTAACTGCTTTTATAGAAGCCTATGAGGTATATCTGACCATGCAGGTTACTTTATGATTTTCTGATGCTATTGTTTGGTTGTTTTTTTTTTTAATGAAGGAAAATGAAGCTGCCATGGTTTAACCCCAGCTGGCAACTAAGCACCACACAGCCACTTGCTCACTGTCCCCCGGCCCTGCAGTGTGATATGGGAAAGAATTGGAAAAAAAAGTAAAACTCGTGGGTTGAGATAAAGACAATTTAATAGGACAGAAAAGGAATGGGAAAATAATAATAATAAAAGAATATACAAAACAAGTGATGCACAATACAATTGCTCAACACCCGCTCACTGATGCCAAGCCAATCCCCGAGCCGCAGTGTCCCCCAGCCAACTCCCCCCAGTTTATATACTGGACATGACATCACATGGTCTGGAATACCCCTCTGGCCAGTTTGGGTCAGCTGTCCTGGCTGTGTCCCCTCCCAACTCCTTGTGCCCCTCCAGCCTTCTTGCTGGCTGGGCAGGAGAAGCTGAAAAATCCTTGACTTTTAGTATAAACACTGCTCAGCAACAACTGAAAACATCAGTGTGTTATCAGCATTATTCTCATCCTAAGTTCAAAACACAGCACTACACCAGCTACTAGGAAGAAAATTAACTTTATTCCCACTGAAACCAGGACAAAAGCTTATTCAGTTGACATTTTGCCTCTTCTCTCATTCAAAAAAAGCACCTGCCGATCAACAAGAAGTGATGAAGCCCTTCCAAGTCTAAAATGAAGATGGTCACAAAATCAATTCCAGGATGAAATACATAATTACAAAATTATATGAAAACAAAATGCATGGTGCTTTTAACACTGTTTTTTTTGCTTGTAAATGTTATACTAATTGCTCTCGTCGTCTGCAATACATAGAGGAATTATCTGTTCTAAATACATCTCCTAGGGTATCAACTTCCTCAGCTGGTTGAGGACAATGTCTTCAATCCTTTCTCAAACTAAATTCCAACTGAGTTTGAAAGCATCTGGTTGAAATTTGTCTTGTGACATTTGGTTGTATGTTCGTCAGAGGATATATGCAAACCACCTAACTTAAATAAGATAGGCTCCTTATTTTCCTAAGCCCTAGGCACTGGGGAGAGAGCTCCTATAGTGTGGAAGCCTAAGTTAGCAATTCTGAATTGCTCTCAACATGATTCTCCCTGTTGGTAAAAGGAGAAGCCTAGGAGACAACTAAATTAGGTGCTTAAAATTCAGTACAGTTAATAGCCTTGCGATGTGTTCACCCTTTGTAAAACACCTTGCACAGCCAAAGGCCAAATTCTGCAGTTCCACAGCTGTGAAACGCTTCCAGCAACGTGGAAGCTGCAGAATTTCAGCTTGTACTTCAGTGGCCAGGCTCAGCGACTCAGGGTGGACTTCAGAGACAGTAACATCTCCTGGCTCTGCAGGGGATGAAAAGCCTGCTAAGGGGTCTCTACATTGCATGACTAAAGGTGTGCATACTGCACATAACATGCTAAGTTGTCCACCGCGCCCCTCCATAAGACTGTATTTGTTTGAATTAGCACATCTTTCAAATATATCTCTTTGACTCCTGAAGTCAAATTTGAGAGAGCTCACAGTTCATGATCATAATGTGCTGGTCTCCAAAGCAAGTGTCTCTGTGCTGGTCTGTTGTGAGATGTGCTGATAAATGAATATAAAATAATACATCCCAGTAAGATCAACTGAAGAAGCATGATCAAGGTCATAAAAATCACTCCAGGAGGTCTGAGTTGAACATCTGCCAAAGTATTACAAAAAGCATGTTTTTTCCAAGAAACACAACAGAAGAATTTAGGTCAGATTACTGAACTGGAAATCAAAGGTCCCAATGATTCCTCAGACTTGGAGAGTCTTGTTGAGACATGATAAAAACAAGAACAAATGCATTAACCTTCAGACTAGGATACCCCATGGATTAATGCGACACTGGTTTAAGAGGGGTTGCTGCATGGACATCTGAATGTGCACCGTGGTGGCTAGTGCTAATGGGAGGGAGCTGAAAAAGCTCCTCAGGCTCACAGTAAATCAGCCCTCGACACTCCCACATCTGCAGGTAGAGGAAAAAATGACTCATGCCACGTCTGATGCTATGCAGAGGGATATGGTTTTGGCTTGGACTCACCTGAACTCTGTGGGTTCCAAGCGAACAAATGCAAGCAAACTTCATGAAAGCCTCCATTATTGGTGTGTGGCTTTGACATTCTCTGGAGCCTTGAGACTCCAACTTGGAATGGTTAATTGACATCTTAGTTGCCAAAAATTTCAAAGCAGCGTGCTGACTGGATCAGAAATCACCCACTAAGAGGACATTGGTGTCAAAAGAGGAACAGTTAACTTTGACAGAAGGCGGTAAATTAATAGAAGATACCCTGGTGACAGAAAAGAAGAAAATGTCCTAAAAGGTGTTAGAAGAAGCCTTGATCATAGGAAGAGAGAGGACAGTAAGAAAAGCACCAGACAACTCGGAAGAGAAGGGGTCCTTCAAGTCATGGAGAAAAAAAGTTGCCTTTTTCCCCTTTCGCTCAAAATTGTGGGCAGCAGCTGACAACATCAAATCTGCCTGGGAACTCAAGCCAGGAAACTGGGAGACAGCCAAGAAATTCTAAAATGCCGTCTTTTAATAAAGTTGAAGAAGTTTAAGTCAGGAGAACTTTAATTTTACTTGTGGAAAATTTATAAACAGCAGAGGCTCAACTGTCATATTCACTGTAAATTGTTACTCGGCTTCAGTCTGGAATGGTGCAGTGAGCTGAAGCCATGGCAGAAAGAAATAAAATACCTGATTTCCAAGTATGTCCAGCCCAGCGCAGTCTGTGCTACTTAAAGCTCCGTATGTGTGCCGTGAAGCCCAGCTAGCCAGTGTCAATAGGGATTTCTCAGGGGACCGTAGGCAGAAGGGATCTGGGGGTTCCTTGAGGACACAAACCTAAAGAGGTCTGCTAAGCAATGATCAGCTGTAGAAATTTCTCCTGGTAGACTCCATCGACTGCCACTGTTTCACCAGGCTGTGGCCGTGGATGCCCATCACGCAGAGATGTATCTTCTGCAGGGAGATAAAAATGAGAGAACGCCACAGGACACCAGAAGGAGCTTTTGCTAACACGTGCAGCATGGCAGCGCTTATCAAGAAGGGCTCGGGGGGTTGTGTTTGGTAAATAGGAGTGTATTGCTTATCTAAGCTAGTAAAAACCTAAAGGCAGACATTATCCTATTGGCAATTCCACATCAAGCAGTGTCAAGGCAGCTCGGTTTGTTTGTGAATGTAGCACAGACATAAACAATTTACCCTGATAAGCTGCACCTGTACTAAGAGGGAGTCTAAGCAAGTGTCTTCTAATTTGTACCTTGGCCAAAAGGTTCCTTCCAGGATGATGGGCCTGTTAAATGCTAGAAGAAGTGACTATACCACTGTGGATTTTTGCCTCTTAGAAGCGTGGACGGTCTCCTATCACAGATTTGTCCCTTGCCTGGATCTTCAATAACTCCAGTTGTTTTCAAATGTTTTCTTGACATTTATTGTATTTATGGTTTCTAGACACTTGCCTGTGAGGGTCCACCACCCCCAGGGCTTTCTGTGCTGATCCGTGTCTGGGCAGCTCCAGTTCCGAAGGCCGGAGGGATGCTGGGAGGAGCAGAGGGCTCACTGACTTTTCCATTTTCATACTAAAATAATCTTTTCAGGGAACTGGATTATCCATGCAATTGAATTAAAGGACTAGGCTTGCTGTTCATCGCTTAGTCTTGAAGATATTTTACTGTCTGCTGGAAAAATACTCTCTTTCCAACAGTACTTACTTTCAGACTCTTTTTACTGAAAGAGCACCCATAGCTAATCTTATAATTCATAAGATGTTTTCTTTGTATCTTTTTTACTACTAATAAAAATAAAATCTCACTTTTATACAAAGCCAGGTACTGTTACCTTAAGTCAAGTGGATTTTTGGAACTTGCCTGCATTTTTTTAAAGATAGCTTGTAATACATAAAATTATCTAAATTGTCTAAAAGAAAACCCTCAAACTTGTCAGAATCTGGAGAGCTAGCTAAGCAGCGATCGCTGGATAGGGAAATAAAAGGCTTACATTTACTTTAGATCGTAGATAGGAGCATATTTATAAGCTTGCATAAAAATGGCTTTGGTAAGGGAAGAAAGTCAGGGAAGTTGATTCTTGTGGGTTTTGATCCTGTAGCATGCAATTCTCTGTGATCGGGATCAGCCACTTAATGAGACGGAGCATTCCAGGACAAAGCAAGAGTAATTGAAAAAATGCCTTGGGCAGAGCACATCCATGTTTGGTTTTAATAGTAAGAAGTTTTGGTGGCCAACATGAATGAGCAGTTATTGGAAATGTACTTTTGCTTTGCACTAGAGTCCATCATTGTCCTTACCAGTGTATACTTCTAATTTAACAGTTCTTTACAATTAATCCTTTGACTCTGCAAATTCTTCTTCAGCTTTCTTGTCCAGTATAACATAAAATTGTCCTTGGGCTTTGGACACCTTCGAGACAGAGTTAAACACTGACAATCTGAAGATGTTCAGAGTTGGAATTCCCATGTATTTTCATACAGAGCTAAAATCCAGCTCTGGGATGATCGCAGCAGAAACCAGTTTCTAGTTCAGAACGCACGTGCAGGTGTGTGTGCATGAGTGTGTAAATACCTCCTTGTAAAAAAAAGGGGAACTTTCAGAACACAATACAGACATAGACAAGCAGTCTCATAGAAAAAGCACAGTAAATTCTGCTAGGAAATTACAGACAGTACACCAGACAGCTAACCAAAACCAGGAAAAGAAACCCCAAACACCCCACATTTCATCAGCCTGTATCAAAAAAAGTAATCTACAAATTCATACAAAATTGAATCCAGAAAATATACTGGAAAAAAGCAAACCCTAGTCCGTTTCCAGTTCCTAATATTGGTCATAGAGCAAAGGATCCAGCATGAGTTATAGAAGAAATCCAAAGTTATTCAATAGCCAAATTCTTAAAAGCATTAATAAGATTTCCAAGTTGAGTTTACTTTATGAGATTCAAAACATTCAGCATTAGGTGAATTTCAGGAATACTTATCTAAAATTACTGAATCTTTTTTTGTTACTAGTTTTCTGATAAAAAAGTATTTTTTATAAATATGGGTGGTTTATGGGGGTTTTGGATGGAAATCATAATAATATAAAATGCTTAGGAAAATAAAATTCTTTTCTTTTTTTAGAAAAGTGAATACTGAAGAGTTTCTTTTTTATTTGAAAAATTGAATGCAGCACTATGATATATGTTGTGGTAACACAGGGGAGAAAATCAGAATTAATACCTGCCAGTAGTGAATAGCAGGAGAGTTGAAAGTAAAACTTAACTTCTGTCTTGTTAAACAGCCCTTCACAGTTTCATCACTTCCTTCATTATGCGATTGCTCTCACCTGGTGCTTTGGAACGGCCTTTACTCATTACTCAACAAATAATTATTAGCTACACAGAATTTTGATGGTATCCTGTAAACTTTCATCGTATTCAAAAGAGGGTCAGTTTGAAACAATCAAAGCTTACAAAATACCACCATCGCCTTTAAAAGACAATATGTTCTCTTAATAGACTCACTGGGCTCCAGACAAATCTTGGGTTATTTGCAGATGAATGCTGAAGTGCTATAGATTTAGTAGAATATTCTTTATCATAAACTACCATCACCATAGGGGGGTTTTTTTCATGTAGTTATTCATGCTTCCTAAATTTTCACATTCGAAAATTGCCACCTGAATGAAACGAGGTTGAAAATCTGGCACATATGCAGTGGAACAAAATTTTGGACAGAATCTTGCTTGATTTGGCAGCTCACTGGCCTTGCAGAGATCCAGCGTTAGATTTCCTGAAATATTTCATCTTCTTGGAAGTTACATTTTCGGCATGCACTGGTGCAGTCTGCAATGCATGCATTTACGTTACCTATAACGTATTAACCACTGCATAGAAAGGAACATAAACCATTAGCAATTCCCTCTGCAAGCATTACAGCAAGAAATATACTGATTTTGTGCAGAAGTCAGGGTGTGCAAACAGAAGCCAGGGTTTTTTTCAAACCTGGGCTCTGTGATGCTTGTACCCCAGCGTCAGTCCACAGCAGGCGCCTAAAGGATAAGGAGGGAAGTGGATAAAATCCACACAACTCATCACATCCTAATTTAAGGAAAGTAGACAGAGAGTAGCAACTAGGAAACGTAAACTGGACCTACAGTATATGACAGTGGCCACTGTCTTTGGTTTATATACCCAGGGCGCACTGACCAGAGGCACTGGCTGATCCAGCCGATGATCGTGCCCAGTTTCTTTCCAGACTGGGTTTTTCTGTGTTTTGGCAGCGAGTTTTTCTGTCCTTCCATATTTGCCTCTGTCAAAGGACAGCACTGTGTTACAAAGGCAGGTATGGCATCTCCCCTCTTCTTGCCATTACCTGCTGGGTTTTACAAACTCTGTTTATTTCAAATAATGTTCTTTACATTCTTGCGTGAGCAATAAGGGCCTTGGGAAGAGGAAGATACTTTTTTATTGTTTGTTTGTGGTTATGTTAAAATTATAGGGTCTCATCTCAGAAGTTTAAAGAATTTCCTATATCTGAGGTTATTCAGTCAAAGAGAAATTTAAGACTGAACTTATCTGGATCTTCCCAGGCTCTGCATGAATTTAATCCTGAATCTCATACATGCTTAGAAGAATTCACTGTGTAAATAAGTGTAAGATAAGAAAAGGAATCATTTCCTTCAGACACATGTCCTGGACTATGCAACTGGTTATTCAAGTAAACTTCATTCAAAAAGAATCCAGTTAGATTTTCAGGAGTCCGTTTTGGGAACAACCTTACACCCTTAATGACTGACTACTTTTTTGTTGTCAGTAGTAAACATTTACATGCATTTTCTTGCAATATCAACCCAAGACTGCTTTGAGAGTTTACTGCTTTGAGAGGTTACTGCTTTAGTTATCCCAATGTGGAGTGCTGCCATGATTTTCTCACCTATACCCACTGAGAGAAGATACTAAAGACCCCAGGTACTGAAGCAAAAGTTTAAGTTAAAGTTCAGCTTAATTTAAGAGTGACTCTACTGAAGCTAGGCACATGCTTGACTACCTTGCTGAACCGGAGCCTAGTAAATACAGAAATTAATGGTGGCATTATATAACTATTTCAGATCATCAGCTTTATGGACTAAAAGTATAAAGGAGCACCTTGAAACAAGATCTATTTTTGTTGCTTATATGCTGGTGATTTAATTTCCTTAGCCAGTTATCGTGCCCTGTAAGGATAAAGATAGCTTTAACATATAGTCAGATTTTTTAAATCTCGCAGCATGGCAACGCATGCGGGGACGAATGCCGTCCCTTTTGTAGGAAGCAATTTTCATGTTGTAAGCAGCTAAGATGAAAGCAACGCATAACTCATTTAGGTAGCACCGCAGACAGACTTGGGTTAACTACAAAGGGCAGCTCGGCATGTCACCCTCGGTCTCCCGAATTCCTTCAGCTGCCTGTCTGCAGCTGGAGAGGCTTTGTAAACTATGGATAAAAATAGAGATAGACAGTATTCCCAGAACACTCTGTAATGCTTGAAAAGCACTTTAACAATGCTGGGAGAAAAAAAAAAGGAAGAAAGAAAAAAAAAAGAATGATTTTGATGAAAAATGTCTCTGGACAACCATCTCCCTCAGTTTGCTGTTTGTATGTCACTTAAGCTACCTCTACTCCCTCCCCTTCAAACAATCTTTTCTGGTACAATAAAAATAGTGCCATTTACTTCACGGACCCGGTAGAAAACACGAATCCAAGTCATTATAGTGTGAATCTCATTCACGTTAGTGTTCCATGCTAAATTCACTTAACACGAGAAATATGATGCCAGCTTGAGCGTAGTTTAGCTATATTCCCATTCAACACAGCATATGCTAACCATACATCAAACTTTCTATGGGGCTTTGTGGTAAATACTTACAAATGTACAATTCTTTAGCTATGCGTATTTACTGCTACTATTTTAGCAAGAAACGAATTGAAATTTCCTTAAGAAAAAGTAGGTTTTGGCCAAGTATCTGATAACGAAACTTTCCAGTTGCTCCTGCAAGATACGTCTCTCCTGCTGTTGTCACTGTTAATTTAGAGCTAAGTTGTGTGGGTTGAGCTCCAACAGCATATTCAGTCAGACTTATTACACCACAGAGCAGTGAGTCATGACTGGGGCTGATAAAGGCAGATGCTGTACTTTCCTTTCCATGCTGAGATTAGTTTACATTTTAATTATGTTTTGACAGTATAGGTGGCCTTTCATTAGCGTTACAGGGCTGCAACATCACCTGAAGGTGGAACCAGCGCACAGTTTCCATCACATGTGGGTTTCCTTTGATACGGACCACATTCTGCATGCAGGTCGTAAAGGAGCAACCCCGTTGGGCTTCACGGGGCTCTGCTTCTGACAGCCGACCGGTGCTTCCTCCTTCCCATTAAGGCATAAAGCGACGAAAAATGCAATCTAAGCGTCTGTGCAGGTTATTCATATGCAGACCGTGCTGTGGAGAGATGCTGGAGCAGTCACTCGCCTTGGCTGCTGAGCTGTGTTGGGTCACCAGGTGCAAGAACTGGTAGAAACTTGCTGATATATCACCAGGAAAACAAGAAACGCAGCAGAGCTGGTGCGTTGGGGAGAACTATTTGCTGTTACAGACAAGTAACAGTACTTCTTCCCGTAGATCCGCAGAGAAAGGAGGTGTGGTGCCCAGAAACCTTTCCCTTCCTTGACGACTCCTACTGCAATGTGCCTTCGTGTTATTTTTTCTGGGGGTTGCTTTAACCCTAAACGATCACAAAAGTCCAGCTCCACCCGCTCATCCTCGCAGACTACTGCGAAGAGGTCTAAAAGCAGCTTAGGATTGTTTTCAGAGAGACGAATGGTTGGCAGTATATCTAGATCCCAACTCTACAAACCCCAACCAGCTTAATTAATAAAACCCACTCAAAAATCTTGTTCTGTTTTCCACATGTTCGATGCAAATATCTGTACCCTTATACTTGTATGGGATTTTTCCTGCTGAATAATGCTATTTTTCATCTTCTAATAAACTTGTTAAATACATAAAACTAGACATTTTTTTTGTAAGGATCAGGGATTCAGATGGAGATGCAATATGAGGCACAAAATTTTTCCTTTACATTATACTACAATTTAAACTACATCTGATTAGATTGTATTCAGAGCCAAACAATGTGAGTTAAAAATCCATTTTGTAAAAATCACATTCAATGCATCGCTCATTCAGGTCAATTTTGCTCTTATGAAATAATCTGCCATCTGTTGGATGTGTCATTAATAACTTTGGATTTGGGGTGTGATTTTTAACAATAGGTTGCAGTGAGTAAAATCACAGCAGAACTTCCCTAACACAACCTAAAGTACAAGCTAGACAATGGAAATCTGCATCTAACATTTGTCAAGTTGGACACGGGCCTTCTATTGTCTGGCTGTCTGCAGAAAGTTTGTGCTAGGCGTGATTCAAAGCCTGTTTGTTACCAACTGGGCTATCTGCAAAGCAGATTCTTTTTAAATTATGCCTTCAAATTTAAATACGAAATGTGACTGAATTGGAAACAACTCTGTGTTTGCATGAAAGAGTTGTAACAATGCAAATTACAGCCCTTTTTAAAGTGCAGTAGTTGCCAATTAAAATAAAAATTCTGTATGTTCAAAAACACCAAATGGTTTTCATTTTGAGAATGAACTGATATGTTAAATGAGAGAGAACTTACACAAACAACCTCTGCTCTCCTGAAATCCTGTAAACTAGCTAATGCAGAAGAGCTACAACAGTCTAACATGAAAAATGCAGCAGGTCAGTGCACTGAAGGCTATAGCACGGACCCTTAACTTCTCCCATCTTGCTCAGTGTTTCTTGTAGGACATTAAAAGCCTGAATGAGAGGGAGCAGTATGTTGGAAAGAACAAATCTTTTAAATTCACGATGATATATATGTAAGAGAGAAATGTTTGGAATACCTCTAAGGAAAATAAGAGCTGCATGTTTTTCTTCAGTTGTCAAAAAAGAAAAAGTTGAACAGTAGCCCCCTAAAAATGGAGAAAGATGAATTACTGCAGAGGGAGTACATAATGCTGAAGGGGGGAAAGTATCTGCAGGAAAAATCTGTACAATCACAGAAATAAAACCCCACATAATTAGCATGTACCTTTACTTGGACTTGACGCTTGCAACAACATCAAACTCAAAATTACCATGAGAAATCAAAGGCGATCTTGTTGCCTAATGAGAAAAAATGTGCAAATGAATGACCGGTCAGATATCAGGAAAAACAAGGAAGATTTTCATCTGGTATTTATGCAAGAGTTATGAACCAATGGCAGATGAAAGATTCAGCGATTTTTTTATTCTCTAAAAAAGCTTGTACACTCTTTTCCATACCCACTGTCCACACACAGAAAACACAGCTAACCCCACTGACAAAATGGGAAGAGAGCCTGCTTCAAAATAACCTGTTGACATATGGAGAACGATGGAAACAAATGCTGCCGAGAAGTAAGCAGAAGGAACATCTGAAATGAATCATTTGAAAGCTGAGCATATGTAGGTGGATCTGGCCAAATTAGACTTTGCTAAAGGGGAAAAAAACCCTTTGGGAAAATAAAGGAGAAAGCAGAATGAGATAATTGTTAGGAAAGATAGTGCTGTAATACTTATGGGGAATGGGAATACTTCAGCTTACAAAGCAAAAGGCAGAATTTATGTAGGCAGAATGAAATCTTCATCTGGGCAAAAGATCTACTAACCCTTTCTCTTGATTTAATTGCAATTCTATTAGATACTTTTTAAACCATATCCCAGTTAAGCTTAGGCAGCCTGTTTACAATATGTATAGACTTACGAAAGGATTTACAAATACACATTGTTTGCCAAAAATGTAAATTCAAAACATATTGTGTCGTATACAGGAATCATTTTGTCACCTATGCTATTAACTTGACTAGGTGATTGCTCATGCAACGCTATAGCAGTTCCTGGTTGCATATCATGAGGGACCCCCCCAATGCCTTCAGCACCAGCACAGCAGTACTGTATTTGACTACAAATAAAAAGATTTCCCTTCTGCAGTAACCTCTGCAATAAATTGCAAGAAAACTGACCTAATTTTAGTTTCTAAAAATTATTCTTGAGTTTTTCTGAGAAAAATATATTGGCTGAGTATATATAGACATAGATATATCAATACCTGAATTTTTTTTTTTTTTTGTCCTTACAAAATTTACTCCCAAGGTACCACCAAATATGAAATTTATTAGAAGGCAAGACACAGGATCTTGTAATGGTTTCGTTCGGTTTAACTGAACTGTATCATTTTTTCATAAAGTTTTATGTAGAGATTAGGCCAACTTCAAATATACTGGGCAGAATAATTTACCGAGTTGAAGCAGCAAATCAGTGCAAATGACACAAATACAGAATCTCCTAAAACTCCAGTTTGAATCACTGCATCTGGTTCCCAGAATAGTGTACTCTGAAAGCAATAAGGTTCTCCTTATACTGTTATTTCTCATAAGTTGTCTGAAATTTGTTTAATAAATTCCTTTCATATTGGGCCTAAACATTTTGTGATGTCTGTAATGTCTCCAGGAAAGCCATGATCATACTAATCAATGGGATTTCAAAGACGTTCTGCTTATATCAGGTATATGAAATCTTTCCAAAAAGTTGACTAAAAAGGCAAAAATGAATAAATATTTTATTTATCTGTTTAATCATTGGTTGAAAAGTGTCTGCCTTCTAACCTGTTAATAAAAAGTCCTCTGAAAGATAGAAAAAAGACATGCATTTTAAAAGAGTTATCCAAAAACGTAATTTTTTTTTTTACTCTTGCAGGTTAAGATATATAGGCACCATATGACACCAAACAAAACCCCCTGAAATGAATGGAATTAACTCTCATTTTCCAGACATGAAGTATCTGCTGCACCTCTGATCTTTTCTGACATCTTGAAATGTAGAATTTTTATCTAGTGGACTCTTGAACTCTGCTATCTGCCAAGAAGAAACTTGGTCCTTCAAGTTTTCTTTCATTCTAGAATAAGATCTCTAGATGTTATCTAGCCAGAATCATATCCTTATCCACCCTTTGGAAATCTGGATAACAGATTTCAGGAAGGTGTCTGGTGCCAATTTTGTTATTACAATGTGAATTATAACCATCTGCACCAGTTATAAATCCTAAATATCAGATATTCTTTTTCTTTGAGAATTTTCTTCCACCTGCATCATGTCACAAGCTTAAAGGGCATCAGTTTTGCTGAGCTCTTCTGTGAAATGAAGTTATTCCACACATGCATTAACTCTCACCTCAAAATATCCAGGACTTGTCGCACTGCCTAATTTTTTGGTAAAGTGTGAATTGCACTTTTGCAGCATGTGATAGTTGTAAGGCTTCCCACTTGGACTAGAATTTTCCAGGTCTGACGTAGTCTTTGATCTAATAAAAAATATTGTTCCTCTTCGTGGTCTGCAGTGACATTTTCAGAGACCTCTGCCTTGTTGCAGGAGTAGGCTTCTACAAAGCTGCAATCAGACCTTGCTCAGCGTCGTTTGAAATGATTGATTCAGCATATTTCAAAGCCAGGTTGGCTCCAGTAGGAATGGATATTCACTCTTCACCAAAATCTGTACAAATGCAGCTTTTTCCCACAGAGGATCGTTCAGATGATCACAGCTCATTGTCTTGAATAGCTATTATGGTCATTAACTTTCTTCTAAACATCTGCATCACAGCTTTGGTAGATCACAGAAGACAGTGACTATCTACCTTTGCTGGAACAAGCGTACTTTCAGATGCACACAATACCAAGGCTTAGGTACTTATTTCCACCTGAAAAATCAGTCATGTCTGCAAAACTCCATGCAAAATCACTAGGACTGCACAGCCATGTAGAAGCATTTTTGAAATGAGAGGAGTATTTTAGGGAATGAGTGAGCAGTAGACAGCAGTCGACCAAAGTCAGCTCCATGGTGCAATACTTTGTTCAGAAAGAGAGATGACAAGTAATCAAAATTTATATATGCTTAAGTAAGTTAATGATGTGTCCTATACTACCAAATGGTAGTTTCCAAAACTCCAAACTTACTCTTTTTTTTTTAAAAAAAATGTTCTTTCTTATTTCTTGAACAGGCAACACTGCTTTTCTCTGTCCCAGATGGAGCATTAAGACATGCAACATGGTGTTGGACTCCATTGAAAAGTACTTTTTAACTTGAACAGTGTGTCTAAAAACTTTAAGCTCCCCTAAAAATGAGGCAAGAATATAAGTCATATATGTCTAAGGAAATCCTAGCTTGCAAACCAGCTTTGCTTGCAAAATTTTTGTGGGATGATACCCAACGTGCTCTCATTGGAATAGAGTTGTCTAAACTGGCTGCTCCAAAATACGTTAGTGTGGTGAATTCTAAACTACTGGTTTGTCAGTTGTATCTGTTGCATTATTTCTGATGAACATAGTTTTCCAGCAATATTTACTGTTCTTTTACTAATGTGCTATGTGAGCATCTCAAGTCTTCAGAGTAAATCTTTATACCTCAGAAATCATTTTCTCTTACCTTTCTCTAGACCTCACCAAGAGACACTGAGTTTTCCTCATTCAGTATTGTTATTTCTCTTACATATTCATTTGTTTCTTTTGCTACTTTATAATGGTAATACCTCTGCAGTACGGCAGCACCACCATGTTATGATGGCTACTGTAAAAATATACTGTCACAATTCCTAATCCAAAATGGGTTTGGTTTAAAAAGGACAAAGGCGGAGAGTATGAAAAGCTATTTAAGCAATAAAGGTAAGATTCATGCATGATACACATTTGCATCTGTGAATTGTCAGAGTTTCGATGGCTCTTGGTGGTTGCAAGGAAAGAGCTGAATGGCATTACACACGTGAAAAATATGAAGGGACAGAGAAGGGAGTTAGGTGCTGGAGAATGGGAAGCAGAGTAGACCGAGTGAATGAGGCCGAGCAGCTGAAAGCTGAGGAGAAGAAACATCCACCAACCAAGGTCAGTGGCACAAATGTTAAAAAAATACGGAGGTTTTTCATGCCCAGAGGCACTAAACCATGGAGTAGTAATGCAATGCTACATTTGCAATGCAAATGGAAGGATCTTTCAGGTAACGTGAACTGACAAAACGTGCAACGAGTGGCTGGTAAGCAGAAACGCGTCTGCCTGTTTTCCACGCTGTAGTATCCATATTGATGTCACCCTTTGGCTCTCTCAGTGGGAGGGCAACCATGCAGCTGATGCTCTGCATCCTGCATTCTCACGGCTTGTCTGTATCTTGGTAGGATGCTCAGGTAAACTTGCATTTCTTGCAGTTCTGCTTTTGAGACATTGTGCTGTTAATGTTTCATCCAGGAAATTTTTTTATAAATCTCTCACGTACTTTCAGCAAATGCTTGTGTACATTGGCTGGCTTCCTGGAACAGTTTTAAATATGTTCCTTCTGAAGGGCATCTCCTTACTGCTTAAAATGTGTCTTATAACAATAAAACTGCAATCTCTATTCTTACCTTCCTAAAGTATCGAATGTTTATCTCACTTTATTGATGGGTAGATCCCAACAGGGCAATTCCAGAAGGCCCAGCTAGCTCCAGAATTATTTAAGAGATCGTTAATGTAGCACTGGTCGCTAAGATCTGCCACCTTATTTTCTAATTAAAATGTGTGTTTCAAATTTGTTCTTCCTGGTTGGACATAACTGAACTACAGTTACTGCATGACAACAACCTGGAAACCTTCCAGCTTTCACTCATCCATTGGAAGACTAATGATATTGTATTAAAAGGCATATTTAAGTAATGCAAAATGGGTCCCTGTAAAGTCTGTCATCATTATCAGA
Organism: Buteo buteo; assembly: GCF_964188355.1. Classification (NCBI taxonomy): domain Eukaryota; kingdom Metazoa; phylum Chordata; class Aves; order Accipitriformes; family Accipitridae; genus Buteo; species Buteo buteo. Next base: position 4,118,333 of record NC_134198.1, on the reverse strand, counting down.
GTTCATATTTCATATTAAGTGTTTAACCCCATTCCATTGTTTGTCAGAAATCAAACGCTGTCCTGTGATTCACTCCCTCTCAAATGAACCCACCGAAACGCCAGCACGCAGGTTAGTTCAGCAAACATCCCTTCTGGCGGCAGCTAGCCTCCCCCTGATATCTCTGCTTTTACTCATCCAGTGCTTTGTTCATTCACAGCTTTTTGGACGCCGCTATTTAAATCACACCAAGTCGGTTGCCAGTGGGTTGGCAGCTCGTCCGCCTTCTCGCCGAGGTCCGCCAGGCTCGCTCCAGGGGAGCCTGGAGAGCAGCCCTTGCCGGAGGCGCGGCGGTTTCAACCGCTGCATCCTTCCGAGGCCGAGGAGTGGAGCGAGGGAAACCTCCTGCAGGCAAATGGTGGGTTGCCCGTGAGGTATCCCGTAGGTGGAAGGCAGCTGTGATTACGGCTGCTTTCACGGCTGCCTGTAAATAGGACTTGAGATACAAGCTAAAGAGCCCTAGACGATCTCTGATGCAGATGCGTGCAAGTAGACAACCAGAATAATATTCCACCTCACTGCAGCCAGGAGCACTCTCAGAATGATCGGACTTACTGCTATGTACTGTCCGGCTCACGCTCCCATTTCGTGCTTAATTGAGGAGCATCTGGGAAAGTGGCCAGGAACAAGCTGGTTTCTCCAAAAGAGACATTCAAGGAGCTCGCTCTGGCTGCCAGCTCCCTCAAGGGCTCCCGAGACGCAGGCTGGAAGGGGGCTGAAGGTTACATACCTTGCTGCACCCCCCCTCCCACGTAACACCTTTCCTGAAGGCTCCTCAAGCCCCCTCTCACAGTCTGTCCAAATGTGCGCTCATCACATTCCTGGGTCACGTGTAGTGCCCCCAGGAAAGATCTCTAAGAGTCCTAAAACTAAACCATTCAGCAGAAGCCTTCTAAAATCCAATTTACAGGAAAACAAAAGGGATGAATCTCAGAAATCCCAAGCCCAGGTAGAAAGCATGGAGCTGTTGAGATTTCAGCCTCCCCTCCCAATCCTTTCCACGGTAGCCCAATTCACGGGGGAGCTGTGTGTCAGCAGACCCCCACATTGCTCTTGCTCCATTTCCCTGGTGGCAGTCAGCGTGGGTGCATATGCACAGCCCAGCCATAGTCAGGAGAAGCCTCCCAGACATCACATGTCCTGGCCACACCACCTGCAGGACATCACCTTTCAAAGAAACTCAGGTAAAAAGTTAACTTGCAATGAAGTCTGCAGCCACTAATCAATCCTCCACTTTAGGTGCTTCACTTATACTTTGTAGGCACACCCTCCAGGTCTATTGCACCTACCAGGATGAAACTTTTTTTTAAAAAAAGCTGTCAAAAATCTACCTCTGATTATGGTCAGACCTTAAGAAGTATCATAATTGTAGGTGCTTGTTACAGAGCTAAAACACCTCTATCAAGAATAATTCTTTCCTAAGTTGAGATTGTGCTTCCAGAGTTTGCTAACTGCCTTGTCCTGGGAAAACACAGCTCTTGGCTAGTAAGGAATCGCTGGTGCACTTGAGCCCAACAGTGGCTTTGGGAACTATGGCCAAGGTCTCTTACTGGCAGCAGAATGGGGTAGAAGTCATGGCAGCGGCTGCACCACTGCTCATTTATTCAAAATGGCTCCTTCAAACAGAGACAAGTTAATAGAATCATAGAATTCACAGAATCATAGAATGTTTTGGGTTGGAAAGGACCTTAAAGGTCATCTAGTCCAACCCCCCTGCCATGGGCAGGGACACCTTCCACCAGACCAGGTTGCTCCAAGCCCCATCCAACCTGGCCTTGAACACTGCCAGGGATGGGGCAGCCACAACCTCTCTGGGAAACCTCTTCCAGTGCCTCACCGCCCTCACAGGGAAGAACTTCTTCCTTACATCTAATCTAAAGCTACCCTCTTTCAGTTTAAAGCCATTAACCCTTGTTCTATCACTACATGCCCTGATAAAAAGTCCCTCCCCATCTTTCCTGTAGGTCCCCTTTAGGTACTGGACGGCTGCTGTAAGGTCTCCCCAGAGCCTTGTCTTCTCTACGGCTGAACAACCCCAACTCTCTCAGCCTGTCTTCATAGCAGAGGTGCTCCAGCCCCCTGATCATCTTCAAGGCCCTCCTCTGGACTCGCTGGAACAGGTCCACGTCCTTCTTGTGTTGGGGCCCCCAGATGTGGATGCAGTACTGCAGGTGGGGTCTCACCAGAGCAGAGCAGAGGGGGAGAATCCCCTCCCTCGACCTGCTGGCCACGCTTCTTTTGATGCAGCCCAGGTTACAGGTGGATTTCTGGGCTGCAGACGCACATTGCTGGGTCATGTTGAGCTTCTTGTCAACCACCACCCCCAAGTCCTTCTCCTCAGGGCTGCTCTCAATCCATTCTCTGCCCAGCCTGTATTTGTGCTTGGGATTGCCCCGACCCATGTGCAGGACCTTGCACTTGGCCTTGTCAAGCTTCATGAAGTTCACGTGGGCCCACTTCTCATCCCACTACGGGACACGTCAGACCTACTGTCCTCTGGCCTGCCAGTGTTGGCAAGTCAGCTTCCTTCAAATAAAAAAAACTCCCTTGGCCTTATCAGAGGATGTTAAAGTGAGTTCTGCACACCATGAACATCTTTATTTAAGATTTTTAATATTAACACTGTTGTGGTTGAGACTTGTTTTGAAATTTGTCTCTTAGCAACGTCAGAGTTATTTACAGTAAATCACATCTGAATTGAGATGAAAGAACTTCACCTGACTTCAGAAAGTAAAATACACACAACTTGTGTTTACAAGGCAACCCATTACAGACAAATGCCTTGGTGACAGCAGCTTATGGAACATCCATATGCGCTGTTGGCATTTGTAAGGTGATGAAATACAATGCAGTTTCTGATATCTGAGCTGCTTTTACTGTGGTATTTGCAAAAATAAAAATACCCAATAAAACTAAACTTGGAATTTATAACAGTTGATTTATGTGAAAAACAGGAACCAAACCATACTCTTTATTAAAATAAAGTTCAAGCTCTAAAATCATTAAAAAATAATAGTGTGTTTTAGTAGATATTTAGACCACTGTAGAGTAGTCTGACAAAGCAGCAGAGCCTGAGGTTGCTATTCTGAGCTAGAAAGAAACTAAAATAAAGTTGTTCTTGTTTTAAACTAGAAAGGAAAGCTTTTAGAGAATCGTTGCTCTAACTCTCTTCATTTCTTTGTCACATCCCAAAGAGAGAGAGAAAAAAAGGCAGTAGAAGAAAACAGAGAAAAAAAGTTGGCTTAGGCACAGACGACCTGTCTGTGATAACAAATAATACAGTACTGTGAACATTTTGCTACTCCTTTGCATATAGTTTAAACCTGGCTCCTGACTGTTCAATTTTCTAGGACCAGATCAATGATACTTTGGATGGTTAGAGAAAGGGAAGAATTCATGCTGCAGACCACCTTAAGCTAATTTGGAAAATTAAATTATGTCAGCATCACTAGTTCAAAGAACAAATTAGGCTCTTATTTAAAGCATTGCAGCTAAAAGTCTTTGGTATTGGAAAACTAGACATTCCTACCGAAAAGATAAGTAAAATTATGTTTTGGGCTAGCTCCTCAAAAAGACCTCAGACTTGCTATTTGAAGTATGGCAGTACCTTGCTGTTAAATATGCTGTTTGCAGTGTAATCTACAGATTAAGTTAGACCCATAGGCTCCTTACAGCATACTGGAGGATTTAGCAACAAAGACAGAATACACAAATGTTTGCAAGCCGAGCAGTGGAAGCGCTGTGGAATAAAGAGTGGCTCGGGAGAGTCACATCCCTGAATACAGACTGCAGGGAAGCGCATCCTTCCACCTGAGTGCAGTTTTCAGCTGTGTAGCCTCTCCTAAGGGTTAGACCTCTTGCCAAATCCTTCTTATAAAGCGCAACCAGAAAAGATCTTCTCTTTCACCATCTCCTGTTCCAAAAATTTAGATTTCCATCCTTTCCTTAGCAGAACTCAAGTTCAAATCTCCCTTTTCCTTCAATCTTCCCCATTACCCTTCTTTGCCACCTCCTAACTGCTGCGCTGTAGCTGTGCAGGCTGTAGTCCCTCTTTCATTTTGCCTGGATTAATTATGCATTCATTATAACTATATTGGGTCAAAACCCATAGGAATCTGTAGCTGGGAGGACAGCTCTTATCTGAGATGCGAGAGACCTGGATACTAATGATTGTTCCAATTAGTACTTACGCCTTTATTACAAAACAATAAATCTTTGTGTCTCCTATGCTTCAGGTGAATGCTCTAAACCTTCAAATGCAGGGTATTATTTGGCAGGGAAGGGGACCAGTCTTCCTGGAAGACCAGTTCAGGAGGTGCTCAGTTACCCAGTACGGGGAGGATGAGCATGATATACCTCAAACAGGGATCAGGCTGAGGTGGCCACCCACCTGGGTTCTCAGTGCTGTCACACCTTCAGGGAATTTCTTTGTGTGCAGCAGCAGGAAATTCAGAGACGCCGGGCTTTGTTGGCAAAACTCAGATGCTTACACACTTTGATGGCACCAAAGAAGAGGTTACCAGCCAACAGGGCGCTTGGGGAAATCCCAGTTTTAGATTTAAAAGTGCCTAAACAACTGGCAGTGAGGTGTTACGGGTTGGATGGCATCTCACCATCAGGCAGTGTCTCCTTCCATGAGATTTCCCCCAGCACAGTCAGCCCTCTAGAATAAGGAGACAATATCACCCTCCAAGAAATGATAGCCATTCTTTCAAAATTTTTGGGAATGTTTTCCAGTCCTCAGAAATGAAAGCAGCAAATGTTTCTTATTTACCACAGAAGTCAAAGACTTCTTTATTTTTGTGCCTTTACTCAGCATTCAACTGTCACTGTAGTTAATTAACTTGTCAGAGGCATCTGCAATTTGGGGACTATTGCTTAAATATTTTCAGCTGTTTACATCCCATGGTGGCACATTTTGGTGAGAGGTGGAAAAAAGAAATAGGATGGAGCAGCAGAAGGACACAAAGACAGTCAGATTTGGCAATGAACTCAAATAAGGCCACAATGTAACAAGTTTAATTCCCACGAATCAGAGACTATAATGACCGCAGGAGTACAAGAATGGGTGTACATCTTTAGAAATATCAACCAACACCCCCAAGTCCTTCTCCTCAGGGCTGCTCTCAATTCACTCCTCGCCCAACCTGTATATGTGCTTGGGATTGCCCCGACCCATGTGCAGGACCTTGCACTTGGCCTTGCTGAACTTCATGAGGTTTGCACGGACCCACCTCTCAAGCCTGTCGAGGTCCCTCTGGATGGCATCCCTTCCCTCCAGCTTGTCGACCGCACCACACACCTTGGTGTCATCGGCAAACTCGCTGAGGGTGCACTTGATCCCACTGTCCATGTTGCCAAAAAAGATGTTAAGCAGCACCAGTCCCAAAACCAACCCCTGAGGAATGCCACTCGTCACTGGTCTCCACTTGGACATTGAGCCATTGACAGCAATTCCTTGAGTGTGACCATCCAGCCAATTCCTTATCCACCAAGTGGTCCATCTGTCAAATCCATATCTCTCCAATTTAGAGACAAGATGTTGTGTGGGACAGTGTCAAATGCTTTGCACAAGTCCAGGTAGATGATGTCAGTTGCTCTTCCCTTATCCACCAATGCTGTAACCCCGGCGTAGAAGGCCACAAAATTTGTCAGGCACAATTTGCCCTTAGTGAAGCCATGCTGGCTGTCACCAATCACTCCTTATTTTCCACGTGCCTCAGCACAGTTTTCAGGAGGACCCGCTCCATGATCTTGCTGGGCACAGAGGTGAGACTGACTGGCCTGTAGTTCCCCAGTCTTCCTTTTTTTTCCATTTTTAAAAATGGGGATTATGTTTCCCACTTTTCCAGCCAGTGGGAACTTCACCGGACTGTCACAACTTCTCAAATATGACGGATAGTGTCTTAGCAACTTCATCTGTCGGTTCCTTCAGGACCTGCAGATGCATCTCATCAGGTCCCCTGGACTTGTGCACCTTTAGGTTCCTTAGATGGTCTCGAACCTGACCTTCTCCTACAGTGGGTGGTTCTTCATTCTCCCAGTCCCTGCCTTTGCCTTCTGCCACTTGGGTGGTGTGGCTGGAGCACTTGCTGGTGAAGACTGAGGCAAGAAAGTCATTGAGTACCTCAGCCTTCTCCATATCCCGGGTAACCAGCTCTCCTGTTTCCTTCCAGAGAGGGCCCACATTTTCCCTGGTCTTCCTTTTATCACCGATGTACCTATAGAAGCTTTTTTTGTTGCCCTTGACATACCCGGCCAGATTTAATCCTATCAGAGCTTTGACTTTCCTAACCTGATCCCTGGCTGCTCAGACAGTTTCTCTGTATTCCTCCAGGCTACCTGTCCTTGCTTCCACCATCCGTAGGCTTCCTTTTTGCTTTTGAGTTTGTCCAGGAGCTCCTTGTTCATCCATGCAGGCCTCCTGGCATTTTTGCCTGCCTTCCTCTTTGTTGGGATGCATTGCTCCTGAGCTTGGAGGAGGTGACCCTTGAATATGAACCAGCTTTCTTGGGCCCCTCTTCCCTCCAGGGCTGTATCCCATGATACTCTGCCAAGCAGATCCCTGAAGAGGCCAAACTCTGCTCTCCTGAAGTCGAGAGCAGCAAGCTTAAAGTAATTTTTAAATTTACTTGTTATATACAGTTTGTTGTACTTGCCTGATCATACACCATTGCAACAACGTCATCTATCGGACATAAACCGTTCAGCCTCAATCCCAGCTTTTATACAGGTGTTGAGGAGGGAACGTGCGAGGTGTGCACCCGCTGCCCAGGGCTAAGGCACAGGGACACACTTTCTCCAGCCACCAGCTACCCTTGTCATGATGGGGCCACCTGAAAAGGGGTTGGAAAGAGAAAGCGTTAGCTGTGGAGATGGCAGCAGGGATGCTAGCCTAGTAAGACCAGCACTTGCTGTGTCTTTTCCAGGACTGACAGAAAAGTCCTAGCAGGTATAGCGTCTCTGTAATTTAGTAATGTTCTAGGGTTAAGAGGACTCCTAGACACACGATACCTCCTGGGCCTCCCATCTGGGTGAGAGAGTATCTATTATGCTGGAGCAGGCACATAAACCACAGGCTGACACATAGATTAACGGTGATTACCAAGTCTGGACACTGCTGTATCTCCAAATATACAGGTTTTGTGTAGGATGACATTGTCTCAAACATCTGCCAGAGGGGAACACATAGTAAATTTCTCACATGCAGAAGGGGATAAATGTTAGATTATGTTTGACAATAAACAAACCTAAGAAAACCTGTTCCACCTCTGTCAGAGAGCAACAATTGTCTGGATTATCCATGTCAGCACTTGGGTAGATTTATTGCTTCTTATCAACAGCTAGTTAAAAAAACCTGCCAAGACAGTAAGAAAACAAGGAGGAAAATCCTCCAGACCATAGTTTGCTGTTGATGCCCACCAGCCAACCTGTCTTGCTTGGAAATCATGCTATGGCTGTCAATCGGGATGAGCTATGCTACTTAACGCAGCTGTAACTGTGATAGGTGTGAAGGTCAGCTCCTTACAAAAGATTTTAAAAGAGAGGTTAGTAGTCTATCTGGAAATATGTAGCTATTTATGTATCATGACTGAAGAGTCTTAAATAAATTGATAGCCAAATACTAAAAAAAGGCTGTTTGATGCACTTAAAAATAAGGAGTGAGGCCTTTACGAAAACAGCAGACAGGTTACAAGAATCATTCCCTTCTGGTCTAAGACATACAAACTCTAAGCAAGTCCAGAGTCTACCCGAGGTAACCGAACGTTTTAATGGAGGCAACATTATTATATCACTGCTTGGAGTGATGGCTGAACCAGTGAAGGGAGATGTCAGTGGTAAGAGCTAACATGTAACAGCAATCTGCGGTTTTAGTTCATCTCGTTCTGTTTTCACATAAGAGTTCACCTCAGATCTATCACCTACTTATAATTTGGATATTCAGAAATGTGGAGGTCACATTTGGAGTCCTCAGTTACTAAGAACATGAGTTTGTTATATATCTGTATGTCAGATCTGCATAATGCTCTTGCATTTCAGTTACAGCATTAACACTGTGCTGTCAAAGACCTCCACGGAGTAAGAGACAGACAATGAAGGCATTTGGTTTTGAAACAGATTTGCTATGGTTTCATTCATTTATAAGAGAAAGACCAATCCAAAAAACAAGTGAACTTGTAAAACATAAGTTATACCTAAAGAACACACCTGTATATTGCATAGTTTCTTCCCTAGTTGTACGGGCAGAGGGAATGGAATTGTTCATTTTTCCACTTTGTAAAGCTTACTGTACAAAATATCTAAGCTATTGTGTCTTTATAAACATAAATTCTAACTTTTATGACACAGATGAAGAGGAACCTAAATGTAGGCATGGTTTTAAAGCAAACTGAAAGAAATTTTAAACTTACAAAGAATGAAATCCTTATCTGTGTTATCTCTGATTTTAATGGAATCTGTAGTGTTTCTTTCCTATTCCCACTTACTTCGGATCATATGGGTAAAACATACAAATAAGCGAGATCTCAGTGTTAGAGTGACAATGCACAGACGGTTTAAAATTCTATGCTAAATTCACAGTCTGGATTTTTTTATAAAAGTTATTTATTGCAAAACATCACTAGATTTACACTAAGGTGTAATGTTCTGCCAGCAATTGCTTTAACAGCTCTCCAACAAAAACCCCCAGGTACTCACTTTATCTCCAGTTTGTATTTTATTAACTCTGTAAAGATATGTCACTCCTGTCCATCACTTATGTTTAGGACTAATTTCACAGCCTGCAACAATTACTTCATATATAATGGCTACCTTTTGTCTGAAAATAAAAGGAAAATTCCAACAATCCAGTAATTGCATTCTTCTTCACACGTGATTGTTCTCCCCATAGAATTTTAAATAAGTGTTTTTGCAAAAGACATATTGTCCATAATCTGTTCTGTTTTTATCAGCTAGTGGAATCTAAACACGAATCACTGAAATGCAGTCTCTTCTGTTTTCACGGATCCCACTGTCTCACACGGCAAACCACCTAACAACCAGCTGGGCCAAGATAACTGCTTTTTTCCCCCACAGGTCTTTTGTCAGCTTGCAGGGAGATGACAGAAAGAATTAACTGACGATTAATCCTTATATCAGAATTAGAAAGCTCTTCCAAAGCTGCTTTCTGTGGCCACTGGTCCTGGAGCAGGCAGCGAGGTTCCTCTGGGGAGAGAGCAGCAGCGAGCGCATTCGCCCGGGAGGTACCCGAAATCTATTTTGTGACAAGTGTGTTAATGTCCTGGCTGCCCTTCCTCACGTGAAGCTGCTGCCCAGCTGCTCCAGTAATTATCTTGCTACTCACCTGACAAAGACACAGTTACGGAGCGATGAGGCTGTAGGGAAGGCACGTGGCGGGAGCACTGACATTGGTTTGGGGATCTATGCACATCTTGGCTAAGAAAGCCTCAGCTGAAAACAGCATATTTATTGCATTGGAAGAGTTTTTTCATTACCTGGAAACAACTCATAAACTGGAGGCTTGTTGTCTGACATTAGAAGGAACATCTCCACATAACACATTTGTAAGAGCTCACAGTCAGTTTCACTAATTAGCTATTTTGTAATTGCTTTGGATAAAGTAATTTTACCCTCTTGAAATGTGTGAGCATCTTTAGCAAATTGTCTCAAAGTGCCATGTAATTATTCTATTTGTGATGGAGTTAAAGTAAAAAATACCGCTTGCTGCTTTGCTCCCAAATCAACAAGCAACTTATTTTGCCACTGTTAGAGACACAAAAGCAGCACAAAGGCCACCAGGTTTTGGAGCGTGGCTTCTGTAAGCGTGAAATGTGACAAGGTCCAAAAACAGCTCAAGTGAAACCTCAGCCTTATCGGACAAAGTGATGAGCAGACAGGGACCGCGAGACAGGCTTTGCCTGGGAGAACGTAAATCTAAATAGTCAGAGTGCGGAAGAAAGCAAACATTAAACCTATCTTGCAGATGGGGAGCAAAGGCACAGAGCAATTAAGGTCCTGATTCAGGAAAATACTTAAGAACATACGTGAATCCCACTGAAGTAATTAAGTTCAGCTCCTGGGGAATGACTTTAATGAAATGAGACCTGGGAAATTGCCTGCAGCCACTCATAAGCTTATGAGTGAGCCAATGGTGGGTTCTGGTCTCCAAAGTCCTGTTTTGGTAACTTCAGCAGTGTCCTTGCACCGTCCCACTGGGGACATCCCCACTGGCTGCGTTTCTGACCAGAGAGCACAAGAGAAGGAGCACGTGAATGCAGACCATCGGAAAAACTGGTGGTCGGGCATCCTCCTGGCTGATGGGAGAACATCGGCTCGGGTTTGGTTGCTCTTACTTGCTTATTTTGCTATTTCCCTTCCTTTCTTCTTCATCATCCTTTTCAACATTGCGATTTTAGCTGAGGAGGGTCCGCCTGCTCCTGGAAATGAAACTGGGGGCTGACCCCCTCTTGGCCGGCTCCCCTGTTTGCTCACGGCCCCCCCTGCACCAGCCCCAGGCGGCGACGTGGGCAGGAGGGATGGGGAACGAAGAGATCCGTTGCCCAGACTGGGTTGTGTTGCTGGGCTTGGCCAGGGAGCCAGCATGCTTTTGCACTGCACTGGGGAGAGTCTGTAAGGTCTGCTGGGGTTTTTTTTGTGCTGGGCAAAGGTCAGGGACAAAAAAAAAAAAGGAGGGGGGGGAACCAGCATTTCTCTTCTGAATGTGCACACCTCACTCACTCAGTTTTTCAGCTCTCCATCAAAGCCAGGCAAACAATAGATTTGTATCTAAATTGGAAGGAAATGGTTGAAAGAATTTTTCCAATTGAGCTTAACTTGTAAAACATTCAGGACTTTTTGTTATCTTCCCAAGCCAAATTAATAGCCAGTACCACTTCAGGCATGTCAATGAAAAGATGCGTAGTAATTTTTTTTTTCCCAGACCTAAAGTAAAACATTTTATAAGACTGCTTGGGTTTCCTACTGATGTACTCTGCTTGCTTTTCTTTTCTGTGAGATATATGTTTCTTTCAAAAGGAAATACGCTGTTTCAAAATGAAATATCAAAATATTTCTTTTTAGTCTCTTGAAATAAAATGTTCAAACTTTTTCAACTGAAGCTATTCACAGACCTGGAAAGGATCTTTCCCTTCTCCCTACACGGCAGCGTCAGGGCAGTGATTGTTACTCCATCCCTACCCATCATCTTGCCTCTGCTGTTTTGCAGAATTTAAGCAGTGACAAATTAACGACATTTAACATCCCAAACATTTTCACTGGACAGCCATAACGGAGGCAACTCATATCTCTCAAAACCACTACTTTAGGTTCTGCTGCAGCTTCAGTCATTGTTAGTCCAAGGGAGAGGACTCCGTACATTTTCTGGCAACAATCACTCCAGCAAGTGTTACCTCTTAAATCACTTCTTTGATGTAGTGAAAATACAAAAAATAAATCACGATGGTAGAACTGGGATGCTATTACAGCATGTGCTGGGCCAATTGGTTTGGAGCTGAGAGGAAGCTATTTGTTTTTCTTGGTGCAGCTGTTTTCTCCCATCTGTAGTCGTCTGGACTTGGGGTACCTCATAATAGTCCTTCTCCCTAAAAAAGAAACCTGGCTGTTTTCCTGCACTTGGTTTTCAGTCAGTTGGTTTGATAGCTGCAGAGGAGGTGCTTGCCATCTTGAATGTTGACTGTCACACAGGTACGCAAAGTGTCTCCATTACTTACACAAGCTTTTGCCTCTGGTCACCAGCATTGCTGCTCCTGTGTTTGGTTTATGATCTGTTGCTAGGGTGTATTTCCCTGGCTGGGAGCTGGCCACATTCTGCTGATGTCTGGCATGTGCTGCTCTGCTTTTTATTCATGTAATTGTTAAGCAGGAAATACCTATTAACTTGTTATCATCTTGTGTTGAACAGAGTCCTGGTGAGCAGACACCGAGGAGCTGCAGCACAGTTGTTTTTGCTCACACACATCATTCTCCAAGCTGAGTACAAAGCAGATGTGTTTCCTTGTTTCACAGAGCACAAGTGTAATAAGTATCACATCATATGATTTCTCTTTCTTTGATTAGGCTTGCAGGAAACTCACCTCCTCCCGCTAGTGAGATCCACATGTGCGTCCTTCCCAAGCTGCATTACTAGACCTTGCTGTAAGTAACCCTAGATTTCCAACACGAGCATTCCTGGAATGCGTTGATGACAACTTCCTTCTCCAGGTGATGGAGGAGCCAACGAGGAGAAGTGCTATGCTGGACCTTGTTCTCACCAACAAGGAGGGGTTGGTGGGGAACGTGAAGCTCAAGGGCAGCCTTGGCTGCAGTGACCGTGAAATGCAGAGTTCGAGACCCTTAGGGCAGTGAGGAGGGCACACAGCAAGCTCGCTACCCTGGACTTCAGGAGAGCAGAATTTGTCCTCTTCAGGGATCTGCTTGGCAGAGTACCATGGGATACATCCCTGGAGGGAATAGGGGCCCAAGAAAGCTGGTTCATATTCAAGGGTCACCTCCTCCAAGCTCAGGAGCGATGCATCTCAACAAAAAGAAAGTCAGGCAAAAAAAAAAGGGCAGGGGAGACCTTATAGCAGCCTTCCAGTACCTAAAGGGGGCCTACAAGAAAGCTGGAGAGGGACTTTTTACAAGGGCATGTAGTGATAGGACAAGGGGTAATGGCTTTAAACTGAAAGAAGGTAGATTTAGATTAGAAGTAAGGAAGAAGTTGTTCGCTGTGAGGGTGGTGAGGCACTGGAAGAGTTTTCCCAGAGAGGCTGTAGATGCCCCATCCCTGGAAACATTCAAGGTCAGGGTGGAGGGGGCTCTGAGCAACCTGATCGAATTGAAGATGTCCCTGCTCATGGCCAGGGGGTTGGAACTAGATGACCTTTATGGTCCCTTCCAACCCAAACCGTTCCATGATTCTATGACAGTGTACCTGTTGCACACACTTGAGTGATCCCTGCACTCACAGTAGCTGTTTCTCTGTACGTCTAGCACTGCATGCTGCTGAAATCCAGAATATTGGTGCATGTGAGAGGTCTAGGGAAAGGTATCTTTTTTTATGCATAAATATTGCTTTAATATTTTCATTGTCTTCAAAGACAAGATTAATGTCACTACTACTGCAGCGGATGACTTGCTGAAATAAGGTTGCTCAACATGAAGTATGGAAATTAGACAGTGAAAATACAGTGTAATAGTATGTCTGCTGGAGGGAGAAAAATGCCATTAAAACTTCAAGCCGGGACAATAAATGTTGCTGCTTTGGTAAAGAATCTAAAACCAATACTGCCTCATTTCATCCCTTTCTCCTTTTCCAGCACATATACAACCTTGCCTGACCTTGGAGGGCAAGAAACACAAGGTACAGAACAAGGAACCACAGTTGCCTGAGCTAGGGTAAAAGTGTAGATGCTTATCCAGAGAGATTCAAACAAGCTTTCTGAAGCTGAACTATGGAAAAGAAGCATGGTGAGTAAGAGACACAGTCTGATGGGAAAGAGAAGAAAAAGATGAGTGAGCTTTCCAGGTGTCTGTGTGAGAGCCTTCAAGTGATATGTGCTTTATCTAACACCATTATAGTATGTATTCACTCTTTTTTCATGTATCCATTTAAGTATAATGGAATAACGTACCTTAGTAGCTATTGAACGGACATGGGCATGGTTTCAAAAGACACTCATTTTAATTAATCCAAAGGTGCTAACTGGTTCTCAAGAGAATGAGAAATTAACTCATGTCTAGGGGTTTGGGAAGGTATTGAGGAAGCAGAGCGCTGAGAACCGAGGGAGGTTTCCTGAAGTCAGGCTGTGGGCACTTTGAAACTTAACAACCCTGATATACCTCAGTTCTTTGTGGAAGTTGTTGTTCATGCTTGACCTACATTGCGAACACAACCCTCTTCACCCTCTTCGTTTCTTCAGAGAGTATAGAGTTGGAACTTCTAAAAGAAAACAGACATTTTAAAATTAACATGAGTGTCAGTGGCAGGGCCAGGCAGCTGACGTGGATGCTGGCCAAGGGAGGGTGCAGCCGCAGCCATGAGGTCTGGGGGGAGCAGGTTCCTCTGTCGTGAGAACAAGCAGACGGAAAGGGATATATGGAAGATGAAGGGAGCAAAGTGATGAGAAGGAAGAAAATTATAAGAAAGATATAAAGAGGGAAAATGGGAGGATCAGACCATGTTGTCGTTATTTTAATTACACTGACTATGATAATAGTAAAATTTATTGGCAGTACATGCAGCTCATGGAATTTGGATTGGCTTATCCCTAGAGACAATGAAGCAGATGAAGAAAAAAGTATATGTAGTTTCAGAGTGCTCAAATCGGACTACACAAAGTGCCTGAAAATACACGAGAGGCTGGAAAATTACACCTGCTTTTGCTGCAGCAACAAATTCATTTACAGTGTTCAAGTCAGCTGTGAAAAAACAGAAGTAAATGAACCCAAGTTGTATAATATTGGGCAGACCTGCTCTGAGAGACCTTTCTGAGCTTTGGCAAGCTTTGGTGAGCAGGTACTTCTCGCAGCCTGTTGCCCGCAGTTGCAGGCTGCCGACTACGCTTAAAGTCTTGTGTATCCTTCAGCAAGTGCTCCTCCACCATCTGAAATGTTCAGGGCGTTTTGGAACGAACAAGATTTCATGACAGTAGAAATAGGAATAAAACTAATTACATCTGTTTGATGGTAGGACCTGCTTTAAGATAATTTGCAACAAGGTCCCTAGGGAAGTTTTCCCCTTTGAAGTGCTTCTTACTCCAGGGTTCCCTTTTGAAGTAACTCCCCCTCTGGATTGCTTTTGAAGTGCGACTTTTCCTTTTCTTAGGTCTTCTTTGGGTTCTGCTTTGTTGCACCTTTCACACTGGAGGTTCACAGCTGAAGATTAGTGAGTAGAAAAGGAGACTTTGATTTAGACCAGTTTCTCTCTCACACCGTGCAGGAAGGCCTGCCTGCATTTCCCCAGAAATCGTCATACAGGAAGGATTAAGAAAGCTGCTGCAATTCATTCAGCTCTTCACTGGCACCAGCTTCCTCTCTAAACTGGCCACCATCCAGACTGAGATGCAGAAATGTCTCTAGCTGTCTAAAATGCCTGTTTTGCATGCATGCAGAACAAATCTTTTTTCCTTTCCTTTCTTCCACCAGCTCAGATATCTTGCCTTCTCCTCTCCTTCCTTGCCTGGTATAGGTCTCCATCTGCCTCCTGGAAAGCCCTTAATTCTGAGGGAGTTCATAAAGCCATTAGCTGTGATGCACAGTTTGGAAACAACGCTTTACTCTGGCAGCGAGACATATCCACCACTAGAAATGTGGTATCAGCTCCCACACCTTCAGCCTGACCTGAGCGTTAGCAAATGCTGTGAGCAGAGAGACAGAAAGCAAAGGCTGGAGGCTGCAGGAGGTTTTTAGATCAGATAAAGCTGAGATAAGGATGGGGTCAGGAGGCACTCACTAAGCAGGGCTTAGTAGAAACACAAGTCTACCACTGACCTGAAAGAAGCCTCTCTATTCCTTCAAAGTGCCCCATCAACACCTCACTACACGCCGGGGCACTGGCCCGCAACATTTATGTCACGCTGCATCGCATGTCCCACCAACGCTCACCCCAGCCTTTCGGCCCCCGTGGTTCCCATAATTTGGAAGCGACCTTTCTGTCTCCAGATGCGATGTCCCGACGTGCAGTCTAGAAGCCTGTGTCTACTTCCATCTCTCCATGACCAGACACAGCTCCTGGCTACCACCGAGCCTGAAGCACTTGACACTGCTGCTACCCTGGGGGCCAGGGGCAACAGGGTTTTTTTGATGCGGCCAGAGATATTTGTGAGGGAGGATTTGAAGGCAGTTCCTCATGGCTGTGGTCCCACCCTGGGTCATGTCTGTGAAGCAGGGGCAGGTGAGAAGGCATAGATGGGATGGTGGGATAGACAGTGGGCAGATGTCCCCTCAGGGCATCAATTCCTCTCCTCTTCCCCCAACACTGTGCAGCAGCGCTCCTGAGCCATGCCTCTCTCTTCTTAATGTGGGCATCACTGGGTGGTACTGGCCATTTAATGGGGGCACAGGTCCTGCACCCACAACCACGCACCGTTGTGAGTGATGCGTCTCTTCTGACGCCGGTCCAGAAGGGCGAGGTGAACCATGGAAGCAGACCAACACTGCCGACGTCGGGCACTTTGCAAGCTGCCCGGCAAACCAGTCTGAAATAGGATTGCATTTGTTAAAGACGAGGGTATAACTGCTCTTTGAACAAGGAGGTGAACTGACCGCCTGGAAAATGGCAAGTGATTTGGGGAGTCGCTAACAGCGCTTTTCCCAAGTAATCTAGGGGAGAGGAAATCAGGCTCAGCAGTCTAAATTGTCGGTGTATTAACATGAAAAGTGCATAGCTGGCTAATGTTAATTTAAGAACGCCGTGCTGTCCAAAGCAGATTTTTAAAACCTAGAAAATGTTTGCATTTTAACAGGGTCATAATTGAAACAGAAACAAATGTGCCCCATGAGCAAATCAGTCCAAAAGAAATGAGAGGGGGAAATTTTTTTGGCTCTGCAGAAAATCATGTTAAATTAAATCAGAAGAGCTGAAAATACTGAAACAAATGGTGAAGAGACAGTTTGAGCATTATTTAAAATGACATGAGATCAGTGGAAATCCCTCTGAAATACTGTGATCCTCATTATCATACTAGTAAAATACTGTTTATGGAAATACTGGGGCCTTTCAGACATAGAAGGGTGCTGACAACACTACATTGTGCCTTGGTGTAGGCAGCCTTCCTTTTTTTTGCTATGCTGGTATCTTCCATAACTCAGAATTGAGAATCTTCCAGTTCATCTTGCTAGCAACCGTATTTAGCACCAATGTAAAATTGCAGATAAATTTTATCTTTCTACCACCATTATGCCCGTTTATTAGGTATTTCTGTGGTTATATGTCACAGAAAGTTTAGTCATTGAGACTCCTGTACTTAAACTCAAGCTTTAGTTTCATGCTATGTTTTTCCCAATACTAGTGCTAGTGTGAGGAGAGTATTCCATCCCTGTCCTTGCCCCTGTCCCTGTCCCTGTCCCTGTCCCTGTCTTCATGTGCCCTCATTAGGCTGAATGAAATGTTTGTGGGTCCACAAGGAGGTCGGTGAAGTGATCTGATGGTTTTGGGCTGGGGGGAGTCTGAAAAACATATCGCTCCAGCACCGACGCCAGAGAAAACTTGATATGAATCCATAGCCTCAGAGATTATTCAACACTTTCCATCGGCATTTGTGAAGCAGGCGTACATGTGTGTATTACGAATGAATTATCTATTGACAGTGAAATGATAACACTTTCTGGGCCACCCAGGGTGAGGTAGAGTTTCAAAAGCATTTTTGCATATCAAAAGCTAACATTGTATCAAGCAGCTTTTCACTAGCAAGATCATAAATTGATAGCCTAATTAAACTAATTATCAAGTCTTTGGGCTACAGGAAATCCCCAGCATGGCATTTAAACTCGGTCGAATTCCCAGGGAGAAGACGGGTTCACAGGGCTTTGCCCTGAGTCCAGGACCTTGACGTTAGAGGGATGAGGGTGTTTGGGAGCGCAGCTGCGGGTGCCTCTGGGCTGGCACACAGTTTGCTGCACAGGGCAAGGCAGGTTTCGCTGCCCACCATCCTGTGCCCACCACCACGTTCCTCCCCGCTCCTTTCCCCAGCCACGGTACCCGCCGGCCGTCCCGCCAAGCCAAAAGATCTCGCTGAAACCTCTGGCAACGGTTCGCCTCCCTTTCCTCCTTCTGGGATTAGTTTTTCTGCTGTTTCAGTGAGTTAAATCAGCTCATCAAAGGCTTCAGCAAGGTCCAGAGATGGTTGCAAGGGATGCACGGATGAGTGGCCATGGGCAGGCGTGGGGACGTGTATGTGAGGTCAGAGCAGGACCGTTTGATCTGATTCACTTTGATTCATTGCACCTGCCTTCCAAATCTAGCAGGCTTTTAAAAATTGTTTCTCGTGTAGCAGAACATAACTTGTTTTATTTTTTTTTGCCTAGTGGGATAACCTGTGAAATGCTGGGGTGTCACCCTGCAGCAGGAGCAACGTGGGAGTGCTTCATATCCCATGCAAGCCTTGGGTACTCGGGGATTTTCCTGCCACCGAGCTGTGAGCTCCTCAGAGGTCTCTAACGCTGACAGCCAAGCAGTGGGGAGCTTGGGACAGGAAGGATTAGACAAACTCAGTGGCATGAAATCAAAGGCCAGGGATGAGTAGCAACCCCAAGCACCAGCATCCACCTACCTACTTGTGGTACCCCCTGATTTTCTGACAAATTGCTCCAAGTGCTGCTGTTGGCCCTCTCACGTGCTGTCCTTGGCGTTACTAATACAAGTGGGGCTGGAGCAGTAACAGCAATAGGAATAGTGACCGCAAACCTTTCTGAGTCGCTGGGTGGGACTCGCCACCCCTAATTTGAGCCCGTCTGGGGTTAAGCGCCTCGTCTGCACCGATCGCCTCGTCTCCCCCCAGCCACTGGGTGCTGCAGGGCCAGGGGCTCTTCTGCTGACTGCGGAGGGGACCCGGGGGACAGATCAGACCAGATATCTGCCAGAGACCATTTCCAGCTGATTCTCACATGCATTCCCATTCTGCATCTCCAAAACACCTACGCCACAACACAAGCAAGGATAAGGCAAAACAAACTACGTTTTCTTCCTTTTACCATCATTGACACAGAAGCTGAACCAAGTAGTGGTCATCACTTGGACATGGGCAGCTAAACACTAGATAGAGTTTCAAAGCAAAACGAAACGATCCTCGCTCTTTTCCTGATGATGAAATTACTTGAATTTATGAATTCCAGTTATTTCACAAAATGGTTCAAAATGTATTTGTTATTTGTCCCGAGGTATTGTAAATCAGCCAGGAGCTGACACAGACCCTGAGACACATCACTCACTCTGGTCAGAAAAAGCTGCAGAACAAACAGCAGAGCTCATAAACCATATCCATTGGGCTCTGGCCAAACAGTGACTGTGATAAGGGAGGTGGCTGAGCGGGAAAATTAGTTTGATTAACTTTATCAGCAGGAAGGTGAGGAGTGGAAAATCCCTAAGCAGGAGAACAAAGGGGCAGAGGTGATAGAGCAGCGGTTTGAAGAGCGAGGCGGCTTTGGGCAAAAAGGAGGAACAAAGGCGCATGCCTTCACGGAGAGGGCTTTTCTCCTCTGCACCATCAGCCAAAGAAACAGAAAACTAGCTGGAGGAGAGGAGACTCCATGGAGAGGGCAGGAGGAGAGTGTTTATGCGCTTCAGGGAAAAAAATCATGGGGAGGTTGGGAAGCAGGGGTAGGTAAAGGGAGATGAGGGTTACTGGACATATGGTCATTGCACATGGCAGATTGACTATGCAGCACATAAAACATGACATTGGCGTATCCCAGACATGCTGGACTTCTTAAACAGGCCCTGAACACTTACTCTTAACATGCACTCACCAGCTCGTGCTCCAGAGTGTGGAGGTATCATGTGCATTGTCTTGGCAGATGTTTGGAGGCTCTTCCAAAGGATGCTTCAGAAAGGTGCAGAATCCCAAGTGTTTTGCTCTGTTGAGATCTGTTTCTCCTGTGCAGTCTACAGTCAAGTAGAATTCTGCCAGAGTCCTTCACAGAGCCTGGGTGCCACTACTTACTTACTTACTTCCATTTGCTTCAAATATCGTATTGCTTCAAATATCATATTGCTTAAAATATCAATCATCTATTAGAAGCTAAACTATAAATTAAAACTCTAATGCTAATTTTTTTGTGTGTTTGCCTATCAAGGGTGCTATGAAGGGACTTTGGATGGACAGAGTATTACAACCTGTTTCTATGAGGAGTAAGAGACACAAAGATTGTGCCCAAGAAGTTTGAGAGAGCCTAAGTAAAAAGAAAATAAATAGTGCCTCAGTGCATCTGCAAGCATGAGAGCACACAGATCGAGCATTCTCTCAGTAGACAGCGGTCTGACAGATAACTAGGAAGGGAAATTGTATTACGGCTTAGCTAATTGCTTTTCATCAAGAAATATTAAGTATCTCTTCCTACATATGAAGGAGACTGAAGCAAAGAATGGGGAGCGGAGTCCTCCAAGGTGACCCACTAAGTGAAGCAACAGAGATAAGAATAGACTCTGCCTCCCAAATCCTCACACAGACTGACCTGCAAATATCCATCACTTGCGCAATCACCTTAGCAAGGCTAAGGACACCTCAAAGTCACTGCGGGGAACTAAAGGGGACTTGAAAGATAGTGCTGTGATTATTGAGGCACAAGGCTCAGGGATTTTTTCAGTGATTGCCATGAAAAGGGAGATCCCAGGATAAACGTGTGATTAGAACAAGTGTGGACTGTAGTTTGTTAGCACAAGAAACAAAGAACATGGAACAAATGAGCACGAACCTCTGTCACGATGACTTAACCTGCTACAGGGGAAAGCGAGGCATCGTCCAAGGCAAACTGCTGCTCTAAGATGTGCTGTGGCTCAAAAGCACCTTTCCCAGGCAGATTCCCCATCTGAGGAGGACGCTGGTACATGGCCAGTGGTGCTGTTGCATTTTTTCAGCCAGTTGCCAGGAAAATATTCTTGTCTTTCACCCTATACAAACGACCACAGCATCGCAACTACCTCACTTCAGTACTTTTGAAAAGACATTTCACCCCCGAGTAGTTCTTAACTGGCCGTGCACATACCTCACGTCTGTCCCAGCTCACATGTTGTTTTCTACAAGCAGAGCTTTTTTGACACAGTTCTGGTTATAGAGAGAAATAAATTTTGTGCTCTGCCACTGCTGACTGAATCTTGGCTTTGGAGACAGAAAATTGGTACAAAGCATCACAGAGGGAACAGTAAAAGCAAGAATACGTTCAGGACTAAGACAAAAACTAGCAACAAACAGCCAACAGCAAGCCATAAAGATACGGATGGACACCGTGCTGTCTGCAGTTTACACCTCTGTGGCTCCTGTGGTTGTCTGAAGGCATCTAAAGAACACATAGTTGCTCTCTGGTTTTGACAAAATGGATTTTAGACTGAGAGGAATGCAAAAACACCCGAGGAGCGTAAAAGAAAGTCCCAGGTTAAGGCTGGACCTTGAGAGACCAAGGACAGCAGAATGACGGAGACCGTGAGCTCCTCAGGACGAACCAGAAAAGTAAATGACTGGGTGAAGCTGGGGCCCCCATCACCTCACAGAAGAAGGAGACGGGGTTTGGAGTCTCCATACTGCTCACGACATGCGGCGTGAACTGATCTGCAGCCCAATTCTCTTTCAGTAAACAGATCGCTCAGACAGATTGCGACCACTTACTGCCGTAAGGGAGCGAGATCCTTTATTCCAGCGATGTCATTGCACGCCACCGCAAGGAGAGCGGTCCTGCGGCGCAGCCTCTTTGCAATACCATTCTGTTATCGAGCATCATAAATCTTTTTGATGAAGGGCGAGCTGTTAAATGTGCGGAGCTTAGCTAGTAATGCGCTAAAAGTGTAGGGGTGGTGTTCACTGCTTCCTGAGCTCTTTCGCAGGATGCCTGTGTAACCTTTCCCGGTGTCAGCTTTCCTTCAACCTTGCAGTATCTTAGCAGCAAATAAAAAATTGCGGAGTGACTTCATTCATTGCCTTTTACCTCTGGGAGTCTATGGTGAATTTGTCTCCAGTCTTTAAAGACTGTGCTCTTGGTGGATGGATGGATGGAGAACAGGTGTACTAAACTCACCCTGGTTTCCTTTATGTGCTTTATCCTACAGCTGAAAGCGTTCAGCTTGGAGCTATATGTCAACATCTCAAACCACGAAAATCTGACAGGTTGGGAATCACACACGCTCCCAGCAAAATCAGTTAGCCATAGTGATTATGTATGTGCTGTGGCTGGGAAAGGGACTTACAGGGACAGGCTCTGGGAAGCGCAGATGGTCTTCTAGGAATCACTCAAATGCACAGCGCTTTGCTTCAGCTAGCAGAGCCAGCACTGAGGAAGGAAGTTATTTTAATGAAGGCTCTGGCTTCCTAGAATGTGATCAAATAGTGAGTCCAGAGCCTTGGCCCAGTGCTTCATCTGATTTACTCTGGTTTTGTCCAAGTGACTACACAGTTGGGAATGGAGTCTTACCAAGAAGGATGGCAAAAAATAACTTTAAAATGTTTCTTTTAACCTCTTTCAGCTTTCCTTCATTCTTGTGCAGGAATAAATGGATTAGCTTCAAGCACTGGCACTTTCTGTTTTAACCTCTTTGGCTTTGCACTGGAACGAAATAGATAGAACTGAAAAGTGGTTTCAGAGGAAATTTCTGCCCCATAGCTGTTAGTGGCTGAAGTTTAGCACAGCTTGCTGTCCGCACCATGCACAGAAAGCTCTCTGGGACAGGCTGGTCCTCTGCTGATGCTCGGCTCCTACTTGCTTAGCAGGCACCATGAAAAGGGTTGACAGAGGTTGAGGAGTTTATTTGGCTCCAAATAAGCAGCTAAACTGGGGCTTAACCAACAGTGTGACCATCCCTTTAGCTTCCAGTGAGCTACGGATGTGTGTCATTAACAGGGATTTGTGTGAGAGCTAGCTGGGCTCTTGCAAATGGAAATGGAAATAAACAACTGTAAGTAAATCTTGGCCAAATCAAAATAGCACAACAGTGCTCAGAATACCCTGCTTAGAGATCGTTTGTTTATTTCCTTCCCTCAGAAATTCAGGGAGATGCAACGGGTCCTTTACAGAATTTTTTCCCAAATTTCAATTTAAAATTACTTTACCTGAATTAAAAGGGGTCCCTGCCTTCACAGTGGGTCAGCTCACAGTGGCTGCCAGTCAATGGTCTGTGTGGCTCTGAAGGGCTGGGAAAGGGAAGGAAAACAAGGATGACTTTAAGCCCCTGAGATCATCTCAATCTTCAGTATAAAACAGAGAAGCCTGTTCTCCTCCTGATCCTGCTCAGGTCATAGGTGGCACAGAAGGGCATAGAAGTCACCCATATTTTTCATCTTGAAATTGAGCTGGCTGTGGGGATGCACTGTATTTGAGGAGAGGCAGAAAGCCATCACCTTTGTGGTATTTAGAGCCCTCCAGATAAATTTAGATGTCTAAATAAATAATTTAGATTTCTAGATAAAATAATCTAGAGTAAAATCATATATTCATGTCTGCTAACATCACACATACTTGCCTGACACCTCTCTGGGCATCAGTTTGGACAGTATATTTGTTTTGAAGGGGAACATGAACAATTTCATTTAGAACTAGCCACACTTAATGTAAGAATTAATTAATTAATTAATTAAAAATTGTAAACGCGAGCACTTGTATTGAGTAAAACAAAATCAAAACTAGCATCAATTCTGCCTTCATATGGTTTAAATGAAATGCCTTTATAAGTCATTGAGCACAGCCATCGCCCACCTTCTTATTGCAGTCTGGTTCCTGCAAGGTCACAGGGCAGTGTGTGGACTTTGGGAGGTACCTGCAGGGAGCCCGGAGTGACGTGAGCTGTCTTGTTTCTCCACCTCCATCTAATTTACAGTCCTTCATTCCACTTCCAGCCTGCGTTGTGTCTTTAATGCAGCTGAGAGCAGGGACTGCAAATTTTTAAATGAAGCACATTCCAAAAAAATTTTTATGTAATTTTTTTAAAATATTAACAAACTCTATCAATACTTTAAAAATCCACAACCTTACATTCTTTGCTTCATGAATGCTAATTTCCAAGTATGCTGAGCTAATATGACAGCATTGCAGCTGTGTAAAAGGAAGTTGGTTAAAAATAGCTCTAACGCTACATCTGCAAATAACCACCATTTGCTCATCACCTCCACCTCCAGCATGACAGTGCCAAGCTGACCGCATCATTCCGATGATGTCAGGTAATGCCTTGTTGAGCACACACTTGTGCTGAATGAGGAATAGTCCCGGAGGAAAGGGGATCCCGCAGACGAGGGTGGGAATTGCACTGGGAGAGAACGAGAGGAGTGATTTGTGCAGGGAAGGTGCCGGTGGGAAAGCAGAGATTGGCACTTGACGGAGAGCAAAGAGCGGTGGGGAAGATGATGTTCGCCTACCACAGGCAAGGTCTGACCTGGAAAAGGATGGCCAGAGCTGAGGTGCTGGGGTTCTGATGTCTGTTCCCCTGCTAGATCCCCCATGTGCCTCAGGCCTTGGACAACTTCGGGATGTAAATCTCCCTGTGGAGGTGGCTCAGTGTCTCATTAGGTCTCTGACAGGGGAGGGACATGAAATTGCCCCTCCCCAGGCTGAGTCCAGCGTTTATCACCACCAGACCACCCTCCCTCTCTACAACAAGAGCTAACAGTCATTTCTTGCTTACCAGCACTGTTGAGTAATTGAATTTTTTAGCAGATGTTCACATGCTCACACCAAGAATGTTCACGTACATGTAGAAACATATACAGATAACAGAACTGTGTTCATTACATTGCTTGGATATTACACCCTTTTGATGGGCAAATTGTCTGGCTTGAGTTTGGTTTTGTGTTTCCTGCCCTTATTGCTCACTGTTCAGCTACTACACTGTTTAAAATACTAAAACTTTGAGAGCTGCATGCCTTACATCTAATGATCCAGCTAATGATCTAATAAATAGATCATTAAAAAACCCTACTGTATGCATTTGTGTTAAGGAGATGGAAACTGCGAGCACGATCATTTGCATTTTTTGTTTTGTCTGAATTGAAAATATTCCCCCTTCTCCCTCCTCCTCTTTAAACACCAAAGAAAAAAACCCACATATTGTTGTCCAGATATCAGAGAGTAGGGGAAGTTAGCTTCTGGTCAAAACCTGCTTAAAAGATTTATGTCATCAAATACATAAAGACGGAGCTTGGGGCAAGAAAATGATGAGTTGTAGGAAAGGGTTGGTTGTAAGAAAGTGTTAACACATTTATTACAGCTCTAGGGAAAGGTGTACTTTACATTCTTATCAGACCAGCTGTTAAACTATAAAGGCACTAAATTTTGCATCTGGTTTTGAAAACCCAGACAGAGTCACATGACTGAAGCAATACTGAGTTGATCAGATCTATTTTTTAACTATAAAATGCCTTGTTACATTAGACATAAAACTGAGGAGTCTGGTCATTATGGCCTACACACAGCAGTGGTATTTTGGCTCGTATTAATTTTGTTGTCAAAGATACAGCTGTTGGAGGAAATATTTTGAATTTTTAGTACCATCTGGTGTGCTGAAAGAAGAATAAGTGCTTTAAACGTTGGCATAAATCCATTTTCTAAGTGGGTAATATTGGTGCTTTGAGAAAGGGGCTGTCAGAGCAGGAGATGAGAGGAGTTGTTAATTGGGGCTGTTTTCATCGTTCTATCGCACTACAAAACCCTACCCTACCTCGATTAAAACAAACATGTTTATGACTCTTACAAGGTCCTCAGAATGGCTCGTCATTACTAAATACGTTTGCACAATCAAACGTTTTTTTTCAGGGTTCGATATTTAGCTATGCCGGGAAACGACGGGCTTGGGGATTGCGCAAGGCAGGGAGCGGAGGAAGCCGAGACCTTACTCGGAGGCAGTTATAATAGTTATAACACTCACCGAGGGGTGAGTACCTGCTTGATGGCCCCTCTGTAGCACTTGAACCTCTGTTTGCCTCTCCACACTGTCGACGCAAGCAAAAACCTCACTGCTTTAGCTGCTTTTGTTGCGCAGATAACCGATCGTGAGATTGACCTTTGTCAGAGAGAAATAACCGAGCTTCTGTAGGAATGTTAGATGAGGGTCTACAGTTCATATGTAACGTCTCCTACCCAGGAGTCATCTCCTATTGTGATGACTTGGCTTAGAGGAGAAGCAGCAACTCTGATGCAATAGTGCGTTTCCACGTGGGAGTCCTGAAATCTTCATTCACGGAGCCTCCAGAGTAACTATGAGCATTAAGACAATCTTAAAATCACAGAAAGTGAAGATGACAAAAATTAAGCAATTTGTTCCATGGCAAAAAAAATGAGATGAAAAGTCCAACACACAGATGTTTTCATACAGTCACCAAAAGTCCTTTTGGAAGCAAAACTCTGCCCTTGGTATCTGGGTGCTTAAATCTGTAGAGTCGATGTTGTAAATGTCTTTTCAGTAAGGGAGATTTTGCAGTTGCAGGCTGCCAGTGTTGCTCAAATCCTACAGAGTTTTGGGGAAAAGCTGTTGTAAACCCACAGAGGCCAGGAACCTTGTGTGTGGAGACCGCACTGTGGGCTGCACATCCGTCAGTCCTGGGGGACACTGAGAAGCGGCATCACACAGAGCAAGGGGAGTTACTGACAGCCGGCAGCTTTTCTGTCAAAAAAAATCAATGTACGTTTTTGGGAGAATCATGCAAAAAATCATTTTTCCTTCTTTCCATAAACTACTGGGTTTGTACAACATCACCTTGTTGCACCATTAATCTCACCAGACTATTATATAATTTTTTTCTGAAATACTACTAAAACCTGTTAGTATCATCTCTCGCTATTCCACAAACGATTCTTTGTGCAGACAACTGGTTTCCTGAGAGACATCAACTTATATCCTGTCTCTCTGTGGGATACTTTCTCCTTCACCAATACCCAGCTGTAAGTTAACTTTATTGAGTCTACAGTACTGAAGACCTTCAACACTTAAATAGTGAGCATATATTTTATTTTTCCCTTCTATTCCCCTCCTTTACAAAGCCATACTTTGGATACACATCCTTCTTCTCACGCAAATCTCTGTGGTGGGGGCAGAGGAGATGTTTTGAATACCACTTTTAATAGACATTAGAACTGGATGCTCTTATTCTCAGTGCTCAGTACAATTTAAAGTCTGCCCGAATGAGAGCTGTATCACCACACCGTAAAGTGGAAATCAAGACCAGGAACTGAAAACAGAGCTGAGACTCATCATAATTATCTCCCCTTGGAAAAGTACTTGGTTTTGCTCTGGCATTTTGTAGCAGCAGGAGACCATCCTGTGATGATATGCCCTTCCACCAACATTATCACTTAATTCCCTTCTTTTTGAAGGTTTTTATAGGGATTGGGTGCAGCTGTTTTTCATCAGTCCCTTCTTATTAGAGTTTCTAAGAATCCTGATTAATTTAGAGCCTGTTTCAGCTGCTGCTTAAGGAGATTGAACATTTTGCCCTCACCCTTCTTGGTCTGCTTTCCCAATAGCTTTTAAAACATTATTTGCAGTATTATGAATTTCCTTCTGTGGTTTATGGGCAAATATATGCATAAATTTCTCTCTATTAGAGGCATTTCTCTTATTCTCAGGGGCTTAATTGTTTCTTTCTTCTTCCCCATCTCTTAATTTCTTAAAATGTCTCTAGTTTGTAGGATAGTACAAAAATGTGTGGGAGTAAATTTAAGCTCTGAGGAGACTGTTGCGTACCCTGATGCTGGAAGGGGTTGAGTAATGCTAAGCCCTGCCTGAAAGCAGGTCACGCACGGTACCTTGCAGGACTTCCCATGGTTCTTCTCCAGTCGGTTGCCTGTGAGTTTTCAGGGCTTTAGTATGAAACAGTTCTTAGGGAAAAGGCGTCTCCTTTCCCAAATAGTAATTTGGCTATCCTGTAAAGGATTTCAGACACCTTTTTGTGTTCATTCCCTGCCGAACAGTCTTGATCTCCCTCTTTGTGGAAGTTGCTGTGGTTCTGCTTGTTGCTGGGGTTGAAACCAAGCAGGGTACCACCTCCCGGGGCTCGAGCTTGGGCACGGTCATGATGTTGTGCAAACCTCCTTCTCTTCCTCTCGAAGGAAAGGGATCGAGTGGCAAGAAGAGGGACGAGGCGCAGGTTTCCAGAGAGCCACGAGGGGATGAGAGGACGGCTGCGTTGGGTCACCGGCTCCCAAGGGAGGCTGGCGAATGCTGGGCTGCATCTGCATTTCTGGCAACCTTTCAAGCATGCTCTGATAGACTCTGGGCAAACCAGGGGGGTTGTGACACTGAGAACATAGCTCCAGTGCTGCGGGGTTAGCATTGCAGAGGATGGTGCCTTGAAGACCAGGAGGGCTGTGGCCGACTGAAAATGTAAAAGGAAAATCTTTGCAAGTGTTGAAGAGAGGATCTTAGAAAGCCGGTTGCCTGGAAGCAGGGACATAAATCCTAGATGAATCCTTTCTGTAGACTGTGAGCATTTCTAAACCCTCTTTGCTTTAAATGGCAACTAACTGTCCTAAAAAATAAATAAAATACGTAGTTATTGTGTTGATTTCCTGCAGGTAATTACAGGGATAAGGAAAGTCATTTCAGTCTGATAGACTTAAGACTTCTGGTTTGGTTCTGTTTTGGTTTCTTAACCTCATGCCTTAGATATGTTTAAGCAAATGTCATTTCTTTTCTCCAGAAAGAGCCTCCTGATTGCTTAGCATTGTGTGGCCTTGCTCTTGGCATCTTTTACAGATGAGACAAATGCCTGAGCTATATCCATCCCATAAAGCCTTTTGAAGCATTCTGCCCAGACCTTAAGAGGATGGTTTGAAAGCTATTTGGCTTCAGGATTGGGCGAATTTTCTCTGAATCCAGGAGCAAGTTCACTGTTAAAATGCCTGAAGAATTCATTCACCAATAAATTTCAAATGTTGTTTCTTTGTAATAAAGTAAACAATATTTCTGCTATTGTTTGCTTTTGGGGCAAAGGGAGTTTACAACAATGAATATGAAGTTAGTACAAAACTGTTAGCGAAAAAGGTTGGAGAAATAGCCTAATTATTAATTACATGGTGTGATGGAGCCTATAGCCTCAACCCAGTTGTCTTCTACTATATAAATGCTGTATATTGCAGAACACTTCTCCAAGCTTATTGGGGAAAAAGAGTGAATGAAGGAGAGAACAGGTTTCTTATTAGATCTGCTGAAAAGGCTATGCAGAATCATCATAAGATTCTTGGTTTATACACTGTTTATAGTTGCCTTAAGTGACCTATGTAGTTAGTAAAATCTTATTTTTATACAGGATATCTAATCAGTCTTCCACCGCAAATGTGTTATACAGAGAATACACATTGCCTCTAAACCAGGAGATAGCATCATGGAGCTTGAGGTTCTGTAACCTTTAACGACACGTTTAGGGTTTGTAACTTTCAGTAGTCTAATTTCAGCCTGCCTTTTCTCCCCAAACAGGGGTTTACCCCTTTTATAAAGTGAATGCCCTAAACATCTCAGTGTTACTGCAATGCTGTCATTTTCTCATTGGATTGCACCTCCCACTTTCACATTCCTGTGGAGTTTCCGCTAAGAGTCGTGGAAACTGAGTAATAGTCAATTTAGAGTTACATTTCCAAACCCATCTTGTTAAAATAGGTCAGAAATTTGTTAAAGCAAGCCTGATATTTTCCCCTTTCCAAAGGGAAAATGTGATCGTTGAGGACGTTAACACATTTGCGGCTAGGTTAGGATGTTCTAGGGAAAAGTTTATTTTCAACAATAAAATAGTTCAATGAAAAATCCATTTACGTGTGGCCATTAATTTTAAAAAAATCAGACCTATAATGCATCAGACCTATTGTACATCTATGCTGTACAATATTTCCTTGTCTCATCTAATTTGATCCTCAGGTAGTGATTTGGTGCAAGGTGTCTGAAGTGACTAGTGAAACTCACTTGCTTAGAAAATCCCAGTCTTGGTTTCAAGGAGCAGTCCACAAAGTTGTAGTGGGGAACTGGTGATTTTCAGAAGTTGCTTACAATTCAGGTTTCCTTGTGTGGAAGGTACACTTCACAAACTAGTGTCCACAAGCACATACAGACCTCAACCAATTACCTTTTTTTTTTTTTTCCCCACTTATTTAGTTGTAGCATCAGAAGTTCTTCATTCGTACAGCAGAGTAAAGCTGTTGAAGGGCCTGGGATGATGATGATGATGAGACCAATGTGTGTGTGGGGGGGCGGTGGGGGGAGGAAGCCTACCAAAGGTAAAAAAGACACAAGCACGGCTCAGTTTACTGGTACAAAAAGAAAAAAAGTTGAAGAGAACCTGATGGTGAGCTAAGGGAGGGGAGGGGAAGCTTACTGAGCAATGCAGTTTTTTGACTGACTGACGTTTCGCTAAACTAGGCAAATGAATGTAGTTTTTAACAAAAGAATTAGTTATGTTTCTGATAATATCACTATCAGGTAATTTAGTTAAATCATGTCAGTTAAAAGTTAATTCGTAGTTAATTGGCCCTGCTGTTTGCAGCAGGAATATGGTTCCGTTCCAGTCAGGCTGCCACAGAGAAACGTGGGCAGCAAAAGGGACCGCAGTGGCACAGCGAACACCGTGAAGTTTGTACTTGCTTGCCGTAACACATTTTCTGTTCCTTACAGCCTTTTGCAGCTAAGGTTGTGAGATGGTATTTATAATGCATGATAAACTTCATTTTTCCATCTGAGTGGCTTTGTATTTTCTGCTGCTAAAAACAAAGACAGACCATAGATGCAGGACTAATTTACCAACTGGATGTTTATTCTCCCTCCATCTTGTTTTACTTTGCTATCAAAACATATTTTGTTTCTGCTAATCTAGAAAATTAAGCTGTAGCAATCTAAGGCTATTCACCCTGAATGAAACTATTCACGTGGAGCTTTAATATGCTATAACTTATATAAATTGACTTCACACCTTTAGCTGATTGATTTATTTCACTTTCCTGAGTGACCCTGTGTAGGCAGCCCAAACCGTTTCGTTAGTAAAATGAGGACTGCTCTTCAAGCTGTATCTCTTAGGGCTATTCTCAGCCCCTATCCCGCCCTTTTTCATTACTCCAAAAATACAAAAGCTCGCAAGCGACCCGAGGCCAGCTTTAGCTCACTGCTGTGGACTACACTTTAGACCCAGCCTTTCTTTCACCCCCATGGGAGCTTCGCTCCCACCTCTGCTTCTGCAGCACCTTGTCCTCCCACCCGAGCAGATTTGCAGAGTCAGGCCTCCCGGCGCGGGGCAGCAGGACGTCTTCTGACATTACCCACGCACCTCCGTTTTTATTCTTTCCTTTCCTGACAAATTTTCTGCTTCTTTATGGTGTTATGTTAATATGGTATTTTTCCTGCAACCTTTTCCACCAAGGACTCTCTCGGATACGTTTCCTACCAACTAACATCGCGTAAATCAAAAGCCCTCGTGTAGGAAATGCATGAGTGCCCCCTCTTGTCTGCTCTCAAGCAAAACAGCTCCATCACGTTTTCCATGGGGGGAGAGTAGAATAAAGTAGTTTTGCTTAATCAGTCCATTTGCATTTCTTTAAAGACTGAAATGGAATAAAATAGAGACGTTCGCAGCCTGATAAATGTAGATGTGTGCACAGGCTTGCAGCCTGAAAAGCTGTGCTGGTCTTTTTTTCGGTGGGGAGCGGGTTCAGAGGTACAGGGACACGTATTATTTTGAATGAGCATTAGGTTTACTGCCTACTCCACATTCTTCATTGTTTTCTCTGCAGACGGGGAAATGCTTTTGGTATTGCTTTGATCAGAGAGATCATAGATAATAAAATATTCTCTTTTTTCTCAGCCCCGCTTGAACTTGGGATCCACTTTCCTTGAAACAGGCTCTTCAAAATGGTTACACCACGATATGAAGAAGTCTGATTTCCCAGCCAGTCAGACCCATAAATATTAACACTTTCACAGCCCCTCTTGAATAATTTAGGAAAAGAAAATATGTCTATCCTTTCGAAACGTCCTAGGTGACGAGAATTCAAGTGGCAAATGGAGGCCACACAAAAGAAGTACCAGAAGGACGGATCCCCCCGCGGTTACCATAGCTGTGCTGTCATCTTCAGGACATCTGGGGAGCTGGCAGGGGGCTACGTTCGGGGTTGGATCCATTGGGAAATGGATCCATGCAATGATCTGTATGTTTAAGGATGGCCCCTGGCCAGGAAACCATCAGCTCCTCGCAGTTAGACGAACATGGAGGGCTCGAACGTGAAAATCTTAATTTGTGGGTGTACATATTTCCCCATAAAAAGCCCTGAAAGGTTTTCATATCTTAAATTGAAGGTCTGCAACACAGCCTGATTTTTTTTTTTCTCTCTCTCTTTGCCTTGTTTTTGTTCTCCTGCACAGCTTTTGGGTTGCTGGCTGGAAAGTGACCCCTGGAGACAAAGTTAATCTTATTTCAGGAACTGTGCCCGCAAAACAGGGAGATGACTGTTGAGTTCTGGGTAATATTAAGGAAAAACAAAACACAATGCAGCACTAACGTCCGTGTGAAGGCAGTGCTTGCGAGCAGCGCCACGCTGACAGTTACAGAGAATAAAGGCGCTGATTTGTCTGGGTAAAGGCAAGCCAAGTGCTCTGTTATCCCACTAGCGCGTCTAGATGTCAGGGCTGTGTCTCTACCATCTAATCAATATGGCACTGGGCCTGGCCTAATTAGCTCCATCTCTTTAATTAGGCCAGGCAGGATGCTATGCTGATGTGGCCACGCTGCTTCGGGACCTCAGCGAGGGGCTCTGCACGTTTCAGGGCTTTGCCTTACTAATCGCCAAATAAGTGACTCCTCCGTCACAGTTTCTCTCTCCTGGGCAGATTCCGCTGAGGAGAGAGTTCATGCCTCGCTCCTATTATGCGGGCTGACACCAGCCTCCTCTTCCTCCTCCTCCTCCTCCTCCTCCCTGTTGCCCAAGTCACTGGGTGAGGAGATTCACTTATCTCTGATCTAGTCCGGTTTTTCATTCAAGCCTTTCAATGCTAACTTATTATTTTCGTTACAGCTTCGGGATATTTTCGCTTTCCTAGGATGCTATTCCCAGATGAGACTACACTGTATTGCCTCAGATCTCTGCCAGAAAGAATTACAGATGTTTCAAAGGAAATGTGCAGAAACCATGCATCTGAAACAGAATAAATTATGTTTAAAATCAAGGAGATGTCCTAATAAGTGAGAAATGCAACAATTTCTCTGAGAGCTTTTTTGTCCCGGCCTCTACCACCTGTGTTTATTCTTGTTTTTTTACTTTACTATGTGGTACAACAGCTGGCTCTTCCACATGAAAAAGTCTGCAGTAAGGCCAAGGTTTTAAAGGATTTTTAGAATTTCTGAAATTTTCTAACTTCAGAGCACTTTAGTAAAAGGTGCAGGTGTATTTCTTGGTCTGTAGGACAAGAAAACAGTTCGGGAGCAGCTGTTAGGATTGCAAGCCCTCCCTGACAAACTACAGGTCGAACGTTTCACCCAGTCACCGAGCAGAGCCCCAAGTGTTAGCAGAAGTGTTCCCACCTTGAACGAGTTGAGTGAAATGAGTCCCTGCACTCAGCTGGATGACATGTCTCATTTTCCATCTGCAACGTGCTGTTTTCAGAGAGGAGCATTTCTAATTTTTTGTCTCTCCACAGCTGTATGCCAGGTGGTGCGCCTTGGCTCCTTGCTGTCCAATGAGCTTTTCCCTTACTTAGCAATGTCCATAGCCTACACATACTCCAGCAATGTAAAATACTTCTGGTCTGCTAATTTTAGGCTATTCTTTTTTTTTTACCAGTTGGAAAAACACTTGGAAACACTCAAACAAAAACCCTACTTGAAAAGCCTGGCCCAAAATCTCAGAAACCCCGGTCCAACCGAAGGTACCAGATTTTTACACCTTCCTTGCCAAACCACAGCTATTGATCAAATATCTGACAGGATCTTCACATAGTCAGCTGTTTCAACGCTTCCTCATTCCCTTCAAGTCCTTCTGGAGAAAAGGCATTTCCACCAATTTCAGGCAGGAAAATACATCTTAGATTAAAGTTTATCTGAAGAGGCGGAAGGTATTTTCCCACCCAGTTGTTCCATTTGCTGGATTTTCCTCTTCTGAGGCTGGTTTCGTTAATTTACCATATGCTCACACTATCTAACTATACCTGAAGCTCACTGTGTCTTCTGCACTTCCCTGGAGAACCGCGGTAGTCACAGTAATAACATTCATGAGATGAGATCGTCTGGCCTGTTATGGAAGAAATATGTAATTCCACAGGAATTTTATTGTAATTTAGCATGCATTTATGTCTGCTTATTTGAAAGTTTATCTGGATAATGAATTGTATCCCTTAGGCATTCCATAATAGTTCTTATTTTAGTAATAGTATATCTTCAGTGCATTTCTAATACCAAAAAGTCCTTGTCAAGCAAAATGATCAAAACTGAACGTAGTTTCCTCAGTGTAATTTAGCCCAAATTTGAATTCCTTTCTAGCTATGTATTTTAATTATGCAAACTAGGGACTCAAAACAATTTTCCAGTGTTAATGGAAAGCACAACAGATTTTCCCAATGCTGGAAAATGCAAATCTCCTCAGCCTTTGCTCGGCTCCCAGACTTACTGTATTTCGATGCCTCTTTGTCCTTAAAGCTCTGTCGTACAGCACGCATGGCATCGTCTCTCACAAAACCAGGATCTCACCGACCTGTTTGGGTTGTAAATACGTAGTTTGTTTTTTTGTAGTTCATGAGTAAGGTATAGCTACCGCGTTGTAACGTGCAATCCCTGGTTGTCTGGTCTGTGTTTAGAAAGAGATTGAGCTTTTTCTCTTGGAAGACTAATGAGTTTGAAACCACTGGGTCAAAATGAATCATGAGCCTGTTCTCAATGCTCCCCATCCATAGTGTAACGATAACCACTGTGCCCAGTTAGGGCTCTTACGCCGCCGAGATTTGCACTTCACCAGTGTTACCCCGTGTCACTTCACACACTGCAACCTATTGTCTCCCCATGTCCCACCCCCCCAGCAGCCGCAATCACACCTTCCCTATGGCCACATGGATTGTTTTCCTTCAGACTCCAATAATAACTCAATTAGAGCAGGATTAGCCTCTGGGAAATGAAACCAGTTACTCCCCCTCTCCCAGGATGAGGACCTTAAATGATCTGCCAGAATATTTTGATTTCCTTCCTTTGTTTTTCCTGCAATCCAGTGAATCCCTTGTCTTCTAATTAGCTTGCCAGTAGGCATCTATCAAATGTTTCTCTTGTTAACTTACTGCCAGAAGAGTGCTTTGTAGCATCTTGTCAGGGTACAGCCAAGTTTGATGTCTGGTATGGCTGGAAAGCAAAGAAACAACCCCCCATGCCCTCCCCCCAAAATCTCTGGCTGAGTTTCCACGCAGCGATGGGCTCATTTTCCTCCCTGCCTGAAGCTCTCTTTTCACTCTGCAAGCAATTGGGAAGAATCATGGTGGAGTCCTTTTTTCTAAACACTGGCATGCCAGTGTTTAGATAAGGGGACTACACTTCTGGTCACAGTTTTCCTTTCCCGGATTAAGACAGGCAAAAAAATGTGGGTTTGAAATACAGATGAGTTTTGGCCTTGTTCTGCGCTAAAAGGTAAGCAAATTCAAAATATCAGCCAGCCTGCTGTGCCTAGAATTTAACGCATCAGCTCCTTACTATCCCATCCAACCCTACCCCAACCCCAGGAAAACCCGATCCTCCTCCCGTTGGCCAGGCTGGTCTTGAGGGCCGTTGTCCCAGCGGAGCATCGTTTGTGCGGGAAGGCCCTTGGGGTTACGAATTTCCCCAATTCAGTTTCCCACGAGCCTCCGTACTCCCAGGAGCGGCAGCTGCGACGGGGAGCAGCAGCTACAGGAAAGTCGCGGAAAGATCCAGGGAGGCACTCCAGCTGTGAGCACATCTGTGCGAGGTCTCCCTCCGTCCTCTGCTGCTGCCCCGAGCCACGCGGTGACTTCTCCGCGGCATTTAGGACTTCTGCACTCGTGTTGCATATGAGATGCAGGTGCTGCTGCGGGGCCACAGCCATCGATAAGCGAGAAGAGGAGGCAGGGCATGACAACAAAAATCTGCTGGAAAATGGGTTTGTGAGGAGCTGCAAGAAAAAACCCTGGGAAGACCCTGGAGACTGGCAGTGGACCCCTTTTCGGTGATTGCTATGAGCCCTAGAAAATACGCATCTTGTTTCCAAATAAATCACTGTAACTAACTGTAGTGCTATAAAAACTGGCTGCAACGTGGGCCTCGATTTATGCAAAGAGCATAGCAGAAGAGTTTTAGATTAAGAGAATCACAGCGTGGATTTTTGCAAGCAAGGCTGGTGAGAAAAGCTATTGGTTGTCAAATCTGGAAATGCAGCTTCTGCTTTTAGCTTTTCTACCTGCTGCCTGCAAGGAGCCTGCAGATTTAGCTGAATGCTCCGGGTGCTTGCCTTGGTACCGTGGTCCGAATTGCACACTCATGAATCTTCATCTTCCGAGCTGCAAAACGTGTCCTATATTTTAAAGTTAATAAAGCAAATATCCGTTGACAGGGAATGAGAGGCTCACGTCAGGCGGAGCCGGTAAGAGAGACAAATATAGGGACGTGCAGGCAGAAAACATTCAGGCAGTCGCCGAGCACCGCTTAATCGACTCCGATGACAGCTTTGCGCATGGCGTTCAGCTCCGCTAGCGCCCGGCACGGCTCTCCCAGCCGTCCCGGCTGGACTTGCCGTGCATCAGGCTCTTCTCGGCATCCTCCTCCTGGCAGCGGGGCTGTGATTAACAGCCTGGCCAGGCTGGGCCAGGGGCCTCTTGATAAATTCAGTGCTTTAGAACAAAGCCATCATTCTCCAGAGCAGTTGAATGTGCCGTAACGAACTGAAATAAGGCAGAATGTAAAGGCAGGGAGATACAGGCACTCTGCTGGAAAGCAAAGTCATTAAAAATAATGAGCAGTCTTTCACTTCCTTCTTTTTATTAACTTTCTGCAGAGGACAACCTGGCACTTTATTTTTAACACAGTTGCCACTTTACTAATATCCGTTAGACAGATGGCTAAAATTTTTCCACAACATGCCCCACAATATTTAGAAAAAAAGTAAAAAAAAAAAAAAAAAAAAAGGCAAAACAGAGACCCCCCCCTCCCCAATTCTTCTTCTCTATATTCCTCAGAAGATTATTTTGTCAATAATCTCTCTGAATTCAACAGCTCCTGCCATGCTCTGTGGTGATCACATGAAAAGCGGTGCACAAAGGTGCCACATCCCGCAGAGTTTGAAGCATGCGTATACTAACCATGAGTAACAATTAGGGGAAATCTGAATGAATGCAGTTTTGCAAGCTCTTCCTTGGGACAGAGGCATGTCCGAAGCCACTGACAGAGCCCCGGCATCCCGATTCAGGTGGGGTAAATCGGTCCTGCCCTGCAGAGTGGGGGTGATGCGGGTGACAGGACCCACCACGCATTGCACAGCTCAGGATGCTTTCGAAATGGCTGCTCAGGCACGTCTCCCTGGCCCTTAGAAAGGTCTGCTCACCAGAAACGGGGCTGTTAATTGCTCTAGCGGGTCTCTCTTCCCTTACAACCACAGAAACCTTCAGCCCCTGCTCAGAACCAGAAGGCCTGATCCTGCCCCCGTTACCCAGACCAATGCCACCCTCGGGCTCCTCTGCCCACACCAGCTGCCCAGGTTTGTAACGCAGAGTCTGCCCTTTGCAGACACTGAGGTACCAAGTACGGTGAAGATTAAGCTCAGTTACAAGCAACATTAAAATATGCCATTACTATAATCAGACATGTCGCTCAAATCATTGCCCCAGATCTTAAGAGCTGTCGAGTAGGATTTAGGCTTCTAATTTACACTCCTAACTTGTCTTTGTCGCAGCTTTAAACTGAATTTTTTTTATTTATTACTGCAATTCTACCACCTGGGTCTGGGCCTCCTGGGCTCCTAAGACCCGAAGCAGCTCCCCCAGCCCCCTTGGGTGAGATGGGTCCCTGCTACCCCCTGAGCCGGGCTCTCAATTTCTGCCCCTTCCCTCCCTGCACCCACGCACAACACCTCTGCACTTGGATCGCAAAAAAATCTGCAACGAGGCCAGAAATCAAAATTTAAAAGAAGGATGTGACATAAACTGAATGTAACATCAAATATGCAACGCATTTGCATCAGGCTTGAGAAGGGGGTGGGCAGGGAGGGGGAGAGAACTGGCTGGAGATGGAGAACAGTATTCCACTGCCCTGCACGACCTGCTGGCTACAGCCCGAAGCACCGGGAAAGCCTCGGAGGTTTGGGTACGGCCGGCAAAAGGAGCCACGAGCAGCACATTAATGCTCTCCAGGTCTGCTCGGGCATGGACAGCCCCAGCTGAATTTAGCATCAGCAGACTGCACCAGCCCTGCAGCCACAGGGGCCCCAAAGAGCAGCTTTTACAAGCACCTCCGTGAGCGGTTGCGTGGCAATTTGGGGGCTCTGGTATAATGGTCGAACAAGTTCGCATAACTTGCACAGTCTTTGTGATGCCTCTGGTGCAAGCATTCAGAGAAGTGACTGAAATACTGCGCCTGCCCTCGGACTTTGGCCCAGAAGCCAAAGTAGTTGGAGTAATTGATGGTGATGTTTATCCAGAGGATTTCAACTACTTTTCACATTGCTTTGACACGTCAGTTCCTCTGCACCTTACAAACCCTGGGTTGTGTCCTACATTAGTTAACTCCTGACGAATCACTGGCTACTCTTAGTCTCCCTCTTCTGACGCGTTTGTGAGCAGACTGTGATTTCTGCTCGCTCAAACTCTCACCGGCGCTCAGCAGAAGGAATAAACCATAACGCAGATGGAAACAATTTCAAAACCGTGGGCTGAGGACGCATCTGCCACGTGCCTTTATCTGTGGCTGGGGCTGCTCGGACGTCCCTGTCGGTGGCAGGTCTGGTCTAAGCAACCCCCCGCCCAGGACCCCTCGCGCTCCCCGAGTGACCAAGAGGTGACGCCGGCCAGGAGCACGTGCTGCTGCCTCCCAGTCGGGATGCCGAGACCTGCACCCCCCTAACTGTGGTCAGGACATGGACCCGGGGCACCTATTAAGTATTTATAGTCCTTTTGATCTGCTGTTGTCAGAGGAGGCTGAGGTTGGTGGTGGGAGCCTGAGGGATGGGGCTTTTACAGGCACAGCTCAGCTCCTAACAAACCCAAAGCGTGTGCTGGATGAGGATGGCTCTCAAGCCTCTGGTTTTCAGCCTAGCTTTTTTTCAATCCTTCTCCAACATTAAACCCACGTTTTCCCGCAGAAAAATTCCCACTACTTGTCCCAACGTTTTGTATAACCAAATCAAGTCAACACAGTGTTTTCTGACAGGACCGCAGCACAGCTCCCCGTCGTTCACAATAGCCGTGTTAGTCTGGATTTACACGGCTCTCACGACGACCTAGCACTGATCACCCGATAACAGAGTAAATGTTTAATTCTAGGTTCATTGCAAATATTTGCACTTCAGCTGTGTTTCTCGGTTGTAACTGATAAAATGCATGCTGTCGTTTCTGTCAAGAAAGGTCTGGTGACTTTTTCAGGTTACTTTCCAGTTGGGATTTCTCTCTGAGTTTGCTGTCCGTGCTCTGGCTAGTTCTACAGCCACTTCCAGCAGCAGCAGAAGCGACAAGACCATACACAATCAGTAGGTCTGCATTTTGTATCAGATATTCAGTTTTCCAAGTTAAATATTTTTAGAATTTCCCCTTGGTATCTGCATTTATACAGACAGCTATGTGTAAAGATTATGTCTGTCCTGGTTGGGACTGAGTCAAATTTCCCAAAATCTTGAACATTTCACGAACAGCATGAAACAGCAGAGCCTTTGTTTCAGTCATTTCACTACAGAAGGCCAGAGGAAATTCAATTAAGAGGAAAATATTCATCGTGCTTGCGTATCATCATATATTAGTCTTCTTCCGCCTGTTCTACAAATTGCTGTGGGCTATGCTGGTATACAAGGTATACACCGGCTGAGGATTTGTTTTTAAAAATCCCTTTTGGGGTTGCGCTCCAGCAGGGCCCGTGCCAGTGACTATCTCTGACAGCCCAGAAGAGATATGAACTGTAATGGATTGTGCCCCTGAGAGCTTTTCTTCCTGTTTGTCCGTGCGCGTGTGTGCGCGAGAGAGAGACCATCTTTCATCTCCTGCCAAAAATGCCTTTAATCCAGCACTGAGCTTGTCTTCCCCGTGCGTGTTCCCAAACACCGCAACATTTTGTGTTTTCAGGGCGGGATCAGCAAAAGGCAGCTTTCGGAGAACATCTTGCTCCAGAAATTTCGGAGCGCAGCCTTTTTTTTTTCTTTAGAAGAGAGGCGAGGGAGGCAGCAGAAGTGATGACAGAGCTTGGGTTTGAAGACATGGAGGGAATGGGATGGAGGGAAGGGCTCCGGCAGCGGAGCTCTGCCGGATCCTGCTGAGGCAGTTAGAGAGGTCACAGCTTCCCCCCATCTTCCCTTTTCTGTCCCTGACCGTCCCTTCCCCTCCCAGAGGTCCCCATCCCAGTACGGGGTGCCGTGGAGCGGAGGGGGCTGCGTTTCTCACCCAGCCTGCCGGCCGGTGAGGAGGAGGCTGGTCTCTTCACCGAGCTGCGAAGAGCAGTGGAAGGATGTCAATCGCTTTCCCCATGGGGAAAAGGGGTCTGGAGAGATGTCCCGTTCCTCAGCCTCTGCCTGCTCCCCTCTCCATTGCTCCCCCGGGGGCTGCAGTTACCTGTTGGCTTGCAAAACCGGCTGATACGTTCCCCGCCCCCAAGACTAGTTGTCCTCCACTTCTGGTCCAATTAGCAATTTCCAGCTCGAGCAGACCTGTGCGGATAGAAACTGATATCAGGAATAGCGTCCGCTGGAAGTGAACAGGCTACGTATCACGCTGTCCACAAAGAGGAAAGGAAAAACAGTCCAAAAATATTTGGCCATATTTTTGAATGAAGCAGTGACATGGAACTCAGGACATTCATGTCTTCTCCTGATTCTGGTCCAATTTTACTGTATAGTTGTCTTAAAAACTCATAAATTGAGTAAGTACAAATCACACGCTCTCTTAGTGCCTGTGAATTAGAATCATAGGACAGCCCAGCTCGGAAGGGACCTCGAAAGATGATCTGGTCCAACCTTTTGTGGGAAAGGGAGACTAGAAGAGATTATCTAGCACCCTGTCCAATCGCCCCCTGAAAACCTCCAGTGATGGGACTCTGCCACATCCCTGGGAAAGTTCTTCCAGTGAATGATTGTTCTCACCATAAAGAATTTCTTCCTTGTATCAGGATGAAACCTCTTCTGGTGCAATTTGTACCAGTTGTCCCTTGCCTTCTCTGTATGGCTTCTTGTGAAGAGAGAGCCTCCATCCTCTTTGTAGTTGCCCTTTAAGTACTGGAATACTGTGATGAGGTCCCCCCTTCTCAAGTGAGATGAGATGGCTCAGGGGGGACCTCATCACAGTATTCTCTTCCTAAAAGAGAAGAGACCCAACTCCTTCAGTCTTCCCTCAAAGAACAGCCCTTGGACCATCTTTGTGGCCTTCCTTTGGGCCCTGTCCAGTGTGTATGCATCTTTTTTTAATCATGGGGACCAGAACTGGACACAGTACTCCAGATGTGGCCTGATAAGCCCTGATTAGAGTGGGGTGATCATGTCTCTACCTCTGCCAGTAATGGCCCTGTGGGTGCAGCCCAGGATCCAACACCGCTTGTTCACCAGGACCCCCAGGTCCTTTTCAGCATGGATGCTCCCCAGCCACCCAGACCCCAGCCTGTACTGGACTCTTTGCTTATTTCGTCTCAGGTGCAGGACCTTGTACTTGTCTTTTTGTTAAACTTCATACTGTTCTTGCTAGCCCAAGGCCTGTCTGTAAGATGGTTCTCCCTTCCGACACGTCCACCTCACCACCCAGCTTAGTGTCATCAGCAAAGTTGATGAGAGCGCTTTCAATCCCACCATCCAGATCATTTATGAAGAGGTTGAACAGGAGTATTAGGAGTTGTTTCCAATGTAGAGAAATATTCAGACTTTCATTTTATTCTGAGGCTAAAGAGACCATTTTGCATCAGTCCCAGGAAGTTTATGGAGCAGATCCTCCTGGAAGCCATTTCCAAGGACATAAAAGATGGGAAAGTGCTTGGGAACAGCCAGAGTAGGTTTGCCAGAGGCAGTGACCAACCTACTAGCCCTCTGCAATGAGACGGCTGGCAGTCAGACAAAGGGAGAGCAGGACATATTGTTTACTCTGACTTCAGCGAGACTTTCTACAGTATCCTTATAGCCAAACTGGTGAGACATGGGCAAGAATCTTGGACTGCAGGATAGGTGGAAATTGGCTAGATGGATGGTGACCAGCAAGACTAAGGATGGTGAGCAGCAGGGCAAAGTCCATCTGGTGTCTGGTTAATAGTGGCATCCTCAGGGATCAACACCAAAGCCAATACAGTTCAACATCTTTATTCAAAATCTGGGTTACAGGGTGAAGTACGCTCTCAGTGGTTTTGCAGATACCAAATCCCCTCACATCCAGCATTTGTGAAACCAGGTTTGGCATACTTTGTCCAGTTTTGGTCCTCTCCAGCACAAGAAAGACATTGACGAAGTGGAGCAAGAGCTGCAGAGGGCCACCAAGCTGGTCAGGGACTGGAGCACAAGGCATGTCAGGAGAGGCTGGGGGAGCTGGGCTTGTTCAGTCCAGAGAAGAGATGGCTTTGGGGAGACCTTATTGCTGTCTACAAAAATTTAATGGGGCTATAGAGAAGAAAACGTACCCTTTTTGGAAGCACGTAAGGCAGCAGACACAAATTGCAACACAGAAAATTCCGATTAGATAGTAAGATATAATTTTTTTTCCCCGCTATGAGGGTCAAACACTGGAAGAGGGTGCCCAGAGACTGTGGAATCTCCATTGTTGATGTTCAAAACTCAACCATATGAGGAGATCCTGAGCAAACTGATCCAGTTGGCCTTCTAGTTGGAAAGCCAAGTAAGAATGGAGGGGCAGGGCTCTGCATTTTCTGTGGCATTTTTCATTCAGAGCATAATGATTTTTCCCCCTCATTGCTGTATAGGGCCAAGAACCTGTCCCTGTGGGCCCTGACTAGAAAAACAGTCATCTGAGAATGTTTTCTCTTCTACAGTTACATTTTTGTTGTTTCTGCTAATGAAAAAAATCATCACGATTGTCTTAAATGCCCTGCAGAAGCCTAAATAAATTTTATCGGTCTTAAAGCCTTTATCAACCACCTTATTTTGTTAAAACATCCATGTTAAAATAGCTTGAAAAATGATGCCCGGTGAGTCTGACAAGAGCTGTTTTCCCTAAAACCATATCAGCTGGCATTGCTGATAGCATTCTCCTGCAAAGAGAACTCTTTATCAGTAACTCTGATGTTTTGCCCAGGATTGATGGTAAGCCCAGAAGCCTGCTTGCAGATCACTGTATTTATGCCTTTAAAATAATGGCACACAAATGAGCTTTCTTACAGGCCATGGAAACGTAAGCCAAAACTTTCCCAGTTGGGTGCCAAAGACTGCACATTTAAATAATGTCTGCAAAGCCTATGGGAATGGCAGATGCTTAAAATTAGGTCATGTTTATTTATATGTTGAACATGGGTTTAGGCATCTAGCTTCTTATTTGAAAATTATACAAGTGCGAACAGCCCGCTTCCAGACAAGCACGGTTGCGCCTGTGATCATTCGCTTTGCTTATATGTAAAAACCTGCTAAAAGTGGGTGTAGACGGCAGGAACTCTTTCAGCGTGGCTGTGCCGGCAGGGGAGGGCAGGGTTTCCTCCGCTGCCGGGTGTCAAACGCCGCATCAGACAACAGCGGAGGTGTGGAACGACGAACAACCTGACGATGCACCTGCGTGGGAATTTGCCACGAAGCAGGGCTGGGACGGAGACGACACGGCATTTGAAGAAAGAGACGCGGAGAGGGAGGGAGCGGGAGGATAACCCTTAAAATTAGAATTCAAGTGGGAAAATTATACGTCCCGCCAAGCCCTACAGCTGCTGAGAACAGGGCTGTCCCTGAGTTCAAACCATCTCACTCGCTGCTGCTCACGCTGCCGTCAAAATGTGCTTTTCCAACCGGCCACATCCCGTCTCCCAGGGCAGGAGCTAAACATCGCCACAATAAACCCAACTGAATCTCATCTGCCGTATGAAAAACGACGAGTGCATTGCAATCAGCCCGTATTGGTCCTGGCCAAAATCCTTAGGAAAGAAATTCACAGCAAATGTCTTTGCAGTGCTGAGGGCGGGAGGTGAGATTTTGAAGCTGATTTAAGGACGTGCCTCAGCAGGGCTGATTTTCCTGGGCAGGCTGCCGTCCTCACGTGGGCACACCACGTCTGATAGCCAAACGAGCTTGTGCAGAACAAGCTGGGCGTCTCTGCACAGCCCCGCTTTATCACACCAGCTTTGCATTTAACACCGGCTCCTGAATGCGTAAGGCATTTTAAAGTGGTATTTCTGGCCAGAAATGGAACATAGTTAGGCAGCAAATTCATATTTAAATGACTGGGAATTAGATGTTTAAACACCTTTGAAAATCTGGGCCTGTGGCTTTCAAGTCACTGAAATGCATGGGTAGGTCTTAACCAAAGGACTAGTCTGATCTTGCCATCTATTGATAGAAACCCACGGCTACAGCTGGGAATGTGTTTTCTTTACAACCTTTTTCAGGCACCTGAACGGCTGGAGTCATTCAGTCTGTGAAAATCAGCTCCGGCCCTCACTGAAATGAACAGCTAGCATTTACAGAGTATTTCTATTGTCTCTTGACAGGCTAAAAAAAGGGTTTGCTTCCTTTATTGTTTCTAAAACAATAGGACCCAAGGAAGCAACTGTTTCTAATATTGGACGATACATTTACCCCCAAAAGACAAGCAATGAGTAAAAAGTGGGATGCCCGCTCCGTCTCCAGTGCCCAGTCTGAGGACACGATTTTCAAGAGGTGAGTTCTGCAGTTCAGGCCTCTTTCAAGTTTCTCAACTTGATTGCCCAAAAAAGCAAATAGCCAGAACTGTTCATAGTTTAAAAAAAAAAAAAAAGTCTAATAAACAATCTGGGGGCTAAGGGCAGAGGGGGTGATTTCCAGCCATCCTGTGCTTCTGGACGCTCAGTTCTTCCCCACCACGTTTGTTCCCAGCCTTGCCTCTGGCCATCATGT
This sequence comes from Buteo buteo, assembly GCF_964188355.1. Taxonomy (NCBI): domain Eukaryota; kingdom Metazoa; phylum Chordata; class Aves; order Accipitriformes; family Accipitridae; genus Buteo; species Buteo buteo. Next base: position 4,073,456 of record NC_134198.1, on the reverse strand, counting down.
ACCTGCTCTACAGTGGTCACCTTTCTTACGCCTAATTTACCGAGCCACTTTTTTCATGCTTAATTCAGAAAGGAAAGAATTTATGGACCATAAGACCTCACACCAAAAACATCACAGAGGGAGGGAGGGGAAGCAGTCTGGCAAAGGGATGGATCAGAAGCAATAAAAGTGCTTTTCCTTCTCCATCATCTAGGGAACTTGTGACTCCTAATGTGGGAGGACTGAAACTCGCTGTGTAGTCCTGAAATTAATTTAAAATATAATCAACAAAGTACTTAAAAGAATGATCCTCTGCCAAATGAGTAAACCATTAAAATATGCCCAAAGTATGTTATATAAGCAGAGTTTAATGCAACTGATGGTAAGAAAATATTTGGAGTCGCTAAGTCTGTATGTACCACAAATCAAAGTGTTGTGTAATTAGAATTATTTTGTCACCATCTTGTGGGACATTAGGGTAACATCTGGCGTGCTCCTGACTTCAGCTTGTGGGTTCACCATGTGCTGAAGAAAATGGTTAGGAAGTGATTGCTCTAAATATTACACTGCTGTCAGTGCACACGATACCGTAAAATGAGCATTTTACAGCTCCTGCAGTTTTACTGTGCTGCTGAGCAAACTTTCCCGTTCGCAGGCCAAATATTTCTCCCAAAGGCTGTGTGCAGATTCTTGTAAAAGTTGGCACAACAAAGGGGGAAGAGAAATCAGATTGCTAACATAAACACTTATGTCTTCTCAGAGAATGTCTCTGTTTCAACCATCTGATTTCAAATCGTTTCCTTAAGCCCTAATTTATTACTTCAAGTTCAGAAACTGCGCCTAGTCTGAAGATGCTTGAGAAACACACTCCCTCTCTCCATCGGCCCAAGCAGTTGGTGTCTGATGCAAACTTTTCTGGGTAAATGCGAACCAGATGTTCCCCAATCCTGACTTCTAAACTTCTGTCCCAGGTTTCTACCCTGAGCCAGGGCGAGTCGGTTGCAGAGCTGCAAAGCGGCCAGGGGGGCTGTCTGGGTAAAGGGGGGCTGCTCCAGCCCCCCCCAGCTCACAGCCCCGTCGCAGCTCTCCTCCACGTCCACCAAAATACGGAGCACCCCCTTCCCAGGGCCACCGGGCAGCACCCAGCACAGCAAAGCAGATTTGCAGCGAACAAACGCGCCGCGTTGCGGGTTTCTGCGAGAGGTGTCGAGCCTGCGACGGGCTCGTTACGGCAACCGCTCTGTGCCCGCGGACGCCTCGCAGCCAGGACGTCGTATCTGAGAGGTCTGCGATAGAGAAATCTGGAGTCAGATTGTATTTCCCAACTGTTAATAAAATTTCCCCTGGAATAAAAGTAGAGGAGCTGGCGCCACTTTATGTTATTCAAAACCACAAATTTCCTCTCCCTCGCAATCTGCCAGAGTTACAGACTCTTTTGCAACTTCTTAAAAATTCAAGATGTTTTCCTCAAGCGAGCATCCCCCTCCTTCAAAACGTACCGAGGGAAGATTAGCGATCCAATTCACCATTGCTGTTAACGAGGAGAGGGAAGGGGGACAGTGAACCGGCACGACAGCCCCATGCATGGGAAGGAATACATTAGCAAGTGTTTCATCCCTGCATCTCCCGCGCCTGGGGCTGTTAAAGGTTTTTGCAGCAAACGTCGATAGGAGCGATGCTCTGCGGCCAAGGTGAAGAGCGTTAGTTATGTGCGAGGGTCTCTTCGCTCTCAGCCTCAGGGCTGCTCCAGGGGTGGTAAATTAAACAGGGCTGGGGTATGGGACGAGCTCTGCCTTGCCAGCTGGGGCATTCAATTGTTGCCACGTTTCTTGGTGCTGTTTTGGCCTGTACCGCTCTCCTGACAGCGTGTGGGCACATTTCGGGGCGGCCTCAGAGAGGGGATTTATACCTATAGACATATGGAGGTGAACCGTGTTGTGCCGCTACTTTGTGGGGTAGATGTAGCCATGAAGGCACGATTTTATTTGATGCCCAGCAAGACCCATTTAATATTTCTTGTCTGGATTGATAGTCACATTTTCTTGTTAAGAAGTATCTTTGACTCTATTGCAGGGAGCTGGATGGGAAATCATCAAACAGATTATTTCCCAGTTTTTAGCAGCGTATGTCACCTTCCATCTTTTGTTGTTCAGTGTGTTACAGTGCCCCTGCCCTGAGGCCTCTGGTTGTACAGGACAGTAGAAAATAGACCACTGATGTCAGCTGGAGCCTCTGGTTATCGATGGTAATGAAATTGTGAAATTTGTTACAGGTAATAAATGCTAAGAACAGTCAAGAACCCTAAACCAGACAACTGGAGATCTGAAGACAACATCTTTCATACTTGGTTTGTCTTACTATTTCCAATGGGCTGAAAGACAGGTGGCCCCTGAACTTCGGCAGGACAGAAGGAGATCTGTCCTGAGCAGGACCCAGCAGATACCCCAGCGCTGAGCCTCGGAGGTGCCCTGCCATCCCGCCTGAGCCACGGCTGCACGCAGGACACCCAGGCTCCTCCACGTGCCTGCAGAAAGAAGTCGGGTCCAGCTACGAGACGGACAGAAGGCGCTTCTGGGGAACCAGCTTCCACGTTGCCTCCAGACGATGCTAAGGCACGAGGTCTGCAGCGGCCACCGAAGTCCGCGCTGGATGGAAGGAGCTCCCTCCTTCGCGACTCACGGACGAGCCCTTTGCTGATGACGCGGTATCGCTGGAGCAAGGACTGGGTCAACCCGGCGAGTGCAGAAAACTCAATCACTTCCCAGCCGAACGAGCAGGGGTTTTATATACGCAAGGGAAATTCTTTGACACACTCTTTTCAGGAAGAAGAGCTAGGTTTGAGACTCTCGTCTGCTGGTTGCAGCTATGTAGGGATGACAGCCTGTCTCCTGCACACCAAGAGATGGTTTTAATGTCCTCATAGCTAATATTCTGATATTTTTAGCTCATATTTGGAACGGCACATCGTTTAGCTTTGGTTTATATGGTGAATTAGCAGCACAGTACACAACTAGATAGACCTTCAAAGCAAAACGTGCCCTCAGATGTGCAGGAAATCTCTGCTTTCAGAGCGAGTAATACTTGCATAGCAATGGGGAATTTAACTGGCAACATTTCTAATTAGACAGAAATTTTAAATAGCAACTCCTGACCACAAGAGTTACTGTGTTATGCCATTTCTCCTGTTTTCCTATCAGCAATAGCATATTTTGAAAAATAACCACATGCTTTGTCCTGGACAAAACACTAGAGGAAGACACCTGGCCAGGAACAAATGCCAAAAAACCCACAGTTTAAGGTCTCAAACATGGGGAACTGAATCCCACACTAGATCCATGCACCAACGCAGAATTACACGTATATTAGTGAGATTCAATGAAGGGCTAGAAATACACCCTGGTATGGCAACTTGTGGAATCAGAGCCAGAAGTCTTTTATTGTACTGAACAGTGGTCACACCGATTCACAGAATTGAATTTTGTACCACATTACAAAAAAGAAAAACAACAAAAAACTTTGCCAAGTTGCTGCTTATGCTCATGCCAGCTTCTGCCTTCTGACACGGAAAAGGCCACAGGCTTGATCAGGAGTGTGTATGAGGGGTGGGTAGAAATATTTAAATACACAGTTGTTTGAATGTGTGTTTCTAGGGTAATGACATTAAAATATGCTACCTCACTTTTTTCAGTGAATAAAGCAGAAATAAAAAAATTTTGAAGAACTAATCTCTCCAAAACAAGGTTGTTTCAATTAGAAAAGTCAGGCTCATCCAAAAGATATGAAACAAAGGTTGTGGTGCATGGAACAAAACACACAAAGAGAAGAAGACACTGCACAGCACAGAATGGCCTGTAGACGCATTATTAATTAAAATTTTATGATTCTTACAGCTTATTTATAATTTATTATGGGAGGATCATTGTTAGTGCTGCTAACAATGGTGGGGTTTTTGTTTGATTATGGGCTAGATAAGCTTTTCAGTTAGCCAGAAGTTTGTTTCCATTTTAAAAAGATAAAGCCTTCTCTGTACCTCTGCTTAAACAGGGGTGTAAGTTACTGCTGGAAGCAGCGCTCCAGAATTCCCTTCCTTCATTACTTTGAAAATATTCTGAATGTTGAATTTCATACAAAGCAATGCTGTCGACAGCTGGCCAGGCAAACACATTGCAGGAGGGTGTACTTCCAATCCAAAGAAAATCTCCCCCTTTTATGCCTGCCTATCTGCATTCTCCATAGATCCGTCTCAAAATAATCCCTCTGAGTAAATATTTGGCAGCATAATATGAAAAATATACCTGGCCACGTAAGAAAGAGTAGCAACAAATCTCTAATCCTGATATGGAAGGGAGGACTTCAGAAGTAAAATAATCTCTTTTACTGTGCCATTTTTAGCTCAGCTTTTACGCTAGCACACAGGTTGTGCGTTTTCCCTTTGAGGTAACAACTCCGAATTTACTCCTCTTTTTCCCTTCTCTCTGCTGCAAGCAGGAATTTAGTTGAGGAACTGGGGTCTGTTACATTTATTACTACTCTTGCCAGAAAAGTAAGGCAGAAAACAATAATTGAAGGGCAAAAGAATTCTTAGCTAAATACCTTGTAAACCCTGATGAAAGAGGCTACTGGTGGCAGCTTGCTTAGCCCTGTCCGAGTTGCAGACCTTCCAGGAACACAAATACTAGCAGGGCTGCTGTTTTCTTTACTGAGGTGTTAAATAAATGTTTTTACAACAAGCCTTTTCTGCAAGACATTTTAAATACAAAGCATTAAAAAGAAACTTTCTGCCCTCTGATTTTGCAAGCACAAATTTCAATTTGTGTTCTGTGCAACTGTATTTTCAGTCATTCCAGCTTCCAGAGGAACATAAAAAAAACTCATGGAAAATGATGAACTGACCATCCATGCCATTACCACGATCAATGAATGACTGCCGGAGACAACTAAAGTGCAAAAAAGGATTTCATCCCACCAGGCATAAATATATGCTGCTGCTATGAATCACTCCAGCCTTTTGCACATAGAAAATTCATGAGTTCTTGAATGTTCCTCGCTTCTGTAAATCAGACTCTAAAAGACCATACAGTGATTTCAAAAAGAGTCTTTCAGTATTCATAAATGCGGGGTTTTGCTTTCCAAAACAAAATACGAATGGTGTGCAAGACAGAAATAACTTGTTTTATTTCAGCTACTTGGAGAGAGAGTAGTTCTCCACCATTTACAGCGCGGGTTCTCCCTGTTGCATGCTTTGTTTAATTATACAAATAAGATTTGAAAAACATGTGGACAAGAAAATTTTGTTGCAGGAACAGAGATAAAACACACACACACAGATTAAAGAAGGAAACATTTGTTTATTAAAAAGGAAAAGGTTCTGGATGGCAGCACAGAGTCAGACATGAGACAGATGAATGTCTGTGCAGCTGTTCATGTTTAAAGGCAGAATATAGACGTAAATACAGTCAGATCTTTGCTCTGCTCTGCTGCTACAGTATTTTTATACAGTCAATTCAAAGGAATATCTGTCATAACTGAGCACAAGGAGAAGTTTATCAGAAACAGAGCACAGATTGCTTCTCTAAAGCCAGGATAAACAAAGCCCAGAAAATCCTCTCAAGCTATGGTATTGCAAAATAAACTTAATTGTGCAACAGAAAACCACCTTCTGTGGATGAGAAGATTAAATGTCAGATTCAACTCCAAGTCAGAGAGCTTGTTCTTCTGTCTGAATAAAGCGCAGGTAATTTTCCCCCGCTATCCTCACAGTTACTGCTCTGCCTGAAGGAAAGCCAGTATGGTGAAGCAGGAATGTGCTTTCAAAGCCATACCTTACTTTTTCTATCATCTACTCAGCCTATTTCCAAAGCACACCAGAGAGAGAGTCTTTTTTCACGCATAGATATAATGAGACCATCTTGAAAAATCATAACTGCTCAGGAAGAGATGGCCAAGTACTCCAGGAGAGCAAAGCAGGTCTTACAAGAGAGACCATGAGCTGGTCCAGAGGATGCCAATGCTGCCCCAGGGTTGCCACTCTCTAGCCCGGAGGACATCACATCATATCAATTCTGCCACGCTGAGCTCCAGTCCTACCTTTACCTGCGTTAAGAGAGTAAAATCCCATGTTACTGTTCGATACATGAGTCAGTATAAAGGCATTTGTGTGCAGCCTTTGGCATTTTGTGGCTCAAGTACCACATCAATAAAACCAGAAATATGGAAGCGTCTTGTATCATGAAAGTTAATTTTTGGAAAAGGTTCTGGTAGGTTTCTTTGGAGTGCAGTTGGAAATTGTTTTAACTTATAAATAAAGCCAGCATAGATTACTATGAAATCTCAACCGCAATGTTTATATATAATACCCCTTTTAATATTAATTTCCTACTTAAATATTCAATTCTCTTGCTTCAAAACTGTTTTTGTACATAGTTTTCCTGTTCTCTATTTTTTAAGTTAAGGTTAAATTATTACAGCATATTTCTGTTCCAATTCTAATTCAAGTTCAGTTTTGATAGCCACAGAACATCAATTTTCAGGAATCTGTTTGTTTCTTTATAGAAACAATAAAAACCAACCCCTCACACTTCTCACTAATCTCACTTAAAGCCCTGCAAGATATAGAAAGCACTTGCCAGATATAGTAATATTTTATTCAGATTCTGATCTTCTCAGGGATCTCGTGTGTTGCTACAATAAAACTGCAAAGACATAAACCCCTTCCTTATTATGTGAAACTTTTATTTCCAATAGTCAACAAAACTGAGAGGTTATACTAAACACATTCCAGGTTACAGGAGAGGAAGGAAAGCCCCAAAGCTTTCCTTCAATTTTTTTAAGTACGTCTGGGATGTTACAGCCTTTCAGTTAGGTAAGAAAAATACACGCCCAGCCATCAGAAACCTGCATAGATACAAATACACCCTGAAATCAACTCTTCCCACGAACGGGGGATCGGCTGATTGTACAACACACTTGAGCCTGTCCCAGATCGAACGCCGGGGTTTATTCTGCTCCTCTCTGCAGGGAGAGTGACACGCCAGACCACGCCAGGATGAATTCAGCTCGGATGGAGACCTGTTTGGGGTCCCAGAGCCAGGTTTTCCAGCTCCTCTGCTACCTCCCAGGTATAACCTTTGGGGAAACACAGGTAGAAGACACCTCGATGGTGTCTTCGAGAGACCTCAGAGGTACTGCCACAGGGGAGTACACCATTTCATAGCACACCAAGTGACATTTTGTTAGATAAATGTGAGCAACAAGGTTTTTTACATCTAGTCCATCTTCAGCATTCAATATTCGGATAAGCACTAAATGCGCGCGTGTGCCCACACACAAGCAAGTAAGTGCAGTTGTGTCTTCTAATATTTGATGCTGTCACTGATGGGATTGACAGTGTCCTAGAAGACACCTAACAAAGTATCGTTACAATCATCTTTAGCTGTTACCGTTCCTTAATTATTATTTTTTCTGCATGGAATAGCGATGGGACAGTTCAGCATTTCCTTACCTACGCATCAACCAAAGCTGGAGAGCTGCTGACTGTGACCAGCCGTGGTCAGCTCGGCACACGCAGACCCACGAGGTGGAGCTCACGGCGCTCGCGTGGAGTGACCTGCTATTCTGGTGGGCGTCTCGGCTGCCCAGTGCGATGGAAATCCACAGCCATGTCAATTAAAGGAGATGGAAACATCATACTGCAAGCACAACCCACGATTCTCATTTTATTGCCCAGACCTTCTAACATGTCAGCATCATCAAGTCTCCAAACTCTTCAGAGCTGATCATCAGGCTCACGTTTTCCTTAAATTGCCCTCGGGATGAAACGTAAGTTGAAACGGGGTGGTTGATTAAGCCCTTTTCCTCAACAAATTCAAAATTCTAACACAAGGAATTCACAAAATGCCAGAACATACAAGGACTTTCTCCCTGCACTAGGGCTGAAACTCCAAAGCAAGGATAAAAGAAAGAAAAGATGCAAAAACCAACAATACAATACAGTGCTGATTTACGTGGAAGTTGACGTTGGGCCACAGGGTTTGCTCTAGTTATAGAAAATACATTTCTACTCAAAAATCACTATTAATACCCAACAAAAACATGCTGTGTTGAGTATTGGGTTAAAAGTCACTTTGTTTGGTAGTGGATTTTCCAGAGTGATTCTGTGGCAGCAGAGCTGAGCACTTCCTAGCCCTTAACTGGAGTTTCAGGGCTGAAAAGAAAATGGTCCTCCTGGGGATGGAGGCAGACTGCAGTTCCCCTTCTGCCAAAGCAGTTGTCGAGGGACCGTGCCACAACGGAACTGATCCGAGTTTAGCACAAGGAGGAGGAAGATTATTTCAGATTTCTACATTATTTCAGTGAACGACTTACAGGGCAACCCCCCAAGAAAGGTACAGGTGAATATGGGGGGATGACTGGAAAGAGCACACAGACACGGAGTTTGTTCCTCTGAAGTAGGATTTGCTTCCATGGAAAATATTCCTATGACTGTAACCTGCTTGTGTGGCAGTTATTCCAGTAAAAGTCAATGTATACTACTGTGAAGAGGTATTAAGAATAGTTATTCTGTGCATAAACAAGTTGAAAAGTTTTTGCAACATTTTGTACTAAGTGTTTGATGCCAAAAAAAAAAAAAAGTATGCACTCTGGTACCATTCACACAAGTATATTTATTGTATAAATAGTTTATAAATTACAAGATTTTAATTATAAATGTAAACATTTCTAGGAAAATAATGTTTTGTATTCTTATTAATGTTTACAACTAATATAAGGCACATAGTGCAAAAATACATTTCTGATGCAGAGATCACAAAATAATTACCTACATGTGTTATCTAAAAAGTAGCTGCTTACACTTCTGTGGTACAGTATTGTTTTTAATTAATGCATGTTGCTAATTCACGGCTAACTCTTTGTGGGTAAAAATATGATATAGCTGCCATTTCATCTACCAATTGTACTGGCATGCAAAACAAATACTTGGTTTACAGAATGCATATTGTCAGAAAAAGCACGTATAGTTATCTGGTACATAACGATAAATTTTATTCTGAATACCTGAGAGTTGGCCCTGAAACACATTACCTTTACATGCATAGATTTCTATAGTTCTGGACTGTAAAGTATTACAAAACAACAAATTAAAGAGCTAGATTGTTTTTTAAACCTTGTAACTCTTTCATACACTTACTATTCTGGAAGAAATAATTGTGACTAGCAGATGTTAGAACTGTATTTACAAACACTGAAAAATTAAACTGAGTGAAAGATGGACACCAAAACCACTGTGGGGCTTGATGCTGCCTCTGCCCAGGGTTTTCACCAAGGTTATTGAAAACTATGTTGAATCGGAGGATGGGGGACACACACTACAACCTTTACTAATATGCCATTGGCCAGTATAAAGGAGTAAGGTGTATATGGAAAGTGTTTAAGTAAATACATATTCATAAAACCACATACAAGGTGCTACAGTAAACAGAATACACTGCTTTTACAGTATACTTGGATGAGAGGCAGGGATTTAAAATCAGATTTTCAAGCAATTTGTTTCCTTATTTTCTTTTCCTGTAACCACAACAAAACTAAGCCTAGATGTTTAACATGTGCTATAGAGATTACAGAGGTTAAACCACACTTCTCAGGATTACTGCTAGTATTTGAGCACCACAAAGAATATAATGAAAGGGATGGGGAAAAAACGCTTTTACTGACAGAGAAACACACAGATCTATAGAAACTAGCTCAAGTATATTGGTTATATACTTTCTGCTGTAAGTTGTTGACAGATAATTCCTAAAAGGTTTCACAAAATTGGAAGTATTTGAAATTATTACCCGTCTTCTTTATATAGCCATAACTCTTTCCTTTCTATAATTTAGTACAGTTGATCAAGAAAACCAGTAGAGTATAAATTCTACTGAACACTGCATAAAGAATTGCACTGATTAGTTGCAGGTAAAGTATTACAATTATAGTACAATTTAGAGTGTTATCCATGGTAGTAACCTCAGTGCAATTTACTTGCTAATATATACTGTACATTGAATGAATGCCTCTCCATTAAAACCTGAAGGTTTATGATTGTGATTTATGCACTTGCTAGCCCACAAACTGGTAGTACATCCCTGAAAAAACACTGAAGAAAACAGGAATTCTTAGTAGTGAGCATTACAGTAATGAGCATTACAGAGATGAAAGAATTAAAATATATATATACACAGCACCTACAATTTGCACCTAAATGGCAGATGTGCCTGCTTTGATGCTCTTACCACATCAGAGTTCTCACTGTATTTGAAGTTTGAGACCAATAATTGTATTAGGAATACATTTTCCACAAAATCCTCCACATCTTCCATATATTTTAGTACCGTCCTGGGAATTAGACAAAGAGAACAGTCAATCAAGAAAAGCGACTGAAATCACAGTTGTACAAAAAGCTCCTTGATGTTTGCACACAATAGACCTACAAATACTAAATCAAGAGACAGCATCAAATTAGCAAAATGGGCATGGAGATCCTTTATCGGTATCACTGTATACCTTCTCTCCTGGCTTACCATCACCCAATGTTGTCTTAAACTGTGCATGCTTACTGTTCTTTTTCAACTGGTCTTTGGGTTCCTCACACGAATCAAGCTGGAGGTAAGCAACCTGTAAGGATCCTCTGTAGTAGGGTATCTTTAATAAAATGTGGTTTTGGAGTGTTGTATCTTTTTTTTTTTTTTTTTTTTTTTAAGTATTATTAGGTATCTTCAAAACTTTTAATAAACTTGATTAATATAACAATAAGCTCTTAAAATAGGCAGGCAGTGTTGATGTGGATTAGATTCTGGGTGATAGTTTGTGCGTTACATCTGGAAGAAGAGTTGGATGGGTCAGAGACCTTGAGCACTATTTTTGATTCACAATTAGCTTTCACTAGAGAGTCATCACTTGTACCTCTGAAGGCATAATATTCCAAGCCATAAGACCATAAGAGCAAGTAAAGGAAAAGAATATTGACTTACGTGGGATCTGTGTATGTCAGCAGTTGCATAGTTGCCCTGAGCAATCCACCTAACTGTACTGGATAATCTCAGACCTGTACCAGCCAAATTAATGCTGAACTGTCCCTAACAAAAACAAAAACAAAACAAACAAACAAAAAAGGTAAAATACAGAGCTCATAAACAGAGTTCAAAATACTGAAACACTTTACATTGGCATATCTGCACATATCACTTAGGGTGTATCTAGACATTAAGGACTCAAAGGTGTGTACTTAACCGGGGTTAGTTACACTGCATTACACCCTTTTTTTGGACACTCGGGACATAGACACACAAACAAGTTATTCTGCAATAAGTAGCACCTGTGCATCAGCTCATCTGTAGCACCTGTCTGCAAAGTCTGAATACAGAACTAACATCAGACAACTCAAATTATTTTAGCCTCCTTTCTACATACTAAATTTTAATTTATAAAAAGTACAGACTTGCAATATGCAAGAATGAGGCTGGGGTTTTGGTTGGTTGGTTGGGTTTTGTTTTTGTCCCCCCCCCCCCCCCCCAAGTGCCTGAACATTTTGGAAATGACATGGTCAGGACCTATCTCTATCTGGAAATTACAGACAAATCACTTCTTAGCCATCTAATTCTCAAATTTTTGAAAGCACGTTGTCCAAGCATCATCATCTTACCACCTTTCATTTCTTTTTCAGTATAACAAATAACATAATTGAACATGAATGTAAGTGAAGGTTCAAATAAATAAATTTATTGCTAAATGGAATGTTTTGAAATACAAACCATTCTAAAATATTTGCCTATGCAAATACATAATCTGAAAACTAGCTTTAAACCAGAATCAGTTCATATGAGAATAAGAAACATATCAAAAGCAACAAACTGCACTGCATTAGTAAACAAACTGGTACAGAAAATTATTAAATTGCATTCACACAGAAGTGCAATCTGTTGGAAAGAAGTACTACCTCCACAAAGAGCCTAATGGCCAGTTTAGGCAGCACTACAATCAGAAAACTCCTGCACGCCTCCATACAATTCACTGAAGGCCTGAATTTCTGTATTCAGACCTAGTTAAAATTGCATAAATCCTGAGATAAAAGCTTTAGTAATGATAACATTTCTATTATGTGCGGTAGCTTCTGTATTTTATTGCTTAATATCATCATAGTCAGATATACTTTTTTATATATATATATAAAAATATTGTGTGGGTGCATGTATGTGCGCATATATAAAAATACACCACTCATCCTTTGTTCTTGTGATTCACTGAAATTCTTTCACAAAGACTCAGCCTTACATCGTTTGGTATGGCAGATTTGTTTTGAGAGCACTTCTATGTAAAATTGCTGTATTTCTAGCACTCATATACTCAGGATGAGCTAACATAAGCTCACATGGATAGGGTAGGTTGTTCTTCAAGTGCCCAAAAAGTAGATTTCCATTTAATGAATAAAGCACCTGGAGGAAATTCATACAAACAGTGTGGAATGCTTTCCACAATTCACAGGCCCAAAGTAACTTCATTCACGGTGATATCATTTTGCAAAAATAAATGAGAAGTGCTATGTACAGTCATAATGACAGCTTAACAGCTGTCTGACATATCAGGCAGCATACTCGAGGCCAGGAACAGATTTCAAGGACTGAGCGCGCAGGAATGGAGGCCTTCTTACTGCATTAAAAGAGTGAGTTTCAGTGCAGATCTTATAAGATAGAAATGTGTCGGTGCAAAACCATGCAAGCAGAACGACTTCCCAACAGAAGTTACAGATCGCAAATAGATTTGTGTTGTACTAAGTGTGAAGAGTTTGCAGGCTGAAGGTATCCAATGCTGTAATGAACTCGAACTGTTTTCTTGTCAGGGGTTAAGTCTGCCTAACTTAGGCACTTCACTGGTACTTAAATGGCACATAAATTGTCTCTAGCTGCCCTTGAATGCATCCACCCACATAGCCTGTCTTAAGTTTAAGCCCTAGGATAGACGGACAACAGGGATTCACCTCCGTGCAAGTCTGAGCCAGTCGATCTTAACTCCCTTTGTGAACAGTGGAAAGAAATACGCGCTTCCAGAGGACGGCTCTCCTCATCCTAAGGTGCCTCATAGGGTAAGATTAGCTGAACTGTTTTCTAGGGAATCCCATTTTTGCCAACAGACTCCAAAGGCAGCCTAGGCTGTCTAGTTCAGACGAGGGCTACGTCTGCACCAGCAGGAAGGACGCTGCAGTGTGAGCAGATCTATAGGGTGAAATTATTGGGTCAGGGAGCCCAATGTCTGTACACAGTACACAGATCGGGGTTTTACTTTGGTTTTTGTACTTTGGTTTTACAAGTCTCATCTAGTCCCACAGACTGAATCCCCATTAGCGGTTAGAGTGCATTAAGAGCCTTCTTCTGGAGCTCTTTCTTTGATTTACTTTCATCCAGAAGGCATCCCGTTCGTGTCTTTCAAGACTGCTCTGTGATGCAAACCAAAGAACAGTAAGCTGGGACAATACAGAGATTAACTTAAAAAGCACCATCCAATCCAAACTAAAACACTAACGTAGACACACCAATGGATGTATAAATTTTAAATTATACTGCTAAACAAGACTGATTTCCTCTGGTAGTCTTCAAAGTTATAAAGCATCAGGAGAGAAACAGAGAAAAGATAAGAAAAATTCTGCAGGGTTATAAAAAAGGAAAGTCACTGGAGGAGAACAAAGATTGAGAAAGGATTAGGGGAAACAAAGCATACATCACATCCAGAGGGAGGGACAGCAACACATGAAATACGCGGAAAGCTGGATATACATACACGGAGCCTAGAGGGAAAATGCAGAGTAAACAACTTGAGGGAGAAACGGAGGTGGCGGGGGGAAGATGGTGGAACAGGAGAGGAAAGAATAAGGAAAAAATACTTATTAATGTAGCACACAGACTAGACAGAATAGGAGATTGGCTTTAGAACCTTACAACTCTAAAGCAGTCACACAGATTTTGGGGGGGGGGCGGGGGGTGTCCCCCTCTTACGTGCACATTTCAAGAGGATAAGAAATCATAAATACCTGTGGACATCTGGCAGCACTGTAGCAATCTCCAGCTGTAGCAAATGGAACTGCTCTTCCAAGTATAGTCTGAGCAAAAAGAAAATCTGTGGCTAGAAAACAGAAAATTACTCAACACTGAAACTGCTGCATTAGAAGTTCAGGTGAAAACAGTGCGAAAAGGCATTAACATGGGGGGGTGGGGTTGTTTTGGGTGGGGGTTTTTTGTTTCTTGTTTGTTTGGAGGGGGCTTTTTTGTGTGTTTTGGTTTGGTTTTTTAGAAACTATGTTTTAAATAGTCCGTTTTTGTTAACGCAACAATCAGTCCAACCTACAAGCCCAGTTTTCTTTCTGAGCTAGGAGGGGGCTGGGAAGAGGAGGAGGATGGTTGTGCACTTGGACGCAGCTCCAGGTGAGCTGATCGTGGGCCACCTTGTCACCTGCAGGCAGGGGCTCGAAAGCGCTGCAAGATTCCCTGTCCATTTAGTACGTCTGCCAAAGCCCAAGAAGGGACTAACTACAGCATAGGAAGACTTTCCCAAGAAAAATATGCCAGGGACTAAAAGGAAATGGAATAATGGGAACAAAACATTAGAGACTGAAGCTAAGTCACATATAAAAGACAAATCTGTAAGATTCATGCCACTTGACCACTTGGGACAAACTAACAAGGGAAGTAGGGGTGGTTTCTCAATTTTCTTTTTCTTTGAAATTCCCATGCAATTCCTAAAGGAAATAAGAATTTAGTTTGCCCAAAAATGGCACAACTGGATCTGTGTGTCCAAATGGTAATTTGGTAATCATGACCACGTGCAATTTCAATAGAATGCTCGCATAGGCTAAAACTGCCAAAATGCTTACTTTTAATTTGCATGGAAGCTACATCAAATCTTATTTTGCTAAAAACCGTGAAGCCAGCTGCAAGGTAATCATTTCGACAGGCACAGTCTTGCCTTCTGCTTCCATTGAAAGGACATTCATATGGATTCTGCAGCCTAGAGAATAGCAAAAATTTAGTTTTCCTTTTGACATTTTTCCATAACAGAACATCAGCATGAAAAATAATTGCATTGCACTATGCCACATAAAAATACTAAACAACAGTTACTGAACAAGAAGCTCAGCTATTAATCTTGGCCTAGCTGAAACACTAATGTGGATTGAAGCTATTTCTACTAAAGTCAAGATAGAAAATCTTTATAACCATTTAGTGCAATTAACACAATTTCAGCCTGGAAGTATCTACATTCCTGCATGTGTGTTCATATGCCTGGATATTCAAAACAGAAAATCAAGGAAAAAAAATCTACTCATCTGTTCTCACAAAAGCTAAGTATTATTTTATTCTTTTATTTTGGAAGGAATAAGTGCACTTCACAAAGTTACAAAACCACTTTCATACCTGAATCCATATACTTCAGAAAAGTTGTCTGCTTCACCTTTTACCAATGTCAAATATTCTTTGGGATTCTCTAAGTGCATCCCTGAGCAATAAATCTGGAAGAGAAAATACAACCTTTTAGCAAAATCTTTATTAGAAAAGTATCATTTCATAAAAATATATGCTCATAAAACTCATAAATATTAAGAGTACCTTTATCATCCTTCCCTTCACGCTAAGTAGGTATTCACCATCCTTCCTAATCCCTTTTTTAATCTGGATATCTTTGCAGGTGGTAAGTATTTCACCTTCGAAATGAATGATTAAATCATATTAGTATTTCATGAATAGCATTTAGTTTTCAGACTTACTTCTGCATAATTGTGCTCCAAATATGTAACTTTTATGTAAGTAACCTGGAAAAACATTAACTTCAGCTGAAAATTACAGCTGTCACTTACATTCTTCCTCATGGCAGATCTTTCTGGCATCTGGTTTTAAATGTGGCAGGCACAAGTCACTGGATACGCCATTTTCAGTCACACATTCTACGGTTCTCTCCTTTACCCCTACTCCACAAGACATGGAGCACTAGACATGGATAGCCATCAAGAAGTTTAGTTTAGAAGGTAGTAAATAATTAACATAATTATGTCAGCAAATTAGTCTTGGCATTCATTTATGTTGGAGGCAACTACCAAAATGAGCTTGCGCATCTGTACTCACTTTGGTCCACTTCCCCACTCTCCAGGTCGCTGCTTGTGAACACCCTTTGATATTACATTTATAAATGTACGGGGATGGCTCCACTGGGCATTCTCGGTACGCTACGGTTCGAAGGCCGTGGGCGTGCTGGTTTTGAGCAGAATGGATTCCAACACAGTACGTGATCCTCTGCCGGTAACCAAACCCACAGCTGGCTGAGCACTGAAATAAAATCCCCAAGCACAGGCATCACTTCTGTGAAACCACCTTTCTGCAGCATTGCAATTACAGATAAGTGCAAGGGCAACACGGCACTGATCCAGCACTTCGCTGAAATCGAGGATAAGATTTTTCTTTACTTCAGCGAGATCGGCTTGCAAGAGAGTTTCCTGGGAACCAGCAAAGGAATCCTGTAGTAGGGGTAGCTGTCCTCTAGCTGGTGTTCATAGGTCCCAGGGGGGCTACGAGAAGACTGATAACAGTCACTGCAAATAATCATGGCTGATTGGAAGGTTTAATGTGGAGAAAGTTTAGACACCCATGTTCTGATGTATGTATATATATATATGGTTTTTTTTTTTTTCTCTGCCCACATAATGCACATTTTTCCAGAGATATAACATTCTTAATTGTAACATTATACAAAAGACGTGCGAGCAGTGTAATTACTTTACCTGTGACAGTTCTCCTGTAAGCACAACATATTTAGAGGGAGCTATCCTGCAGTTTTTGGTTGATGGAGGCTTTGTGGCAGGATCACAGAAGCTTTCATCCACTTGGAGCTGGTTTTCATCCACACACTTAATCTTTCGGTATATTTCCTTTCTTCTATATGATGCCGAGCACTGAGAGTGAGAAAAAGTCACAATTTTTGTGATGAAACCAGCCATTTACAGAACAAAGTGATTTGCCAATGGCCACACACCAGTGAAACCCAGACAACGACACCTTTTATGACATCTGCTATCAGTGTCAGACTGAATTACTCTGTGAATCAAAATCCTTTGTTTTCAAAGTTCAGGTACCTCTAATCAACTGAACAAACAATAGCGTATAATGACATGACACTGTAACTGTTGGGTGAGCTGGAAGAGAAAATGAAAATGTCAGGCCAGGATGATAGGTTGAGTGGAAAACCTCGTCTGTATGAAAAGGGAAGAGCCAAAAAAAGGATGTTGGTGAAGTATGAAAGGAGTAAGTTGGTCTTGAAAACAAAACAAAAGGAATCCCTGGAAGCACGTACATGATATTACACTGATAAAAGAAAAGAAAACAAACCTGCCTATTAACGAAAGCAGTGGCAGCTTTTGGTGGTAGTATTTGTTGGGCCTGTGCCTTTGCCCTGAGTATCCTCAGACCTCTCCCCATGGCAAGCTGGTGGGATGGGGAGTCATCACAGTTCTGCCAGGACAGGATGAGAACCTTGCTGCCATTCACAAAAGTGGAAGTACAGGCTAAGTAATACATGTTAACAGCACGTCCGCAGCTATGGGTGCCTCATCTAACCTGTTTGGTCTTGCTGTGATGAAGAAGGAAGGCTCAAATTCGCAAACTCCAGTCTCAGCAGAGGCAATAATTAATAACACCACCTACTATAGTCAGACCTGAATAGTAATTTGGACCCAATAACAGTCAGTTAGAAGACTCATCAGGGTCCAACACATACATCAAGCCTATTATTATTGACTCAAAGATGCAAATTGGAGTACAAAAAACAGAAGCTGTACAGTAAAGCAGCTCTGCCAGAGGAAACCTCTAACTTTATCGAGTTAGATCTTGAAAACCTCAGAGGATGGAGACTGCACAAATTCCCCGGGCAGCTGATTTCACTGCCTGAATTGTCCTCGTGGAGAAAAAGTTTCTCATAATATCTAGTTTGAACATCTCTGGCTTCACCTTATTCTGCTGCCTCTTGCTTTCCCAGTATAGGACACTGTGGAGAGACTGGCTCCATCTTCTTGGTAACTTCCTTGTTGATACTGGAAGGCTGCTGCGAGATCTGCCCAAAGCTGTCTCTTCTCACCACTCAACAGTCCCAGTTCCTTCAGCCCCTCCTCACAGGGCAAGTGCTTCAGCCCCCCAACCCGCTTGGGGGTCCTTTGCTGAATATGCTCTTGTTTGTCAATCTCTGTCTTGCACTGGAGCATCAAAATGGGATGTTGATGCTAGATACGATCTAACAAGTGCTGAGAAACAGAAGACGATGATCACGTCCCTTGATCTACTGGCTGCGTCCCCATTTGTACAGCCCAGGAGGGTGCCGGCCATCCTTGCTGCCAGGATGCACCCACCGGGATCCCAGGGCTGTTTCATCCCCAGCCTGGGCTGCTGCAGAAGTGCTTCTTTCCCAGGGCAGCGCTTTGCATTTGTCCTCGTCGCAGCTCACGACATTCCTGTGGGCCCATTCCCACAGCGTGTCCAGGTCCCCTGGTTGGCAGCCCTGCCCCTCCAGCATACGGAACAGTCCTCCCAGTTTGGCATCATCTGCAATCTTGACGAGCGAGCACATGAGGAACTGCTCTACAAACTTCACTGACATAAGTACACTATTGAAAAAAGCTGCAAAATATACATCTGGGCTTACAAATGTCATTTCACCTGAAAGCTCTAAACATGCAGAGACCCAGATAAAAAAAAATTTTTTTAAAAAAATCATTCAGATGAAAAAGTCTTAGCTTTTTATCTTCTTCACATGAGCAACAAATTAACAGGCAAAACAATCAGTAATATCACATTATTGATGTAGAAAAACAAGTCTTATTACATCTGAGGAACAGCCTGTCATCACTTTTTGTAGTGGGGGGTGGTTTGAGGGGGGAAAAAAAAAAACCTGACAAAAATTCACTTGCATTAGGTAGAAGTAAGGTCCTAAGCCCTGAAGGAGAAATTTAAGCATTGACTCATGATTAGGGGAGTAAGTGCTTATAATCCAGTCTTGCTGAGTGATTGCCTTCTTTCTCGAAAATGTGAGGTGACAAAGAAG
Source organism: Buteo buteo (assembly GCF_964188355.1). Taxonomy (NCBI): domain Eukaryota; kingdom Metazoa; phylum Chordata; class Aves; order Accipitriformes; family Accipitridae; genus Buteo; species Buteo buteo. Next base: position 4,054,370 of record NC_134198.1, on the reverse strand, counting down.
ATGGAAGGAAATCAGAGAGAGCAATCAAAGTAAATCAGCGAGAGGCTTACCCACCCGTTCAGAAGATCCACAAGAGACTGTGGCCCAGTAATGGAAGCCATACCAGCATTAAGCCTTTCAGAAACCTAGTCACTCAGAGAACGAAAATGTTGTGTGGACTTGTATCAGGGGATGGAGCGTGGATTCAGCTGGCTGGAATAACTTACAGAAACACCTGAACTTTTAGTGGCATGGAGCAGCTCAGAATATTAGACACATAAGGAATAACCCGGTCATGTGGTAATGGGGACAGGCAGAAGAATTCTTTTTATTATACTTTATACATTAGTGTTGTAGACATTCTTCTCTAGTGAGAAATGCTAGATCTGGAAATTTTACTGCTATGCTGTGACTGGCGAGGCGAGGAAATGACACACGAGCACTCAGAGCTGAGACAGCTGGGCAAAATATTGCGAGTTTGGTGGAGGACGTCCTGCACCGAGAGTGGAATACAGATGGATAAACACTTGAACTACCATCAATGCTAGATGTACAGGGCTATATATGAATCTAGTCAGAGAAGGGAACTGAACACAGGAATTTCAAACAAGCAGCAATATCCATGTGGAAGAAGTTATGAACTAGCCAGAAGATGTGGTGAAACACAATGCATTTGTAGTGGAGAGCTCCAAAGACCCAGCTGGAATATACAACTGTTTGACAGAAAAGGAAAATTCACCCTCATTCTCTGAAAGTGTGTATTTGTGCTAAAAGGTCATTCTGAGCCACTTTCACTAATTCCTGATTTTAACAGCTTCATACGAGAAGAGAACACTTGGGAGAGACATATATTGTCAGCTTTCCCTCAATATAGCTTAACAGAGGAATATATATGTCTGAACTGCATGAATATAATCCAGGTTTTGCACAGCACCGACAAATGATTTATATATTAACACTAGTCACTTCTACAGCACTGTGTCCCTGAGACTTTTAAGTCTTCATATTCAAAGTTTCAGGGGGGTTGCCCTAGGAAATTTAACAGTGCAGATTATTAAGATGCCACAACTGCATGAACTGGGTTTTTGTTTAATGTTACAGTAAGAGACAGGCTCTTCTGTACACCACTCCAGGTATTATACATGATTTGGAGGTTTCCCTCTCCCTCTCTCTTTATATATGTTTGTATGTTTGCATACATGGATACAAAAGTTATTAGATTTTTAGCATGTAGAAAATAGTCATCACATCTTTAAAAAGGATAGTTCTCTCCTGAAGGTGTCTTTAAATTTTCTTAAATATGAAAATGCATATTTGGTAGGAGAATGTCGAGTTTTATTTTGCTTATCTTCTCTGGTAAGTCTTCCATACAGATCTTGAAAAAAACCTGTTGTCCAAAGGTTTTACCTCTGAGATTTTTACTTCCAGCTGACATGTCATTTGTATTTCTATTCTTAAGAAGTGGGTTTTTTAAAAATGATATTTCATAATGAGGCTTTATTAAACATTTTCTGCATTATGTGAAGAACTTCGTATTCAAATTGCACAGTTCTATCAATAGGGACCTGCTCAGAGCTCCCCCACAGCTTTTGCCTACAACAGTAGACAAGCAAATCCCGTATAAGAGAGCAAACAAAGCCTTTGACATTTTTTGCCACTCTCTTTAGTTTTACAAGCTTGACCTTCAAAATATCCAGCATGGTCACTTGTTACTCTGCAACACAACAGCTATTAGAAATGGATCCAAGTTGGAAAAAAAACCACAAATTATGACATCGCCCAGTTACTTCATGCAAGTTGAAAGCCCTACTTACATCTTCCCATTCATCCGCCAACCACTGGTACTGCACGCAGGCAGGCAGCTGGCAATGCCTCTTGCTAGCGGGTCGGGTACCACGATTACACATTGCTTCGTTCACTTGGCCCAGGTCCTTCAGCTGACAGTAGACATCCCTTTGCTGAATTCCCACTCCACAGGATACAGAACACTAAAATTGATCAAAATTAGTTATCTCAGTGCGAAATGAGACAGTCCGCAGAAGGTGGTACAAGTTCTATTACAAGTTCTTAGGATATTATTTAAAATACACTTCACAGCTGTTACCACACCAGCGTTTCATTGTATCTGAAGAAATTTATGTTAAAAATGTAGAACTACAACAAAAATCAAAATTTGTAGGAAATATGGAAAATAAATGCATCCAAGTTACCTAGACTGATCTTTTGGCTTATCTTAATTCACAGCAGGAACAATCACTACAGGCATATGCAAAGCCAAAGTTTACGTTTTTGCAAGATCAAACAGTTTAAGTTCTGACTTTACATCATTCCTTTATTAGAGACTGACAGCCTTGTCTGTTGTTTTAAAATGCAAATACTAAAATGATAGAAAAAAACCCTCAGTATTTCAGGTTAGAAAAATCTTGCAAATGGTGCAGTATTTTGAGGATACTTCCCTTTCTTTTGCAGGTAGTACTGAGGAGCTTAAAAAGGTTCAAATCCTTTCTGCCATGTGCCTCTTTTCCTCCTTTTTGGCCAAATTTATTTCATTACAACACTAAGGCTTGCTGAGATAGACAGCCCCCTTTTACCCCAGTCAGAAGCACAGTTAGGTCCCAAAGCCTACCTAAAGACTCAAGCCTAATTGTAAAGTAGATATTGGTCTATCAAGTGTGGCCAAATTGTGGAGAGTGGTAGTGTGTCTATATCAATGTGGGGAATTCCATTTTGAAAGAGTGAGTGAAATGCAAAATATTGCCATGCGCTCAGTTACGCACAATTTCACAATAAGGTGAGAGATCTTTTACAAGACCAAGGCAGGGAAAAGGCCGGTATTTGTGCCCACAAGCTCTTTTTCTTGTCCTTGCCCCACAAACCTGGCTTCATGTCAATATTTAGACTAAGCTATCAATTACAGCGATAATACTGAATTCATCACTGAAGGTAAGAAGTAAACTTTAAAAATTTACCGTTGTTTTGAATTTACAAGCTAAGTTGAGGAAAGCCCTAAGTACCCATCCAGTCCAAGGTTCAGATTACCAAATACTTTCAGTTTTCACAGATATTTACTTTTAATTACTCTTAAAGAAAAAGAAAATATAACAAACTACTTGCTCGTTTGTAGATTTCATTGTGATGTGTATATAAAAAACTTCCTGACAATTATTTCCATTGAAGCATTGAAGTATCATGAATATGATCTCATCTGGTACTCTCATAGAGAACATAATTATAGCAGATTTTACATACCTCTTCCCATCTGCCAGCCTTCCAAGCAGGACATCTTCCAGCTCTACACGTTTTGTACATCCGTGGTTTTTTTAAATGTTTGCAGTTTCCTTCCTCTATTTTAGCTTGGAAGCTATTTAAACAATGCACATCACGAAACTTCAAACCTTTTCCACAGGAAACAGAACACTGAAAAGAGAAGTGTATTTCATTACTTTACTAAAATATCACAAAGTAATAAGAAAACCAAAAGAAGTTGTGGCCTCGCCCAAAATGGACTCTATGATTATAGGAATAAGTTTCTGTATTATGACATAACATCTACTGTATGTATCTGAAATTTCTGTGTAAGGTCTCTCGTACTGAGCATTACTGATCAGGTGTCAAACATCTCACATCTCGTTCATTCATTCATGTCATCGTTGGCAAATACCTGAGCTCAGCCATCTGTATCCATGCAGGAGACAGCTTGATATGATGGTCTCACAAGAACATGCTGTAGCAGCCTGTTTCCAGCACATATATCACTATTTTCATGTAGGCATTATGCTTATCATAAGCATTAAAGAAAGAAAAACCACAAAATCATGGGTATGCATGTTTCCAGCTACTGGGCTACGAAGTCACGTTTGCTCTGGCACCTCCCTTCCATGAGCTTTGGGTGTCTTGCTATATGTGACAAAGAGGCAAGAGAAGAGGTATGAAGTTGACAGTAGAAGTTTTGGTGCACTCCTTGGAGGCATGGCCTTGCCCCACCGCCCTGGTATTCTCTTTCCTCCAGAAAGTTGGTATGATATACACGAGTGGCTCTAGGACATCCTTCCCTCCCTCCAATGTAAAACCAGTGGGGCTGCAGGTACGTTTTGTGAAACCCACCCTGGCAGCACACACTAGCCGTGATTAGAGTGTGTCCGACACATCGGTCTCTTCTGGGGAAACGGCCATTCCTCTGCTAAACTGCTGGACTGCTGTGAGACTTTAGCAAGGTTTGAATTTAGTTTTTTAAGCCGGGGGTGTCCTATTCACCTGCAGAGCAGAGCTGCAGGTCCTAGGGAACTTTCAGTCTAACAAGGAATACCTGAAGCACTTCCAAATTAGGTGACTACTCAGCTGACTTATCTTGGACCATGAGCACTGTGAATGTAAGCACTTAAGTCTTTTTTTCCTTTTTTTTTTAAATCTTGTAATTAATCTTCCTATTGTACATTATCCTATCAAAATGTTTTGATCAATGGAAACAATTCCTCTTCTATCTGGAAAGAGAACGTGCTTAATTTGTTCTAGGATTTCCTCTGTACTTTATTTTTCACTTGGACAAACATTTCCCACACAATCAGGTAGAGAATTGATATTAAAATCAAAATTTAATTTCTAAGTGGATGTGAAAAAAAAAAAGGGAGAGGGTGGTTAAATAGAGACTTTCTTCAAAAGCACCAAAGAAATTTCTCTTCCTTTTATGTTACATCATTGTCTATGTCACTAGCATTACACGCTAACTTAACCAAGCACTTTGAAATACATATATCTTCTATTGTCAGGAAATGAAGTTCAGATCATACAGCTTTCACTACAGAACCTGGCAAATATTTGCCTGAGAACAACAGCTGGAGAAAAGTTCTTAAAATATGGAACAAGCAACTATAATAAATTAAGCTGCTAGGTAAGAAACATTTTTCACAATAACAATAACTACGCTTTGTTAAACAGAATCTCAGCTGACTCACTTATCCTCATTACCACAGGGATACCTATGTGTCCTTAAACATTTATATGTGTAATCTTAAAGGTTTAATTGAAACTGCCAATGATTTTAAAATTAAATCTTTGCAGAATAAAGCAATAAATTTAATTTATCACACAATACAATGGATAGCATGTTTCTCTTATGCAAGTATAATTATATTTGCAAGAAGATAAGAGTACTGATTTGGCCACAACTTGCCTTTTCTATGTCTGCTATACAATTCCACTAAATAAGAATGTTTGTTTCTAAATGAAATCATTTTGCTCTCAGCAAAACCTTTCAGTTTATCATTTGAAAATACTGTTCATATAGTTTTACAATTTATGTTTCATTAATTTAGAAACTACTTTAAGATAGGAAGATAACAAAAACTAACTGAAAATTTTATCTATGTATAATGTAGGTCAGAAAAATTAAAACTCTGCAAACCGTATCATTATAAAAGCCTTTCAGAAAACTCAGAGCTGAATCCAGAGGATTTAGTTATCAAAGCAGGCAAGATAACATGTATGCATGAAAACTAAAATACTGATATTATCTTGATAATTGATTTTACCCTCCCTTAAAGCTTTTTTTTCCAGGAATTTCAATCATAAAAATGTAGACATAAAGGACCCCTGAACTCTGGAGATTCTCCTTTTTACTATTTAGTAGTAAGTAAGGGAACCGCAGCACAGAATTACTTAACCTCCTCCCGTGATGTGTTCGGAAACCACCACATGCCCCTCCTTCCTCAATGGCTTTCCCCATGAAGCATCAATTAGGCTCCAGGGGCTCTACGGCAGAGCCCTTCTCGTCCTTGTGGGGCTGGCATTCCAGACTGAGAACTGCAACCAAAGAAGGTGTCCGAAGAAGTCTCCACTTCAGGAGATGAGGCTACCACAGCACAGAATAATCTCACTCTTTAATTTCTCATTGCCTTCAACATTAAGTACTAAGACAACGCTTTTCAGCATATATATGTATTTGTTTATACAGCTTGGGCACATATCTTTTATTCAACAAAAAATGAGATTTATTGTACAGGGCTAATGGTTGCTAACAGCAATAGAATATGCAAAGAAATCTTTTATGCTGCATCTCAGTTTTCTAAAGATCTTCCAATAATATCTCTACCCACTACGTACAGCACTACACGTTTACTTCTACACAGGTTTGAATTGAGTCTGGGTTTTTTTTGTTTGTTTTTTTTCTCTCCATTAGCGTAAATGCAACTGAGTTACAACTCTCATATCTAAATGGCCCAATTTAATCTTTGTAATTTATGCCATTCTTTCTTCTAAAGCAAGAAATTGAAGATTTGCGTGTTAAGTTAGCCTATTATAAGGTATTTTTAGTAGTTACAGAGCAATGCCTGTATAAAGAGATTATTTGCAGTTCTCTCTCCAAGATGTTCTACTGAATTTTGTAATTAGAGTACAATTATACAGGAATTAAGAGAATCCACATTTGTTTTCAATCATATTAGACGGGAAGCTGAAGAGGGAGTTCAGAAAGGAAAATACCAGTTTGGATGTGAAGAATAACAAAGGCTTTATGAACAGTTATATTTCAAATACTACTTAAACTTTCTTTCACTCAAATACTGTCTTGCTTTGATGACTGAATCTAGCTGAAACCTATTGTTATCTTAATGTTAAATGCCAAAACACAAATGAAAGATACTTAAAATCTGTAGGTAGAAATTATTTTCAATTATTTTAGGTTTTTTTTATTTTAAAAAATTCATTTAATTATAAGGAATGTAATTTAACTTTATAGTAAGGTAACTTTGGATAAGTCACCTGGGGGTTTTTGTTTTGGATTTTTTTTTTTCCTTGCTGTAAGAGATAAGTTACAGAATGTTGCCCACTCATACCAAGAAAATATCCATATTTAAATTACTTTTTCCAGGGAGTTTTTTCACTCCATGTTAATTTAATGTTATCTTTAACAATTTAAAAAGACATGTTCAAGAGGTTGGGATTTATGTTGAAAAGTTTTAAATGCATTAAATCCTTAAAGTATAAGTTTTCCAGAAATACAGACAGCACTTCTGTCCATAGATTTGCTATCTTATTCTTTCACTTACTCCTCAAGCTACAGATCTGACCCTGTGCTTCCATGCATCCAAACCTCCTGTTGAATAGATCTTACACTGAAAAAAGAAACTTTGCTGTGCAAGAGGTAATTCACTAGTATCCTAATATTACAGGTTTCAACTTAGGAGCTTTTGAAGTTGTCGGGAGTTTTTTGTTGTGGTGGTTTTTGGGGGGGGGGGGGTTACTTACATCATGAAAGAAGTTTAATTCATTAGGTTAGCGTGTGTTTGTTGTTTCAACTGAAGAAATGAAAGATCCCGATACTTTTAAAAGCTAAAAGACACCCAGCCATTAAGCAGCTCCAAACCTCTGCTTAAAATACAATTGCCCAAACTTAAAAACAAGTAAATTGCCAAACTAAGAAGTGCCTCCGAGCAGCTCTGCTTGAACCAGGGATTTCAATAAAGTTTAGGCAACTAATTGCAGGATTGTTATTCTTAAAGCCTTGCATATATATCAGTTACAGAAGCACCTAGGCTGCCCTGAACCACAGTCAAAGACCTTAAAAAGTTCCTTTGGTGCTGAAGAGTCTTAATTCTACAAGTATGCACAATCCTTTTAACACACTGACCAGCTCAGCACTTTACATGCCCATAAGGACGATCAGCATCCTGAAAACAGATTTTCCTCTATTGCCACTAACAAGCTAAAAAAAGAAAGCCATCGCTCTAAGAGTACACTGAGCACACAGCAGGTGACTGGGGCACATTACAAAACACAGTGACAGATGACATTTAGTGCAATTGAAGAAAGAGAAATGCTCCTAATTTTTTTCTTTAACACATGAAAAAGCTAATGCACTCACCCTGGATGTAGATGATCCAGGATCATCAACGGAAAGTTCAAGAGGGTATATTATTCTGTAGGTACAATATTCTCCTGAAATTGGACATATTCTGGCTTCATTCCTTAGATAATATTTAAAAATAGTTCTTAAAGGGACCAATTCCTCCCTCCCAGAATGCAGGCAGGCTCAGATGTATTCTCTACTGGATAGTGACCCACCTTCAACTAGAGAAATGAATACTACTCCTGCCCAATACAGCTTCTCACTGGAGACCCCTGACAAGCAGATGAGGGTTGCCTGTCCTCCAGGACAGAGAACAAATACCAAAGAAACGAAACCAGGTCTCTCAAATGCTGAATCAAAAGCTTTAATCAACATAGATTGGGGGATGCCTCTTAACTTTTCTGTAAGGGCAGAACATAGCTCCTGCTCAGTTCTTTGAATGAAAAATATAGGTTCCATAGAAGATCCAAGTGGGACTCCCAAGTGGCTAAAGGCATCTAAATACAGCTTACAGGGAGGTGTCTTGCCCTGACCTTTATCCCCACCATCAGTATTTTCCTTGGAGAGCTGCATATTGCATGCACTGACCTGACACCTCCCTGATGAGCTTCCTTTCAGCTTTGTATGATCAGTAAGAAGCATCAAATTCTCACTTTTACCTTGTTCTGTGCTCTGGAAGCCACTCGTGTCCTTTCAGCGCATCTAGCCTATAGCGCATTTCTTACAAGGGTGAATTCTTGCCCTACATAAACCTTCGTTCCTTCTTGGAGCTCCTACGGCATTATCACACACTATCTGTGGAACAAGGTCTTCTCACTGTTTGGTGCCCGCTCTGTTCTGTGAGATGCTCTGGTAGGGATCTTCCCAAGGCTTAACTCTCCTCATCGGGGAAAGTACAACTGTACTTAACTCTCTTGCTGCTTGACCTCCTTCCATTCAAACTTGAACATGGTCAAGAACAACGTAGTCCTTATGGCTCAATATGTCTACAATGCGGCTTCACTTGTATTGACATTCCACACACATTTTCCATATATTTTCTGCAGATTGCAGGTGTAGAAAAAAAATTCCATAAGAACTTTAAATCTCAAAAAAATATGAACATTTCTTTAAAAAAAATGCAAGTTAAAAAAACCATCCTGTTACCATTTTACACAGAAATTCTAGCACTTGTCTCAACATTGGCTAAAGTAATATTTCCCATATGTCAGGTTCTTCTAAAAACATAAAACTACAGTAAAAAGCTGGACTTGATTACTATTGTTCAAAGTCATTCCATAACAGTGGTAACTAGGATTCATCTGTATGGGTCTTTTTCATAGTAACAAAGTTCTGCAAGGATCAGCCTGACAGAACTCCTGGTGCTTTCTGGGGTACAGACGGACTCTCAGACAGGCATGCCATCATCAGTTCATACTGCATCTATATGGTTTTGGTTGGGATAGAGTTAATTTTCTTCATAGTAGCTAGTATAGTGCAAAGTTTTGGATTTGTGCTGGAAACAGTGTCGATAACCCCGGGATGTTTCCGTCCCCGCTGAGCAGTGCTCACCCAGAGCCAAGGGCTGTTCTGCTTCTCCCCCCACCCCACCAGCGAGGAGGCTGGGGGGGCACAAGGGCTTGGGGGGGGACACAGCCGGGACAGCCGACCCCGACTGACCCAAGGGAGATCCCAGCCCATAGGACGTCGTGCTCCCCATATAGAGCTGGGGGAAGGAGAAGGACGGGGGGACGTTGGGAGCGATGGCGTTTGTCTTCCCCAGTCCCCGTTGGGCGTGATGGAGCCCTGCTGTCCTGGGGATGGCTGAACTCCTGCCGGCCCAGGGGCAGTGGGGATGGATTCCTTGTTCTGCTTTGCTTGCTTGCACAGCTTTTGCTTTACCTATTAAAACAACTTTTATCTCAATCCATGAGTTTTCTCACTTTTACCCTTTGGATTCTCTCCCCCATCCCACCATGGGGGAATTAGTGAGCAAGCAGCTGTGGGGGCCTTAACTGCTTACTGGGGTTAAGCTACAACAGTAGCACTGAAAAAGGATAAAACATACTACAAATGTTAAAAGGTATTTTCTTCCTCTTTTTTTTCTTTTCTTTTTTTTTTTTTTTTTGTCAGGCACTTCTCTGACTGGACAGGAAGATCAGTTTAAAAAAAAAAAAAAGATGAATTTTTATAATGGATCAGAATACTTACAAACCCACAGGGCTAAACACAGTAGTTGCTTAAGTTGTCTGACAAACTGCATTTTGATGATCTCTAGTTGGCCCCAAAGTCTGTTTGGGCTCTTTTAAAACTATGCTAGAAGTAGACTGAGACCATTACTGCACAAGACACTAATAAAACATTACTCAGAGCATTACTTAGTTGACAGTTACTCCTACTTTTCACTTGCCATATTAGAACTAGCTCTTGTGCCTGCCTCCTCCCTGTTAGCTGCATCTCCCCAGGGGTCCTTGTGATGCTTGAGCATGAAACAGGCATTTTTCAGCTCTAAGTATTCAAAAAGTTGTTCTTTCCTTTAAGTACATAGACTACGATCAAGAAGCAACACAGACTCTGTAATTAGGTCCTACTGAATTCTTTGATTCAGAGTCAGTAATTTTTCACTAAAACAACTACAAACACTTGTGCCATTAGCTGAAGCATTCAGAAAGGACTGTGGTTACAAAGACCAAACATTCTATCACTCCTGAGAAAGAGTGGAGGTATGAGTATGATTTACTGTTACATCTAAGTTACACCTATGTTAAGTACAGAAGTTACACTGAAGATATTTTCAAGCCACTTCATTGAGTATAGCTTCATTTCAAAAGTTCAGCGTTACCTCACAGTCCTCTGGTGTTCAGAAAATGTCTTGATTTGATTAAGTCCTCCTTGCAGCTGCAGTCTATAAGTCTGCTTTGCCACTTTTCTAAACATGCTTTTGCAGCTGTAGCAATGGAAGGAAGGAAGGCTAGGCTAAGGACGACTCAAAGATTTCATATCCAATCCATCATGCCGCTCAGAGTTTGGAGCAGATACACCTGGACCATTCATGACAGCAGTCTGTCAGTCTTGTCTTCAGTGACAGGGATGCTACAGCCTCCCTAGCATGCATTTTTCCACTGTATAACCATCCTTATAGTTAGAAAAAGTACCTTAGGATTTATTGACAGTCTCTTCTACTGTTAAATAAAATGGTTACTTCTCATTCTATCCTTAGCAGACTCAGAAACACTCACCTCTTTATAACCACTGATTATGTGTTGGAAAAATACCTCATTCAGTCCATTCTTCTATAGACTTGGTCTTGAAAAAACACAGCTACCCCAGCCTTTCCTCATTTGTCACTTTATCCAAGTCTCTTACCATTCATGCTGCTGTCCTCTGAACGCTCCGTCTGCACTGTTTTTTTTATTTTACAAGGAGGTATCCAAGACTGTACGCTGTGCATCAACTGAAGCACTAGAGTTAAAATACGCCATGACAAAAAGCATATAGCCAACAAGCATATACCGGGTATTCTTTGTTCAAGTTCTTTGTGGCCTTCCCACTTTGCAGAATTCTAGATGACATTTGGAAGATAAGATCTAGAGTGAAAACTACTTTCTGCAGTAATATTTGCAATCATACTGCAAGCATCACAGGATCTTTGACTTAATAGTAAACACACTTCCCTCCTATAAGTGTGAACTATATTCCCACTAAGGCTGCACTACTACCCTCTGATCCAGACACGACCTACATGACATTCCTATGATGCAATTTGACTGGACCTCTAAGCCCAGTAACTTTTTTTTTTTTAAATCAAGCAACACTGTATTTCTAATAACCAGCCAGCTGAGCCCAGCGAGTTCCAACAGGTCCCTTTCTCTCAAGCTGATGAATTTCTGCTGAGTGATGTCTATTTGTGGAAAGCTCTAAATAGCTGCCACACTTACTGCAAATTCCTCCCTGTCTGTTGCCTTTGCATGAGGAAATACAGCACACCTTGAATCTGTTTGACCTCTTGCGTATCAAAATGTGAAAGGTGAGAAACCAGCACTTCCCATGTTTCAGTAAGATGCAACACAAACATCATCCCGAAAACACTTTGCAAAAGTCCACTCCACAGCACAGCTTTGGCTCCCATGACACTGGCAAATGGTCCCCCGAGGTCAGTGACACAGGGTAAATCTCCAGATTCCTACTGCTGGACTTGTCAAAACCATTTGCAAAGCATGCCATGAGGTACTGTAGCACATCTGAAAACCAAACCAGGTACAGACAATGCATGCTCCAACCACACCTCTCTAAGCCAAACGGGTAATCGTGATGTTTAACTGTTGTTCTTTCCCAGGCTTTAGACAGAGAGAGGTCAAAAATATGGATATTCTTCTGTTCAAGCTCTACAGTGAGACTTCTAGTGCAGGCTGCCAGTTCTATGCCACAAAAAAAAGCCACAATTTTTAGTTGTTGCAACAACTACCACCCACAAAAATACAAATTTGGATTAGCTGTCCAAGACTGAATCCTCCATGAACTTGTTAGAGCTGCCTGAAGTCCTTTCTCATTCCCTGCTAAGCCTGGATGGCCCATAATTCCACAACAATCTTCCCTCACCTAAATTACTGAGAAAAATTGTTACAGCCTCTGAAATAAAGTTTTCTCCCCAAATCCTTCTCCATCCAATATAAGCAACAATACTGCTATGACTTGTAGGGATATTTTTATGAGTAGACATGTAGGTAGGTTCGAGAGTCTCAGAGCCTCTTGAACACATGAAGAAAGCCATCCCCCTTCCTCCAAAAACACCCTAGTGTTTTAATTGCAATACTTAACACCCGCATTAAGTTATAGCTAGATTCTGCCGATAACAATCATGTTTTTCTAGTTAACATTGAGCTAAACTTCACCCAAAAAGTATCATTTGATACTATTTTTATACAAAAATCAGTTTTCATCAAAATTACAGTACTTAAGAGAATAACTCTTCTGTGTTCAGATAATTTTCAAGTACAGTTCTGAGTTAAACGTATTTACAGTGTTACTTCAAAATCTTCAGTTTGAAGTATCCCCAACAATTTCACCTCAATTACTGTAATTAATTAAAAATTTGTAAATTTGAAGTAAAACACATGATAGATTTTTTATAAAGAAAACTTGTGTTAAAGGTCAGTTCTCTCATCATTTTTCATGACGGTAAATTTGCCTTTCAGAAGCCGTTCTCTTCAACACAGAAGCTCAAGAAGGATGGCCCCCATGCAACGTAACTGCCATTACCTACTGCTCTCAGTGGAATGGAAACTAGAGAACAATCTGCTCCAAGTACCATCATCTGCAGCCAGGATCATCACCTAATATTGGAATTTCTTAACTTCACTCCTTTCAACAATAAAAGGAGGCAGAAATCATTTTCTCTAAGTCAGCCCAAGAAGCACTTCTACTTTTTTTTTTTTGCTCTGGCTACGTACTCTGGCATAACAAGGTGAGCAGCAGACACACACCAAGTTTCCACCATCCATATGTTGGTTTCCAGGACTTCCAGGTACGTATCGTGGATGTGAACACCAGTGCTCTCCACATCAATCCCAGTGCGGGTGTCCAGAGGACTCTGGAGTGCACTGCAGTACGACCTAGCAGTCTGCACGTAGCAGCTGAGAACAGTCAGAGACAGCAGTGACTCTTTTGCAGTCATCTAGCCTGTCCACTGTCCATAACCATGCCTTTTCTGACAGGACTGAGTACTCTACGCTCCAGAAAAAGGCAGACTTTTTCGACATTCTTTTTAAGATAATTTGTTTCAACTTTCATCTGAAGGATAAGAGAAAACTCCTGAATAATTATTTTCCAAGCATGCTGAAGCATATCTACTTAATAGGTGGACATATATGAGAAGCTACGTACATATATATAGATGCATAGAAAAAGTAGGAATGAAGAAGGAACAAAGAGGATTAAAGACAGATTTTAGGATTGATGTGGATAACAGGAAGGTAAAACTGCTACGAGAGGATATATATGGCATCTCCTAGTAAAGTGTTAATGTATTCTTCTTAAAAATAAAGACAACCTGATTAAAACAAACCCAACCCAAACAAACCCTTCCATTATATTAAAGTCAGAACCATCAGGACAGATCTTGAAGGTAAGTTGATTTCATGTCTGCAGAAGTCAAACTCTACTGATGATGCTACAGAGGAATTTTAGACAGTGTTTAAAGTTGCCACCACATGGTCTGAAATTTTTTGTCCTGTGCAGCTGGCAGTAGCCTTAATGAGGGAGACCTCTCTGCAAACAGTGGTCTGCCTGGATGGCAGATGAACAACCATACTCCTTGCAGCTGTTAGAAAAATCAAAACCAGAACTTTTGAAATTCCACTTAATGATCATCCACAGGATTTCATTTATTCATTCCAGTTAGATTTATGAATAAGTTTTTTCATTTGGCCCGTCTCTGACATCTCTACCCATTACCTCAAGCTCAGCACAAATAAAACAGATGACCAGGTCCTTCTTTGAAACCCTTGTCATGTCTTTCCCCTTCATGACAAACACCACCATTCTGCCCATCACTGCCTAAAACCTGGCACCCTTTTTGATGCCAACTAGAGCATTTGAAAAACAGGCTGTTACCATGCTTAGCTCCCCACCTACCGTGACACTCAGCCAGGCTTCACTGTGCCGCGTACTCCCAACCTGTCTATGTACATCTCATTAAATAATGAGACCGTAAGTTTTTCCAGCCAGCAACCTTCTCTTTGTTTTACCTACATAACACACATAGCACAATTAAATCTTCAAACAAGCTTTTAGCTATTACAATAACACAAGAACAACAGAACTGCCAAAGCAGCTGCAACATTATTTTAGCAATTGGAGGATTTGGCTTTTACACTACCTATACCTTTAGATCCTGGTGGACATTCAATTATATCCAAGTCTGTTTCAAGGGCATGCTCAGATACTAGTTCAGTGCCCAGAGGACTGTATTTCCCAGATGCTACTTCAGATGTCCTCATTAAAGAAAAAGAAACTTTCAGAAACTTTTTTCTGTAAATGACTGATCACACTTTACATATTAACTACTCTTCCTGCATTTTCTATTTTTTTCCTAAAAATTTAGAAGTCTTACTACTTTTCATTTTAAGAAATACATTTACAGCTTAAAAGGGACAAGATTTTGTTTCTAGACAAAGTTCTATTGTTTTTCTTTCAAAAGAAAAGTGTTGTCTGATTTGTTTGGAGGCGACTCTGGCACTCTGCTGCTATAAAGAGTGAAAATTCCTGATGCCAGGTATAATTCTCAAGCTTTAGGGGGACTGAGAACTGATAAATAAAACAAAAGCCTTCATAAAAGTTCACTATACAGCCTAAAAAATATTAACCACATAATTCAGAAAGGAAATCTGGGTCCAAGCAATATTCAAGTCTGTTTCATAACAAGGAACCAAATTTGACTCAAATTTTGGACAAGAATAAGTCAACATGGCATACAGGGAAGAGACTACCATCTTCCCATTTTCCATAAGAATATAATCCAAGGCATTAGAGAACAACTATATTGTATTCCATGTCATGGCAAAGCCATTTCATATGGATTATGGAGATATTAGTGCAGGTGTTGATAGAAGGTTGTGTGGCACAGTGGAAAGGAGGAAAATAAAACAAGATGAACAGAACAGTGGCAAAAATACAAGAAAGGCTAGAAAAAGAGGGAAAATCTTAATAGAAAATGAGTATCATACTTTATTGGACTCAAACATGAAAAGTTGAGTCAACATCCAAAATCAGACTCAGTTGTCATGACCTGTCCCCCAGAGACTATTTTCTTTCAGGTTTCAGCTTCCCTGGAAGAAGAGCTCAGTACCGGACACAACAGTAACCTACCAGAGAACCACCTACCAGTGGCTGGCATACTAACACTGCTACATGACAGCATCAGTGCGAAACAAAACCAAGCCTTGTGCTAACTGAAGATATTTGGTGTATCTGTTAATGTCTGCTCGATATTTTGGGAAATTTAAAAATAATAATTACGATTTCAGGAGTCGACAATTAATATGTTCTCTTTTAACTGTAATGACATATCACATTTGGTATCTCATTTAACACTTCCTTTATAGGTTTCATTTCATCTCTCAATTACAGTAAAAATTGAATTATATAGTTATTCTTTCTGCCTTACTTGCTCTTGATTTGAATCTGTTGCATCTGGTTACCACCTGAGAATCAGAAAAACCATAGGTATTTCTGCCTCCTTTCAGTAGCCATTTGGCAGGCTCTGCTACCTCATGTGCAGGTCTTAAGTGTCACTGAAGGGTCTGTATGTACCTCTGCTAAGAACTTCACCATCAGCCCTCATTCAGCAACATTATCACTGTAATTAATGACAGTATATATTAAAACAATGAGAAGTATGATCAGCTTATAAACTGCTGGGAGGGAGGGAACAGATAAACTACATTTGCGGCATTCCTGCAACAACATATCTGGTACGTGTAGCTAACTTTTTATCATCGTTCAGTTGAATGATATATACAACAGACAGATGGCTGAGGCAAATCAAAATTAAAAACACAGGAACAGTGGTAAATAAAAATAATAATTAAAAAAACCACAAAAAACCAAACCCCAACAGACAATTCTGCCTTACCTTTCCTTCTGAAATCAGTGGCAAACAGGAACAGAGCTAGACCCTCACTAGGTCTTTCTGGAAATCTTAATCTACAACTATAAATTTGTGTCAAATTCACAAGACTGAACAGCCACCCTGCTCCTTGCCTTTGATACCTCCTAGAAAGTATTTGGTACCAGCACTTTTACCATTATACCATTGCAGACGTCAAAGTGCTGACTTGGCCAGACTTCGGCAAGTCTCATATTTCTTTATTCCACAGTCATGTAACACTAGCAACACCTTTAAGCAATTATGTGAAGGCAGCAGCACTGGAGACAAACAGCGAGTAAAGCGCAAGCATCAAGAAAGAAGGGCGGCAGAAACGGAGATAGGAGACCTCAGGGAAATCCAGTGTGATCAAAAGAAATGCAGGGGTTTTTTTCTCTGTTTCAAGTAAATGGATAAACTTCTGGACACATTTTCCAAACGGAGAACAACAGATGTATCTGTGTCCATCCAGCAGTTGTGTTCACAAACCTCCGCAACCCAAAGTGAATCCACTGTTGCTTCCAACAACTGGACGCAGTTTAACAGACTGCATCACAGGGAAGATAGCCTGCTGCCTCTTGTAAAGCTTGGGAAAACTAAATAAATGCACGGGAATGACGCAATCTGCATTCTCACTGAAAAGTAATGTTTGCCCCTCGAGAGTGACATTCTATTCATAGGTCTTCACAATAAAAATTGGAACATATTTTTAACATGAAGGAGGATCGCTGGTGTGGAAGCTAGTTTTGCACAATCAAAGGGGTTGCACAGAAAAAAAACATTTGTTTATATTCTTTTCACAATTTAAAACTTCATTTTATGTATTTTTTTTTATCTTAAGAGATAGGGTCCTTTCAATTAACCAGTTACAAAAGTAACTAGAGATAATACAGTCTTACAACAGTAGACCAATTGGTTTTAGCCAAGTTTGCAAAAACCTAAATATGAGCAGAAGAATGCTGGATCCCAGCAACTGCTATCTCTGATTTATCATTTTTAATAATCTTAGCAGCAGCAAAACAGTAGCTCAGAAACTAAAGGAATAAGAAATACATGACCTCTGTGTGTCTGTCTGCTCTATAAAAACTATCACTTCACTTCTTTCATTTGATTAAAAATTAAGGGTTTGTATTTGAACTTTAAAGAAAACTGGAAATACAAAGCACTATACACTGAAATGTACAGTATTGTCAGAAATTTTTCAAATTTTTTAGAAGCATACAAAAATATAACTCTTCCTATGGCACTTAACTAAATATCAGCTAAAGAATTAAAAAAAGTAGCAAAAATTATTTTAAATATTAATTGGGCATGAAAATATGTTTGTATTTTAGATAATAAGAAATACAACATTTTACCTACCTTCATGTGTTGAATTCCAGTTTGTTTTCAACCTAAGCCACTCTTCTGTATATTTTCAGTTTACTTACAGATCAATCTTTCCAACATTACAGTCATGTGCATAAATGTGAGCACGCATGCCAGCTTCTGAAGGACTGATTCAGCAGGAAATTTAAGTGCCAGATCCTGCTCCCACTGAAGTGAAAGGGCCATAGATAGATGCATGCTAGAATATATACTGATCAATATAGAAGTCTGTCTTAGTGGGGTCACCAGTCTCCCACAATTACCAGTTTTCAAAGAAAGAACTAGGAACTCCGATAATATGAGAACTATGGAACATTTTGTTAATTTGCTAACCCATGCCAGGTAACCAAAATATTTGTGTATTAACCTTCATAAATGTTAGGAAATGCTAATCCTTTAATATGTGTTTAATAACTTTTAAATTTGGGTCTCAAAACCACTTTTAACCAATATTTATGAGTTGTGACCAGGGTTTTCAAAACTGCCACATATATACAGGCAGCTCAGAATGATTTTCACACAGATCTGACCATCCAGAACCCTTCAGCTTTTCTGAAAGTTTTAACTGCAAAAAATAAATACATCAGTAGCTTCACATTCCTTTCATTCTCATTAAATGGCTATATGTATTTAGAAATGGTATTAAGGACCACCTGCTTCCCCCCCCGCCCCGATATTCTGGTTTTGGGATGGGTTTGTTTGTTTGTTTGTTTGTTTTCCCTTTGACTATGTTCCCCTCTTACTTGTCCTCTCTGTAAATGGAGGGTCTGAAAGTTCTGCAAACCTCCTCATGCAAAAGCGTTATAGGAATGTAAAAAATTATGTTATGTCTTTAAGATTAAGAGTTCAGCATTATGTTATGATCCTTAGTTTTCTATGTCTTTTGTCACTGACTAAGTGGGAGCAGGACTGGGCCATAAAATTATAGCTTCAGCAAAAGGTTAAACAGCTAGTAACTTCAAGCTTTACCATCAAAGATCATGTGCCAACTACCTATTCCAGTCCAGTTGTCCAATGGCATCAATTGCTGCTTTTATCAGTAACAATGTTTGTATTTTTTTTTTCTGTTCAAGTATAAGAGCTTCCCCCGTGAAAACAATGTCACTAAAATATCATATAAAGTTCATTGCAACACAAAGATTACTCGATGGTAAAAATGCTGCAAGTGAGGTTACTTTCAACAAAAGTGGTTAGTTGCCATCCTCCCCCCCTTTTTTAAAAAATTTTTTTAAGGACTTTAAACATTAGCATTCATTAATAAAGGACACGTTAAATATAAACACAAAGCCACACAACATGCATAAAAAAGAAGGGTTAAAAATGCAACTGTATTTCACAGACACAAGTCACAGTCATTAAATTAAATTATCACACATACATTACAACTTATTTATTATTTCAAGCTATACAGGCAACATAGCACCAAAACAGAGAAATTTTCTCTAAACTTGATGAACAGTACACAAATATTTGTTTTTGAATTTTGCAAACAAGTATTTTCTTTCACTTTTATTAGAATTACCCTAAAAGAAACGCACTATCCCAAGTCTGGTTTATGACATTATTTGGGTAGTGACATATGTTATCAGTTATCTCTGAAAAGGCACCCCCTATTTCCAAAGTTTTAAAAAACGAATAGCATATGCTAACATTAAGATTTCAGCCAGTGGGATATTAAATAAATGTGCTGTATTGGTAATGAGGTATTCTGAAGTTCGATATTAGGCAGCAGCAGAAGTAGAGGTAAAAGACTGAAGCTGGTTTTGAAAACCAAGTTCACTGACTCTGAATTCCCTTTTAATATAAAAGATTATCTTTAAAGATATAAATACTTTTTACACATTAGGAAAAGTGAATGAAGGCACTTATACATAGCATTTTTTTTTTTGCATTAAAATGAAAACAAATAAATATTTTACTTATGCAAGTTTGGGCTGCTTCTGCTCCTGCAGAAGTCAATGGGATGCCTGGCAGTAACAACACTGGAAGTGGACTGGGATATCAATTCTTAAGAAAAAAAATAAGTATATTAATTAAAAGTAATAACACATTTCTTCCACTAGTGCAAAGACAGAACTCCACTGAAATTATTCTGGGGCAACTAAAAAGAAAACTGAAAAACTGGAAAAACAGCCACTTTCAAGAATGTTAAATTATGTGTCTGAAGGGCAGTAAGTAATAGCAGTAAGATATTTCTGATATTTAAAGGTAACTTAGAAGATGAGCTGATCCACTCTTCCTATGCCTATTTTCTCTGAAATCACAAGTAATACTTATGAAATTACAAAAAATCCTAAGACTGAGGAAAAAAATAAAAACATTTATCAACATTTCAGACAAACAAAATACAAGTATCTTCTGCAAGGGTCAAATCTTGCCTGTATCACTGACCATAAAGACGCCTCAGCACAATCAGATTAAGACTGTTCCCAAAGAACTCAGAAAAACTAACATTCTTGAACTGTAGTTTTGTGGGACTTCTTTTTTAATATAATCTGAACAGTTAGTGAAACACTTGTCTGTGTTACTCAATTTCTTGACTAACAAAGTACAATCAACATGACTAGTTTTGTGTCAGTGTTTTGTTCTTTTAATAGTGTTAGTACAGTGTAAAAGCACTCTGCACAAGTACTATTCTTGGAAAAGTTGTGTCTGTCTTTTAATCTAAGGTCCCTTTAATTACAGAAAGTATCTTTAAAAACTTTAAAGTAATTAAGAAAAGAATACTACAGTTATCTGACTTCACAACTGATATATGGTAAAATTTTAGGACAAACTCTTCATAAGTCTTAACTTTGAAAAGAACTGGATGTATCGTATCTCAACTCACAATATAAATGTGAAGTAAAAGAGCATGAAGCCCAACATTCTAAGAAAACAAAGGTAAGAAAATGGAGTGCTAATGACCACTACAATTAACTCACGCTAGAGAGTATAAATCCTCTTCCATTAGTATTCAAATAAAATTCCAAATGTAGATGTTTTCAAGAAAATCTAACAGAAAATAAAAACCTCAAGATGGACCTTAACTTTGTTATGCTCTGAACCATAACTGGTAGTGCTTAGCAACAAAGCTGTACAATGGCTATGTGTGAAACCGTTCAGGTGAGGAAACTAGAACATCTCAAAGACTGATTGTTTGAGGTAAAACCGAGGATTATACAGAGCAAAGGCATAACTGTTTGCTTTTGTGGCAATACTTGTTACCTTCAAGTTACAGCAGCTTCCTGTGCTGCATCTGCTCAGACAAGACATGCACAGAGTAAGCTACCTGGTTTCCAGTGTGCCATGAAGATTTACTGATAATAGACTCCTGCAACGACCTTTAGGTAACACTTAGTTACAATCTGGATTCAGTAATCCAACTATATATTCTTTCTAAAGGAATGAGAAAGGGATAAGAGGCAAACATATATTTCAAGTTGTGACATACCTGGTTAAATTGTCTCTGATAAAATTTAGGTTGCTCTCCACACTCATATCAGAATGAAAGTCCTAACGAAATACAAAGCTTCCAAGGTAACATCAACTGCTACTACCAGCTGCCTAAGCAGGAACTTTGCTGTTTGGCTACCTGGCTTTCCAAGGGTTTTGGTAAGCACTGAAAAAATATGGGAGACCAAAAATAAAATAAAATAAAACTCCTAAATGTATCAAAATTCTTGTCATCCAAAAATGTGAAAAAACTTTCCTCACTATGTGAAGCTGGAGGGTATTGTCTTCCCATATATGAACAGCCTATTTCATTCCTCCAGCGTAATTCCTCCTCACACTCCATAAAAACTTTAAAAAAATGTATAAAATGAAAGGTACACAGTACAGTAAAAGCATATATGTATCAGGAATTTTGAGAAACTTGTTTTCTGTTGTGCAGTAACAACCTAGGAGGCATAGAAAAAGAGACTAGAAAGGAGGATATGACCACTTAACCAAGAAATAAATACCAAAATCTTAAAAGAAACCGAGATAAAAGGGGGAAGTTTCAGTTAGCAGTCAAATGGAATCCTTGAAGTGAAAGCACCATAAAAAACCTCCAATAAGAACAGCATCCTAGATGAGTAAAAGAGTTCTCACCTGTTGAACAGCAGAAGGAAGAGTGAAACAGTATGTATGTTCACATTAGAAGTTTTGCCCAGTTACCTTGCCAGGGCTTTGGCACTGGAAATCTCCTAACTTGCTACTGTGTGTCAAATTATTTCCCAGCCAAGTACTGCTAAAAATAATACTTTAGTATACCTACTTTACATTGGTGCTATACATGAAAGGTTTGCAAGATTGTATATATATCTGCACTATGTGTCTGAAGATCTGTTGTATCTAAACATAACCTACATACAGCTGATTTGATTATATTCCCACTTTTTGTCAGGTAACAGACTATTGTTTGGCTAAGAATACTTAAGCATGTGGATATGGGAAATGCTGTTCAAAGGAAAAAAAGCTTTGTATTGAAAGTTACAAAGCAGCATTCTTGAACTCAATTAAGATAGATTGTTCTACAACTCTTCTAGCACAAAACTTAAATCTAATAATTATGGTTCAGTTTTAAAAACTTGTAGTATCTTTGCAAATTTGTAATATTCTCTCTTTTCATGCTTTAAGGAAAAAACAATTTCTTGTCATTAGGGTCAGAAAACCCGAACCACTCTAATGAAGATTAATATAATAAACCAGAAGTCTTACTGCATGGGCTAAACACAAAAACCCAATAATGCACTGTGGAAAGAAGGGATACAATAAAAATCTATACTAGAACAAAGTACTCTTAGCCAGCTGTCAGAACGCGATGGAATTTTTCTTGATGTTATATAATGTGACATATGGTTTCCATACTTTTTAGCTTGTAATTTATTCATTCTTTCATGAAGTTTTGGATCATTGCCTCAACCCCTTCACCAATGAAACCAGAGTAGTCTAAAAGAAAAATATCCAAGATATATGGGCCAAATTTACTGTTGGTGCAACTCCATTAAAATAGCCAGCTATATTTACCTCAAGTATTATTTAACTTATAAATATATTTATAATATGTATATATCAAAATACATACATCTGTATTGTAATTTTTGTATATCAAAAAAGAGGTAGTTTACTTTGATACATGCCAATTAGGCAATGAAATCTTGAAATCAAATGTTTCAAACTTTGAAACACTTGAATCTAGGAATGTTTGTATAATTTTTATCAACCTCATTTACATTAAGAATTGACACCAATATTCTTTGAAAAAAGGCAGAGTCCCTCAAGATGAATGGATTGGGTGTAAACCCACTCCCTTTCCTTTGGGTTTTGATAAAAAAGGGGGGGGCATGATTCAGTTTTTACTAAAGAAAATTCCCTCAGAAACTTGCACAAAACTAAGAAAGCAGAAGACGTAAGCTACATTCTAAAAAGATCATCGTCAGAGTCTCCCAATGACCTCCAGATCAAACAAATTCAAGTTACAGGCAAAAGGATGGATTTCCTAGCCATCCTCCCTGTAAAATTTCAGAGCATCTTTCTGGCTTGGATATCACAATATGAAAATTCTAGACTGAAGTAAAGTTTCAAAGAGTAAAAAAAAATTAAAAAAAAAAATCAAAGTTTCTGAATATGTATAACATTTCTGAGAAAGTGTCCTGGAGTGGTACGAGCCTTTAGAATTTGAGATTTACTTGCCTCACATCCCTTTGGACAGCTGCAGAAACTGGCAGCAGAGGAGTACATAGACTTTAAGCTTTGTAATGGTCAGCTCTGGTAGCCATAGATAGACACTATAAAGTGGAACAGCACATAGCTGTTAAACTGCAGAAAGCATCAACCAGAATTCTGGCTTCAAATCACAAACAGAGCGTTCCTTGCAACTGCCCTGTTGTGCATTTACAAGATATGTTTTATTTTAATTACGTTGTGTAAAATGAATCAAAAACTAAGAGAAATGGACTAACAAGGCATATTGCTAAAAGCCTTCTATCCTCAAATATAGTGATAGCTAGTGGAAGAAGTTAGAATGCCTCAATATGGAAGAGAGCATAAAAGACACTGACAGCTGATAAACTAGAACAGTCCTTCTACACAGTGGATCAGGTTCCTGACTCAGGATTCTGAATTAGTCTTGGCTAATTTGACTTTTTCTGATTCTATTTCTGCTGGAGTCTCAAATCCAAGAGGAAACTACCTGGCTATGTAAAAGCTGGAATAATCCATGAGCAAGGCTTTTAGTTCAGACATGGTTTAGGTAAAGCTACATCAGAATGAGGAAAAGGTTTTTTAGGCAATTCTGATACCCATTTCTGAACTGGCTCGGCCAGAGACAGGGCCGATATTTGAGGAAGTCAAGGAGTTGTTCCAGGAAAAGCAATTGCTCAGAAATTCCCTTCCTTCTACTCACCCTCTCCACATATTACATTTGTGCCATGAATGCCAGATGTAAAAGACGGCAAGAACCTATTATGGCAACTTATGCTACATGTGGGAAGCCTTGCATTTCAGTTTCTACTTAAGTTTTGACATTGGAATCTCACTAGTAGATATAAAAGTGTAATGCATTGCTGTCCAGATACATAAATATTACTCAATACTTTTATCAAAATTATAATAAATATATAGTGTTTTATCTGGTTCTTGCTGTCTTTATAGAGAAGCGAATAAGCATAGATGTGACATGTCATCAATGACTCCAGCCTCCAGAGAGCGTCCAGTCATTAACAGTCCCCGACATTAGACGACATTGTATGCCAGAAAGGCATAAAGA
Source organism: Buteo buteo (assembly GCF_964188355.1). Taxonomy (NCBI): domain Eukaryota; kingdom Metazoa; phylum Chordata; class Aves; order Accipitriformes; family Accipitridae; genus Buteo; species Buteo buteo. The sequence goes on along the minus strand of NC_134198.1, from coordinate 4,029,824 downwards.
TAGGCAGAGCCATGCTCTATTGCCAAATTATCACATCATTAGTCAACCACCCATAGGGGAAGGCTAAACAAAGCCGTTTGTGCTAGGCTACAACTGTGTTTCTGTGACTAAAGCTTTTACTACTTTTTCATAATAGTTGTCCTCAATGAATAAATTTTGCTCTGCTTAAACAGCAACAAAAATTAACTGAAGTTTGTGTGCTGGCAGTGTTAAAACTAGCTAAATTACTAAAAAGTGACACCATATTTAATATGTGAGCCTGTTTTTACCTCCTAAATCAGCCACGTTTGTTTCTGTACACCGCCCTGTGACAGTGTGATGAAATTAAAAGTATTACCGAATGAATAACCATAGAGCTTGCAATCATATCTAAAACAGAGGCCACAAACTCTCTCTCTGATGACTAGAGTCCATTCTAAACTTAGTTTTTGAAGGATTATAATGGCTTTTATGTCAATTGAGATATAAACCAACATGAAAATCTTTGCAAAACCAAGCCATATGTAACATTTACAATACATTACAATAGCTTACAGGTAACCTACTAATGCAGGACAAACTGCATCACTCTGGGAATGAACAGGCTGTGAATAACTTTCGATCTAAAAGGAAAAGAAACATCGAGTTCAAAGGCAACTGTGTGCTGAACGCCCTGCTTGTCTTCTCAGCACCTTAAGTACATACATTAATTAAGCATTAGCAAGTCACCACTAATTATTTGGCTAATGGCTAAATAAGATACTCTGGTGTCTGTTAAACACAAACCCAAAACTCTGTTTTGCACAGTGGAAGAAAAAAATAACTGTGGTGAATTATTAATTCAAACTTCCATTTTAAAGCCTATTGAAATAAATTAGAATAGATTACATAAACACTAATAAGTTATTTAAAGTTGAAAAGAAACAATACTTTAAAAATGTTTCTATGTTAATTCAAAGAACCAAATTACATAATTTTATTAATTTAAAAAAAAAAAAAAAAGGAATTAAAAAGAACTGTTGTCCTAGCCCATCTCCCAGGAATGTTAATGACAGGTTTTTAACTGATTTTGATGGAACCAGAACTGGATCCAACCTCCTTTGATTGCTTTATCCTTTAGGATTGAGCACAATAATAAATATTGTTTTCAAATCCACAGCTTGGGAAATATAATGTACTCTGTATTGTACAACTTGTTATGATTACTTCAGCATATTAATAATCTGCTAGTGGCAATTTTAAAGATTAATGGTGATTACTGTAGGCATTTTTACACATTAGTAGACAGTGACATGTAGACAATAACATATTATAGTTACATACATAATTATACATAGACAGCTTTAATTAGTCACTGTTTTAAAACCACAAATATAAACTTTTATACACAAATGTACATGTAATATGGAGTAAAATGTTTGATGACAGAGTGTAATATACAGGTGTGTGAGCCATTTTATACTTAAATATACTATTAGAAAAAAGTTATGCACTAAAAAGCTTTTTTTTTTTTTTTTTTACAAATATAAATATGTCAATAATACTACAGTATAAATTACAGCATATGCTTTAAATTTAAACACAGGTCAAATCATAACCCTTCAAAATAGAACAACCTATTAGGTATTGCTATCAGCTATGATGATTTCTGGTAATTTAAAAAATATTCCCTATGATGTTTTATAGAGCATGATGTTGTTCCCACTGATGTAAATGGCTGTTTCCCATTTAATTCAATGACTGCAGGAACAATTGCTTGATAAAACTACATAGACTATATTCCACATGCATTATTATTTCACTGTTACCAAATAAAATAGTAATATAATTTTTTAAAAGGCAAGGGGAAATAGAGTGACAGAAAGAACAAGAAAGTGAAAAATATTAGTGAATGCTATCGTACCGATTTCCACGGTCCCCGATGCCATGAAACATCACCAGGGCAAGAATGCACATTACATTGTGCCATATCAGGTGGCTTGTCTAGAATTTCACAGTTTTGATCACCCAACATTTGGCCAGTAGGAAGCTGACAAATCACCAGTCTTGTTTTTATTCCATCTCCACAAGTTTGAGTACACTGAAATACAGAATTTTATATGCAATATTTTTGTTGAGAGTCATCACATACCATTAAACCAAAAAGATATAGCAATAATCAGTACATGTTATTATTTACTACCTCTATTTTCATATTCCCTGGACATTCAATTCAAGAATAAGGACTTACAGTCTAATCCCATATAATGAAAAAACAATCCTCTCACAAAAACATTTATCAAACTACATTTTTGTAGTTTATCAAGTGATTTTCCACAAAAAGTCTCAGATACAGAGAATCTACTCTATCAAGGAGAAGTAACCATTTATGAGAATAAACGAGCATTTGTGTCTCTCTTTGATAGGAGGAAAAGAGTGAAATTGATCCTAGAACTAGTTTTCCCTGCCAGAAAAGAGAAAACTCAGACGCTGGGCGCACTTTCTCATAGTCTAACTTATACAGACTTAGTGTAAAATACTTACAGGATGTGTTTTCTGGGTTTCAGTTTTCCTGTAATTCTGCAATACCAGACAAAAATACTAATTCTCATTTCTAATGAGCTACTAAAAATAATGTGATCAAAAGTGAGCATGTTCCAACAGTTTATAGCTTTTTACTGTATTTCAGAGGATTCTAAATTAGACAAAAACTGCAGCATCTGCATTAACCGGAACCCCAAGTCCGCAGCTATGGATGGAAAAAACATGACACTCAGACTGGCCTCAAGAACTAAATGGCTAGATCTGGCCAAAATGAGGGAGAAAAAAAAAAAAAAGAAAAATAAAACAGTCACTCAAAAAATTTTTCTTCTTTTCCCGATTCTAGATACTGATGTATCAAGAATAAGAAGAGAGGGCAGGATTAGACTGAATGACAAACTAACCAGCTTTAACACTTTCTGTAGTGTTTGAGCAAGAATGCATGGTCAAGATATGACATTACATGGCATGAAGAAACCGTTCTTTTCCCAATAACATACAATGTTTCATCAAAATGTTCTAAGCCAGGCACATATTTTTATCTTGTAACTACAACCCAGCAGATACTACTACTTGCAGTTATTCTAGTTATTACCTATGAAATTCAATGTAATAAAAGTTTCTTTATAGCTACCTGTGCTTTTTTTTTTTTAGACTAGCTATTACACTGAGGTTCTTCTGCATACAATTCATTTTTTATAACAGAAAATAATTTTGTATGTCTCAAGATTCAAGACACTACTCAACACTGAATTATGTGTTGTACAACCTTAGCCTCACACAATACTTGCTTCTTTTGGATGTATATTTACACTGCTCATTTACACTACAGTTCTGGATTTCATCAAAGAACAAAGTTTATCTAAACAGGTTGAAACTCATTCTTTTTAAGTAAGTAAAAAAAAATGGTATTCAGTTCCATGCACAGTCAAATAATTATGTTATTATTCCTAAGCTTATGTGGTAAATAGCGTTTCCCTTTGAAAGTGAAATGATCTTACTTCTCCCCAGTTTCCATAGTTCCATCGTGGGCAGGGTCCAGAATCACAGTGTCTTGACTCTGGAGGTTTTGTTGCCTCATCACAATAACTAGCACTTCTTCCTTCCTCATCTTGACATACTACAACTCGACGGTGAAATCCACCTGCACAAGTACTAGAGCACTACCAAAACATGTAAACATATGTATCACCATTGCATAATCAGAAAAATGTAAAATACATTGGTTAAAACAACTTAAAATTAAAATTTTTTAATGTTAACTTTCAAAACTGAAATTTGCAAATAAAAATTACTACTTGCTATGTAGAAGTATTTTAAAGATGACATTGCACAAAAACTACATTTTTAATTTAATATATTCTTCATAATAACAATAATTTTTTTTTTAAATAAATGTGTTTCTCTTTTGACCAAATCTGAACTGCAATAACCTTTCTAGAAATGTTAACACACATGTGAGAGAACAGATTAATATATTTTTTTAAAAAAAAATTTCTTACTGCTCCCCAGGGTCCAGTTCTCCATTGATATCCTCCCACAGAGGGATGGTTCCTCTGGTTTATATTGTCTTGTGGATGGTGTATTGGAAGGTGACCTGTTTCTGGAAAATGGCTTGGATGGTCATGCATTTTCGGAATATGATGATAAACTGGTGGACATGGTGGCATGTTACATTCTTGTTCTTTGGAAGGTCGGCCTTCAGGATCACAGTAATTCTCGTTGATTTGTTGATGATAGTTGACACAGATAACTTGTCTTGTTACTATTCCACTATCACAGGTAACTGTGCACTAACCAAAAATTAACCCAACATTTGTAACAGAACATTGATAATTAATTACCAAAGACAGTTATATTTACTTTTGACAGTAAGTAACATGTACTTTGTTTTTTTCAAGGGATGCAATTTCAATCACACTTGCACAGAATATGAAGTCTCAATTTCTAACCAGAGACTTTGGCCAATAATCCAAGTAGACACATTAAAAAAAAATAAGTTACAATTAATACTTACAGGGGACCAATTTCCAACTTGCCACTCTCCACATGGGCTAAAGCAGCTTGAAATTTCAGCTGGTCGTGGTAAATGAGCACAGAAAGATTCATCTGCTATTCCTCCATAAGCATCTCTACAACTCACATAGCGAGCACGATCACCCTTCCCACAGGACGCAGAGCACTGTCAGAGAACAATCCAAGCTCATCGCACTTTAGGAGACCAAAACAAGATCATGCAAGCATCCAAAATACTAACATAGCTTAGTATCAGCTTGACTTTAGAATTAAACACTGAGAACCAGATTTCCATCTCACACTGATAGAGCCATGCGTTCAGGAAGGAAAGTGAAATATTGCTGGATGGTTTAGGCCTTAAGAATTCCCGTTGGCTTGGAACTGAATTGCATGGCCTTAATTCTTGTGAAGCAATTCAGCGTATCTGAACAGGTAGCGTTTCAACTATAACATGGAATCATTATACAGTTGCAATGGCAATTTTTTTTATTTATTAATAACAGAAACATTAGAGAGTAACTTCCAGAACATTTTAGTTATGATGCAATATTTACATCAACTAATAAAAACTGATATTCACAATCCATTTGCCATTCTAATTTATATTAGCATATTCCATTGAGACCCTTCTAATGCCTTTATAGCTAAGAAGTTCAAGGTGAATTTAGTGAAGAGTTTCCAAGTACCCTAAGTCTATGCACTCTTTACTGCTATTTACTTAAGACAGTTGTGTAAAGATATAATTGTCTTATATGTTTTGTTAAGAACCTCAAGGGATGAACACACACCCACATTTTTATAAATAATTTCAAATTTTCACATTGCTGTCAAGTAAAACTGATTTCCAACACTATCAAAATAAACACCTCTTCCATTAAAGTTTGTGTAGAAACCATTTTTTATAATGCTTACTTTACAAATTATGTAAAATTAGACCTTTGAAGACCCAAACTGTTTAATATTGCTACTCACATAAAAGATTTAAATCATATTTTAGAATGAAAGAAGTTCTCTATATTCAGAAACTGATCAATTATTCAAAAAAACCCCAACACTTCCTTGCACACACTCAATCATATGAAAGCTATTTTGCTCAGAATCCCAGCTCCTAGAACCCTGGTTTTCTCCCCTCCTTATTTTCCCTGGCTAGATTTGAAGCAAACTGAATTTGCTGGGAGTGTCTATCTCCTTAAGAAAAAGGTTCTTAAAAAAAAAAAAATTAGAATTCCTTTAAAATTTATCCCAAGCAGATTTCAGTCTGAAAAATACATTGAGAACTTTATGGAAAAATGGGTGAAGGAATGGAGGACTGCTCTGCAAGATGTGACCACTATTACATTACATACTGGGGTCCATGATCCATATCTCCATTGAGTCACCTTCCCCACATGAACTAGAGGAAGCGATGTAGTCCATAATTTTGTATTTTCTGGACAAGAGGGCAGTTCACATTCCTGCAGGGGCGAGAAAAAAATAAGCTTTCAAAGTATATATTTTAGAAGAGCCAAATGTAAAGCAAATGACTCCACCAGAAATACATCCTACCATTACAATAAGCCAGCATTAGTTAGCAAGTAAATACCATCTTCTAACTTTTCCCTGGTGTTATCCAAAGGCTTTTCAATTAAATTGTTTTCTTTTGTTGCAAATCGAGAAAACTTATTTGATGTTAAAACTGTATGAGTAATAACTAACAATATTTGCACTTTGAGAAAGAACTGTGTTGGGCAACTTGCTGGAGACAAGGGGCATAGACATGACTGTGTCCTGTTTCATAGCCACATGCAGTACAGAAGAACTCTGTGAGGATGGCTGTGATGTCCTGTCCTTTATACCTTCAGCTACTCAGAACACAAAATCACCCAGCTACAGGTACCACAATTCAAAATACAAAGCATACTCAAACCCAGTGTTTTCACATATAAGTGGAAATAAATGTATACCAATCTTTGGCTTTTATATTTTGAAATCTTATTCAAGAAGCCATCAGAGGGCTGGTAACTTGTGACTGGTTTACTCTGGACCATAGAATCCTTTTTTTCCCCTCTCTCCTCAAGACAAGCAGCAGAGTATGCCCTCAAGGAGGCATGTGGTTACCAGCATAGCTGGATATAAATGAGATGTATGAATCTGGTAGCCAGTTCAACATATTAATACATAGTACCTAAGATACCAAAATGCTTTTAGTTAAAGGTAAAGTCACTGACCGCATTAAAAACATTTCTTCTGAAAAATGATAGATTTAAGGGAAGTGATGAAGTAAGTAAACTGAGATAAGAAAAGGTTAAGAACCATATTAATACCATATTAAATCATAATTCATGTCTACACAGTTTTGAATTAGTATTATTCCAACAACTGAAGCTTTCTTCAAGTAACATTGTTCTTTTAAGAACTATATACAAGCAGAATTTTAGAGAATAGCAAGGCAGTTACATGCTATTATTAAGCATCATAGCAAGCAGACTAATATTTTACATGTTGGAGCTTCCCCTGCCCCCAAATAATCAAAGGCCTTTCATCATATACCCAACTTTCAAATCTTCAATCTCCGACTTAGTCTTCTTTTACTTAATACCCTAGGCCAAATTTGAAGTTCAGGAAAAAAGCAGATAGTTTGAGTATTTTTTTCTCATTTTAGAACTCATTTCCTGCAAGTTCCCTCAAAGAGTCAGTAGACAACAGTTGTATTTAGATGCTTTTAACTAAAAAGTACAATCAACTGAAAGTTATTTTTTAACTTACTTGGTTATCTCTAGGACGAGTAGCAGCATTACATTCCCTGTCATCATCCAAAATAACTCTGTAAGTCCCAGTAACACATTTGACTGCACGCATCTGGTATCCGCGTCCACACGTTACAGAACACTGTTAAAGTCAATAATTTCACACACTTGACACAGCACCATTTATAATAAAACTGAATTTTTAATTACATTTTCTATTTTAAAACTCCTTCTAGAATGAATGGGAATGACTACTGGGATGGTGTTAACCTTCTTCACGGCAGACCATATGGTGCTTAAACAGTGTCCATAACACACCGATATTTTGGCTATTGCTGAACAGTGCTTGTGCAGGATAAAGGCTTTCTCTTTTCTCCCCTTCCACCTCCTGCAGTGAGCAGGCTGGAGGTGGGCAGGAGATTGGGAGGGAACACAGCCAGGACAGCTGACCCAAACTGATCAGAGGTACAATCTATGCTATATAATGTCATGTTCAACAATAAAAACTGGGGTAGAGGAAGGGGCGGGAGGGGGGCAGTAAAGGGTGGCTTCCAAATGAATCACTAGCTGTAGCTGTTAAATGTCTTTCTTGTCACTGTAGAGTTTGACAAGAGCACACTCAAAGGCAGCACCTAAAATGTTAGATGGCTGAAAATATTATGACATAAATACCATCCTATAAATGTTGTGGTTCAAGTACAAATACTGATAAAAACCCAGGTCATGAATAGCTATTACCAGATGGTATGGTGGAAAAACTGCAATGGAAAGCTCTGCTCCAGTGACATGGATTGGTAAATTGCTTGTACAAGCTACTCCAGAATGGCCACACACAGTGGTTTTTTTATTCAGAAGAATTATATCATGGGACTGAATTAATTTTTTTATTTCATTCTTGCATTTAGCTTGTAGGAATGGAAAGCCAGCATCTTGTGATCAAAAGATTACTCAGAAGGAATTCAACATCATGTTAGACAACAGCATGGTTATCTCTAACATGAAAAAATATTACATGAGAAAAGTTCTATACAAAATAAATGTTTAAGTTAAAAATATACTTAATGTCTAAAGGTATATTTATTCTGTATTTTACTACCAGGTTATATGTAAAAAAATAAACTTCAGCTGCTATTCAGCTATGAATTCTCACTAAAATCCAAGAAACACTGAATAATCCAACAGTTCTGTTGGTTTGAGTTGGTTTGATCTTATGAAAGCTCCATGAAATCGAGTACCTTATTATTTTTTAATTAATTCTCATCTATTTGCTGACAAAAGTTTCCTTCACAAATTAATTCACTTTTTTCCAGAATTTTGAAGCCACTCTGGTATACATTAGATGAGCATCATTACACACAGGAACATATTTTTCAACAGCACTTTCACATAAAGAGATAGTAGATCTTTTATCGCTGAAGGTCAAAACAAAACAACAAAATACTAAGTCTTTTTCCCTGCTATTATTAGCATATACACTTCTATGACCTTAAATTAAAGCTACCACTTAAATATGCCCACACACCTATAAATATTTGGTCTTTTACCTGTCTCATTCATCTGAACATTTTGCTATCTACATTTTCATTATTCTGGAGATGTAATGCATTCATGTGTAAACGTGTCTTTGATAATAAGGCTCAGGGTCAATGACTGTTTTAGGTGTGGGTGTTCCTAAATTACTGGTTAGATAGCCAATAGAAGCAAACAAACAAACATGTCAATCAGTTCAACTAAAGTAACTGCTTAAGATCCAATTAAAATATTTAAAAGGTATCGTTTTGTGATCACTCAGTCTGAAGTAGAAAACAAGAAGCCAGGAATCCTTATGTACTCACTGATCCCCAAGGCCCTACTTGCCAAGATGCACATTCATGAAGTTCACAGGCTGTTATTGATTCTGGTCTATCATTTGGATTACAGAAATCATCTCTCAGTTGTTCATCATTAAATTGGCACCATACTTGACGATGCTTCATTCCTTTGCCACATGTCACAGGACACTGTAAAATTATTAGAGTCATCAGTTTGTAAAGACATGAATCTGCATTAATGGCTTTACTTTCTTCTAGTAATCTGCTGGATTTTAAAGATCACATAAATAACAAAAATATTCTACGAATGCAAGTAGTCCAGCAAAACTAGATCTTTTATGAACCCTCCATTTCCTGTAAACATCAACCCAAATGCTAATACAAAGGAATCACTACTAAGTTTCTGAAGCTACAAAAATATGAGAACAATGTAGAAATCATTTATTTCCATTTGAATAAAGAATACTTGTTTAAAATATGAGTGCACATATCACAGCTTTCACAGGAAAAATGCTTAAACTATCCATGATGGGTTTATACCCATATAATCTATAATAAAACAGAGAGAATTCTGTTCTTCAGTTGGCCGAATGGTTCTCATTGCTTCATAAAAAAGGAAGGTATGCATATTACTGTAGATAGATTTACTTTAAGTAGCTTCGCTACCTCATTTTAATGTAACAAATTTTCAGAGAAAAATAAATTCTAGGTGTGTTTTTCAGAAGTTCTCATTCCATTTGTACATCTGGGATGTTTATCAACCAAATCCTAGGACTTCAGAATTTTTATTATCGTGTACACCAAAATAGCCAGAACAGAAAACCCAAACACTTAAAGCAGCTTATTTCGATATTGATGACCAGGACCAAAGCCATCTTAAGTTTTACATGGTTCATTACCTCACTCCACTCACTAACAGACCAGCTTGGACATAAGAATTCATTGCAACTCTGTGTTACAACTCTTGGAAGTTCCCGGCATTCTCTGTCAGGAAGATGACGACCCAAATTGTTCATACAAAAAGCTTCTCTGGTTCTGACACCTCTTTCACAGCTCTTGGAACACTGCAGTGTACAGACAATATAATGAAACAGGAAACACAACATGATAAAGCCAGGTCAAAATACATTATCAGTCTTAAAGGCAAAAGACATCAATGATTGTGTTAAGACAAACGTATTCTACATTTAATCCACAGACTGCCAATATGTTCACGTGAGATAAATTTGGCACTTTGTTTAGTAGTTCCAAGATAAAACTCTTTACTGAAGATTAAAGCTGAAATTGTACTTATTCCTTTTCTCCAAAATACTCTCAGAAGTAAATTAAGACTGTAAATAAAATATACACCTTTAACCACCAGATCTTCTCTGCTGACTTCCAAAACCAAGCTGCAAACAATTTAGCTACAGTTTCTTACAAAAATATGAGGTAGTTGCTGAAATATAAAGATTGGCATTAGCTCCTCCTACAACTCTGCATTTGTCAAACATTATTTTCTTTTACTTAAACTAAAAAAATTGATAGAGAAATAAAAATTTGGTATGAGCACTAACCAGAACTATAATGGTACAATTACAAGGTTTTGAATTTGTACCTCTGACCATTCTGTGTAGTGCCAACTTGTTAACATACAGTCACCATGGCAGGGCTCTCTGGTTGGTGGTTTCTGCTGATCAGCACAGTACTTATCATCCACTGGAACACTGAGTCCTTTTGAAATAGAGTACTTCATGCAGTGGATCTCTATAGAGCGATACCCTGGGCCACACTTCGATGTGCAGTCACTTTTGCCAACATTGTGCCACCTACAAGGATAAGCTGTTATAGGAAGCTAACTATGTTTTAAAAAATAAGACCATGGTGAATAAAGCACTCAGAGAATGTACCAGGAATTGTCATGTAAATATAGATATGCATTTTTAGGGAACAGATAAAACTGTAAAATCTCTCTCATGACTGCAATTTTCAAAGCAATATAAAAGAATTTGACTCACAGGCTTAAAAACATCTTTTTAAATTTAAAGGCTCTTTTGTCTTAATCTCCTAGGTGACTTTGAAAAATGTAAGCTATAATTCTAACTGTTCATCCTCTGAACTCGTGGGCTTTCTTGGAGTGCAAAAACACAAGTCTGTTTCAAATTAGTTCCAGTTGTGGGTACCATTCTGATGAAAAATGTATTCTGCCCAGCAATACAAGTTTTTGTGCCAGGATATATAGGACAGATTCACAATCCTAACAAGAGACTTTGTACTTTACCAATAAAAATTGGAAAATTACAGTGGTTCTACTTAGATTCAGAAGTGTAAACATATGTGTAAACCCATTATATGAATAGATTTGAGGAAAGGAAGGAGAGACAGGAGGGATGACAGAGGTAGAGAGGGGTGGAGGGACAGAGTACAAAGCAACCTGAATTACTTTGTTTCAATCTCTATCAACAAAAATATGTAAGACCACAATAGCTCCATCAGCTAGGAACCTCTTTTTACCTTAATTCACACTCTGTATTACACTCCTCAAAGACATCTGGTACAGTGGGTATAAGTTCACATCTTTGATCAGACACTACTACATGATCACTTTTACGTACGCATGCCATTCTTCTTCTTCGAATACCTTGAAAAGGAACAAAAAACAGGAATAATGGGCTAAAATAAGAGTGCCTTTTTATACTAATGGATTCCATTCATTTAGGAATTTAACTGAGATACCCTATTAACACTAACGATTGTATACAGCAGATCCTGCACAAACACGCCGCTTTTTGCAACTGACTACATTCCAGGTGGAGAACAACCTTGTCCCTGTCACCCCTGCCACCTCCCAGCTGTACTACAGTGGTCACACAAGGATAACAACTTCCAGAAAACTGCAGAAGTGCAACAGTCCATTTACTCATCAGGCTAAATATTCCAAATGCATCATGTCTGTCCTTTGCTAATTACCAAATTTTCAAACCACCATGTTAACTTAGAGTTTGTGATCCTTCTCTTTAAGGAAGCAGAAAATTTGATCACAGGGTACCTAAAAGATCCAGAGTGCTGGGACAAGTACCACAGCTAACAGATGCTCTGCTTCTCTAGCACACAAGCATGTCTATAGCCTTACACAAAACCAAAAGAAACTCACCATCACATATTTACAGGCATTTCCAGCACCTGCTAATAGGAGTATCTATCAAAAATCTGTGTACATATACTTTATATATACACTTCATACATATTGCAGTTTTATTTTTACACTGGAATAGCCTACAGAATAACAGTTAAAAAATTGTAAGACATATCTTTAAAAGCTTCACTCCATGTAGCAGATAACCAAAAAAGACAAATAAATATAGATGAAAGACACTAGAAAAATCAGTGACCATCTGGAAGTAGGAGAACAGAAGCCTATACATATGAGTAGACATACAATACTGCTTTCTAAAGATTCATTAGACTTGATTCAACTTTTTATAAACCACTCCTATGGCTACAAAAGAAAGGAGCACAAATGTAGTTTTGAATATAGAATTGCACTGCATAAATAATGAAAAAAGCACAACAAAAATCAGAAGTCATTCTGCCCTTAAAGGCTCTGTGCACTAAAAGTTTACTGAGTGTGCCAAGTTTCTTCCTTAAAAGTGGGGGTGAAAAATCTGAGTACAAGACTAGTCCCTTCCTAAATACCACCAGGTCTTTGGTTCTGGTGACAAAAGAATTCACAGTACCTTGGCACATCCTGCTGCAGTCTTGCCAGGGTCCGTAAGGATCCCACGTAAACAGATCACTTCCATCTTCTATTGGGATATTGAATGAATAACGCACATCAGGATTGTATAAATTCCCTACACACAAAACCTTAATTGAGATAAAATGATAGCTGTTTTTCAGTGAATTTGAACATAGAATTATGAATATAATGATCATGTAGCGAATTTTCAAGCTTATGAAAAAAGTAAACATGCACCTGTAAGGTTAGCTCTTCTTCGATTCTATCAGTGCTGTTAATTCGTTCTATCGTATTGTTTGAACCACTGTACTCAAAAATGGCTCCTTGTATATTGATTTCTCTTTTTGACATGCTTACAACAAAATTTCCATTCAAGATAAAATTTCCATGAATATCAGATAAAGCTATAAGTAAAATAAGATAATGGAAATAAAGCATCTATTTAATTAAAAGGTTCTATTAATAAAAACTCTTAATAGTACATCTTCTTATCAACACTTAGCTTTATTTTAGTCCATGTGTAATACTTCAAGGTTGTATCAAACAGTTTCTAATGCATTAACTCAATCCTGACCATAAGTAACTTTCACCTGAGCAGCTGTCATGGATTTTCTCTGCATTAACAACACAATTTTCATATCTGTTCTGCTGAAGGGTTGCCTGCAGTCATCACTTTTAAATTTGGTTAGGTTGTGCTACTGTAGAAGGAAACAATAATTATCTGTATTTCTTGCTTATTCTACAGCCCACATCCTTGTATTTGCTAGAGCTACTTTTAGTGAAGTGCCTTTAAAAAGTAAATTTTAAAGTAAAAGTAATTACTAAGCATTTATAATAATAATTTAATATAATGACCAGTTTTCAATAATAAAGATGAATAACAAGTTAAAAATTAGATTTAAAATAAAGTAAAATTTTTAGTAAATGCATGCTATTCAGGCATTACTACATTTGAAACAGTAGCTAGTGTCAGGTGGTGAGGGTTGTTCTGTGTCCTGTGAGATGCATGTGCAACAAGTGGCAAGGAAAACATTTTGAAAACTCTGAAGTTTGTTGAGTAGGATGGTAATGGAAGTAGAGACATAAGGAAAATATGCACCAATATTCTCTCAGGCACTTCAGATATAACTAAGCCCTGTGAAACAGAACCACCAGGATTTTTGGTACAATGTGCTTATGAATTCTTTGTTCCTCTCACACACTTGCAAATCTATCAATATGTGATCTTACACTCAGACACAATAGAAAAAGAGAAATGTGAGACAACTGGTAAGTTTGCTGAAGGTCAGACTGCTTTGTTTATAAACAAAGTACATGCTTCCAAGATTTAGAACCACAAATACCTGCATTATTCCCGAGTTCACTTGTGGAGTTTTAGTTAACATTGCCTCAATGAAGTAAAAAATTGACAGAATGATGCAATGTGCTATAATTCCTATTCTCTGACAAATTAACACACACGTTTAAGAATCAGAAACCTAACAACATCTCACACATCTTTCTGAAAACTAATATCTACAGAGAGACTTGGGCAAATGATGATACAATGTAATTAGATATATGCTCTAAAGACTTTATCAGACTTCTGATAATATATGTCTAGAGCAGACCTCTGGCAAGAGCACAAAAACTATCTATTAATGTTATACACAGGAGGCTTTTACCAAGGTAGTTGTCATCTTCTGGTTTCCCTGAGTAGCTGTGTTGCCGAATATCAATGTTTGTTGCTCCTTTGGGAATTTTTACTACAACATTGTAACCTGCAATGTAATTATTCACAAATTAATTATATACAAAAATAGTCAAATACTAGTAAATATGAACATACATTTAACTAGTTTTATTCACAAAACCCTACAGTGCACTAGTGACAACCACTGCTGAATGCCCTCATGTTTTAGGAAGGAAATGTGAATATCTTCACACATATAAATTTCTTTGTTGTTGGCTTTAGTTTTGTTTTTTAAGCAGTTGAACTGAACTTTTATTTTCATAACTCATTAAAATTAATTCCTGTGTTCAGAAATGTGAATTCAATTCTTTACCAATAACATGAGTTCAATCTACTCAAAAATCTCTAGAGAGAGCACTACTCCAGAAAGCAGTCAGGTATACCAAGTGGGACTCAGGAAACGTTGTGGCTCCTCACAATTTAACTGCAAAACTTTGACTGAATAAGTCACTTAACATGGAATATTTGCACTCCCTGTTTATACAATTGGGTTAGCTTTTCTCTATCTCACAAGAGTATTGCATGACAGCACTCTAAAGAACGAGTCCTAAATACTCAAATATTGCAGTGTTGCAGGCCATAGACATAAGTAGATATACCAGATAAAGTAGCCATGCTTGATCCACATTTTGCTACTTAAAATGTTACCCTAGTATGCTCCCTTCAAAATACAAATGCTTCACAAACGAGTCATCGCTTCGTGCAATACCTCCAACTACTATTATGCTAGCCTTGTCATAAGGTAACAAAATAAGGTGCATCAAGATCTACTTTTTAGATCTGTCGGTCTGCACATCAGCATATGTTAAAAAAAAAAAGCTGTTTCTCACAGATGCTAATCACAAATCCAAAAGGATTCTTATGTCTAAGAAAAACTGAGTATGGCAAACATTGGAAACAAATAATAAACACAAACATGCAATCCAAAGCATTACTATAATCTTTGTTAACTTTTCCACTTATTTTGCAGTGTTTAACAGTCTTGCTGTGATTTAACTTCAATTAGCTAACTCACCTCTGTGGGCAGAAATTTAAATGGCAATATTCTTTTCAATTTCATAACTCATTAACTTCCCAGCGCTTTTAATCTATTAAAACTATGGCATGCATTTAAATGAACATTTAATCTAATCACAGGTTCATCATATTTACCAGCTGGGGGCAGCACTGCAATTGCAAATTGACACACTGCATGCTGCTCTGGATAAATACACAACCAGTTGGTCATTCTTCCAACGTATTGGGAAGAAAAGCAAAACACACTCAAAAAAAGCCCCCCATCTCACACGCTGAAAACTTTGTGGTAATAGAATGACAGAAGACAAAATATGGGAGGAAACAAAACTGCATAACATGTTGTCAAGGATACACAGAACAGATCACATACTAAGGCACCGAGAATGAGCATTTTCCAAGAAATCCTCAGATACTCTAATTTGAAGCAATAATAATAGCCAACATAATAATTATGTGTACATAATTAGATTAGCATTTCTAAATTGGGAGCTAGGTAAATCAGTATTTCATTGTAATGAATTTCTGATGATAGTTTCACTACTGTTTAAACACTTAATGACAACATTATAACCGTATAAATACAAGCACGTACCACAAGCTGCTATTGTCCAATTCCAAGTTCTGCCTCAGTGAAATGACTCGTGTCAGTATGGAAGTGGACCAGGTGAAGTTAAAGAAAAAGATCAAGTGCACAGACTTCGGCATATTCTCTTGTGATCCTAACTCAGAGCTTTTTTGGAAAAGAACATTTCCTCAGACAATGTTTTCAGTCACTACCCTAGGGAGGTCACAGGCCTCCCATGGACACTGCAGTTTTAATGATCAGCTAGCTACCTCTTCTTTGCATTGCTGCACTCCTACTTGAGCACACCTGAGTGATAATCCCAAATGCTTAGCATACTGTCCAGTAGTATAATCCAGTGTCACCTTTTATATGCTGTAATTCCAAGAATTTGAACATAATTTAAAACGTTCAACTAAGTATAAAACCAAAATAATAAATCAAGGTTTTCCTCATCCCAAAACATGTGGATTTTTTTTTTCTTCCAACTTCAGTCAGAAGCAAGTAAGTCTGTGACAATGCAAAGCTGATGAACAGCAGAGAGTGAGTCTCAACCATATTTGTATAAATGGCAGATTCATGTAATGGTCACTTGTATCAAATGTATTTGTGACAGAATTCCTGTGCTACTACCTATAAGCAAAAATATCTTTCCTAGTGGTAGAAAACAAAAACACTGATGGTCTTTTACTTAAAATTATCAAAATAACACATTCTTTTCCTTCAGTGTTTTGACCACACGTTCAGAAACCCAGCAACTAATAGCTGATTGTGCCTTCTTCCAACTTCTCAGGACAGACACAAGAAATTACATGTATTTGTATGGGAAGGGTAGCTGTATCCCATCTTTAAGTTTTTTGGTCCTTTTGCTTGGTGCAAGCCCTCTGCCAGGATTAAAAAAAAAAAAAAAATTCCAACAGGATACTGGGCACACTTTCGTCTTTGACCAGCAATTCCTTTGTTCTATGAAGATCCTATTTGGCAGCTCTCCAGGTATCATTTCCACTTCGCCTGTGGTCTCTTTCAACCAGTGAAGCGGCACGAAGGAGCCTTTAGGAATCTGATATTAACCTGGAGAATTCTGTCCTTATGTTCTACGCTCTAACTGCTTAACAGCACTGCTACACACATACAATAGTCTCTCCATACTTCCCAGAAAGGACTATATATAGAAGAACTATCTGTAGCTCTATTAGAGAAACTGAATCAAATAAATAGGAATTACCAGGGTTATTCAGAAGTTTCTCATTCACTACATGCCAATGAAGAGGAAAGAACATAAACATTGCTGCCCATGTTCTCTGGAAAGAGAAGGCTCACATTTCACAGGCTATCTTTTTCAGTATAGGAAAAAAGGAACCTCATCAGCTGCTCACACCACAGACTTCTTGCTATCTCTTTACACAACCAAAAGGAGATATAGGAATAAGTCCTTCAGCTGCAGAGTTTCAGAGAAGAGAATGCAAAGCGCAAAGCAGGAAGCATTCTTCCTTTTCAAGTACTTTTATCCTCATCATATCTTTTATTTGTGTCTTTTGTTTTGACCTTAGAGCAGATGGATTTTTTTTTTTCTCCCCTTGAATGGGTTAGTGTGTCACAGTGTTTGCCTCTGCATCCTTGAAAGGGCACATGGGACTGAAAATCAGAGATACTTTTTGTTGATAGAGGCCCTGAAGAACATACACTGAAATCCCACTTCCTCAAATGTAAAACATAATTTCTAAGCCATACTCAAATGTGCATTAACATTTAAAAAAATAAAACAAAACATACCATAACGAGCACTGTTGAAAGTACCTGCAAGAGTCTTACATGAAGAATTATCACCACCACAGATTCCACATTTGTCTCTCCTTGCCTTGGAATTCAAAACGTGATCACAGCCTGCTTGCTACAAAAAAAAAAAACCCAAAACAATAGCCCTGTGTCACTCAGCCCAATGGAAAACCATGAAAACAAACAATGTAAGCTTCCCACTGGCCAAAAATATTCTTATTCACTGTATATATCTGGTCTTCCTTTGCAATTCATGAAAAGCCTTTTATGGTTTTGGGTGCTGTGATGTAAGGGCAAAACACAATAATGCTGTTGTACTACGAATCTACAATCCAAATACACTTAATGTGTCAAGAACTGTGTAAGAGTATGTAACAGTATGTAAAGACTTTGTATAAAAAAATATCAACATAGCGTATAAATTTTAAGTTATATTTACATTTAAAAGTCTTGGAATCCTAAAAGCTGTACATATGTGTACATGGTCATTAATTCTTTTAAAGTCTGTCATTACTGCAAAAGAAGCAAAGGAATACAAGTAGACTATGCTGGTTAAACTAGCATAAGCACAATTTTTGTTTACATATCTTTACTTAAACTTCCTTTTCTTTTTTAAATTATGATAAACAGGACAATTCTCTGGCATTTCCTATTTCCTCTTGATCCAACACTATAAAAAAAGGCTACATTTTCTCCTCATCCTGAATTTACTCAGTTTCACTGCAATCAGCAAAACAACCTGGGCTTGACAAAAAAGTCTTGAGTTGTTATAACATAGCACCTTTTTTCTCCCAACAAAATCTTGTGGCACTTCCATAACTGCTACTACGCAAAGAATGCTGAAATGATCCCTTTCAAGGGTCAGTTCCTCCCGATTTTGCAATGGAATAATAATTATGTAATCTATCTACCCTTGGATTTTCTACTTTTTTACTGCTTTGATAGCAGAAATATGATGGCAATAAACACACAGCATGCTTCTTTCCTCCCTTTATGCCAATTTTGGATCAGTTTCTCTCTGCTCACTTGGACAATATTAACTCTCTCACATACGAGGCTTAATGAGAAAAGACTGTGGGTCTTCAGATTCAACTGTATATTCTTCACTTCATTGCCTCCATTTCCAGATCTTTAATTTGGTAGTGATTGAATTTAAGTAAATTCAAAACATCTTGCTTTACGTATTTTCAGTAATAGTTATTTGGATGAATATTTAATATCTACTTTAGCATCTCTTAAAATTGATTTTAATAATTAATAAGTTTAGATTTAAATACCCTGCATAAGCCTTGAACACAAAGGTCATTGGTTTCTGCTCCACAGGGAGTACCATCAGCAACTCTGTCCTTCAGCTGATAGTAGGAAGTTGTTCCAGAAACTCGGCAAAAAAGTTTACAGCGATCTTTCATAGAAACTGGAAAGAAAATCCAACAGGTTTCTTGTCTGTTTTAAAAATTTAATTAAAGTAACATTTTTATTTCATTAATTGAAAAAAAGTATAATTACTTACTACCACTGTATTTTGGAAGCCAGCGAACAGCAGATGTAAGACCGTTGATATTAAAGTGTTTGCCATCAAATTCAGAGCACTGTTGCTCCCGAAAATCTTTTTTGCCTTTTGGACATGAATCAGTGTTACATGATCGAAATTTCATCCTGCGGCCAACACAGTACTTTCCTCCATTTCTTGGTCTAACAAAAATAGGTGAACGTAAAACACACTCAGTTTCAAAAATCGCTGTTTTCCATGAAAAAGTGGCTTGAGCCACTGATCTAAAGGGGAAAATCTCACACATGATTCTGCCATCTGTTACTGACTTCCACACACACACTCTTATCTTCTGTTGCACTGTGCATACATTTATACCCAAGTGAAGAAAATAAAAAGTCCGTGCAAAATACTACTGCTGAGGTAGGTGGTAATGAAGCTACTGATGTTTATTAACATCTATTAAGTTTTTATTTCTCTTTCAGTCATAATTATTTTGCCTGGGAAAAAGCATTATTAACTTCAGTGCTTTAATCAATTTAGCTGAGATTACAGCCCTATTTTTACAGAAGCAGCACCTCCCCTAGTAATTTGAAATTTTTATTTTACAGAGCGACAAAGAAAGCAGAGAGACTTAGGCACTGACACACTCTTTTCTGTAGTCCTAGTATTGGTTTCAGTTTGGAGATCGAAAGAACTGAAAAGGGAAAATTGTGGAAAACACCCCATTTACTGTACAGTCTAAAATACATTTCCTAACTCTTATAAACCCTGCTACACAATAATTCAGTATTAGTAGGCTCTTGGGGAGGGGGTAAAAAAAAATATAAAAAAATCAATGGCATATTGATACTATCAGTTACTACAGACTGACAGAGGCATACCCAATAGGAATCTAGTCTACTGCCTCTTACTCATCAGAGAAAATAAAATAACCTGGGATCGTTTGAGTGAGGTTCATTTATCCCACTGATAATATCAAGATGACATGACTTCCTGAAAAACCCTGAAACTAACCAGGCTGCAGCTATGCTTCTGCTTCTAGAGAAGGGTAAAGTTCTCATTCACTTTAACCACAGAGAATGAAACCCACATTGAATTATTCAGTCAATGGAAGTTTCTCATTATAAAGGTAAGTTGTAAACGACACTGCTGTAACCAGTGTTCCTTGTGGGCACTACTGGTGGTGCTGGGAAAAAGCCTTAAATCAAAGTAAATCAATGTTTCACAAAAAAGATTACCAGGGAATACATCTGTTTCTTTTTGCAGCTTTTACTCCAAAGAAAGCAACTCAATGTTTCAAGAAGCCCTCAGCATTTTGAGTAGAGCAAGAAAAAAAAGACCCTGCCAAAATAAGTCTTCAGAAATATCTATAAATATAAATGACACAGTTGGGACACAAGAGTAATCTATAAGTTCTGTGCACATTAGAGTCTGTAGACTTATCTCTCTTTTCAAACATGGCTGAAACAAGCAATTTTTTTATTGGTGCTTCGAACTAATTTGCACAACCCACAATACCTTCATTTTGTTTTGAACCAATCCATTATGTCATAGTACCTTCATTATGCACTAATGTAAAATGCATTAAAAAAAACATACTCTGGTCTGTTACACAGCCTGGTGGTGCTCTTGATTCCGCCTCCACAAGTTCTTGAACATGAGCTATAAGGTCCCCACGGTCCCCATTCTCCATCTACAGGACGCATCTCCATTTCTCTGCTCACACAAATTCCATGGCGACAGTGCTGCACAGTTGATAAACAAAATAAAATTTGTAAGTCAAGCAAAACGTTACTGTATATTTTAGGCACAGAAAGAACAAAATTTAAGAGCTCACTGCTCTTAATCTGAGTCTGGACATTTTCTAAAATGTTCAAATTCCTTTAAAATATCTTATCCAGTAGCCATATTTTCACAAATGCTGTGTATCAGTTCTTTGCTCTCTATGAAAGCTACTGGATGCTGAATATATCTTTAGGTCTTGTCACTTTATTCATATACCTATATAAGAAACTCAAAATCCTGATCTTGAATTCCTGATATGTTTTCATGCACAAGCTTCAAAAATAGATTTGCAGTCGTCTTTTATGTATGAGATTCTTCCAGTTTGATTTGGAAATACATGCCAATAAAAAAAGTGAAAAGGTACGATAACAAACCACCAAGAAATTCAGGGTATTTTGAGCATCCTGAAAGCTAAATATCTAGTGGGATTGTTTGCGAAAAGCAGATAAGCATTTAAGACCTTGCTTATGCTAAAGCAAGATGATGTTATAGATTCATGTTTAAACTCGGACTTTCACACCTATAACAACAGGTGTAAAATATTTTATATTTTTATTTATTTATACATTACAATAATTTTATATTTACTACTAATTTAACAAATCTACCATTACCATTAATACCCAAGTAATACTTAAAGAAATAATAATTCTTAGAGCAAGATACTACATTGCAATGTCTATTGTGTTACTTCAGATTTTATTACTGCTGAAGAACTATCTAATTTCCAACTAAAAAGTCTATATAAAAGTGCGATTTTCATTTAATCTGCTGAGATTTACATTATTAAGACGACAAAGATTGCAAGATTATTCTGTTGGTCATGCCAGTTATAAGACTTCATCACCCCCCATCTATAAACTGTTATTACTTACAAAAAGTTGTAATTACTAGCTATTTTTTCTAGAACAATCAAGTGATCAATCTGTGGCTTCTAAGTATTTATTATCTAAATCCCCAACTCTGCAAATATTTAGCCACTTCAGTGGTTACCCAATAAGTATATGACTAAAAAGTCTAAATGAGAATCTTATGATTGGTGCATGTGTGACTTTTTTTCAAAGAACCTGCATGAATTACCAGCGCTAATCCTACTGATGACTTATGGCAGTTGGAATTCTAATTCACTTGTATGCTTTAGAAAATCCCAAGTGGTATATTTGATCACAACATAGTGCAATAGTTTACATATTAAAATAGACTATTTACAAGATACTATAATGTCAGCACTATGTCTCCTGCTGACTTCTATGTGGATAATGTGTCCTCAACTCTGTCCTTGACTCCAAACAGCCTCTGAAGCATCAAAGACTGCCCACATCTGGAGGCAAGACACTGGGCAGGATGGACTACACGGGGTCAACGCTCATACACAATAGAGAGAATTCTTTATTTTAGATGACTGTTTGCAGACTCAGGATTAGACTGATCATTAGGTTTGTTGTCAGGAGGGATTCTCCTAGTCATATTGACACAGAGTGGCTTAATTCCATCTTCCCTGCAGTACATACATGGATCAGTCACTAGAATCATCAGAACAGATTGTATCAATTCAACTGCTTGTTATTTCTGAAGCTTAGGCTTTCCCTGTCTGCTCTCTGTGACACAAACCAGCTTCAAAATACCTTAAAGTCTAGAAGGGTTTTGGTAACCAAAGTCTCTGGCACATAAAACAATTTAAGAATCTCTGATACACAGAAGATAAAATAATTCAAGGATTTTAAAACTGACTTAAACGTTACGTAGAATTTCTCAAGGGTTATTATGATGTTAAAATTTATTGTAGGAGCTATCATTTAAGATAAATTTTGCTGAACACACAGAAACGATGTGTGCAATCTTTCTGAATGTACCTGAACAACACAAAACTCAGATGTTGTTCAGTGGTTTTATCACTGCATAAAATAATTCCTAGAAGTGATTTTTTCCTAATTAGTATATGCTTTAATTATATTTATACTTATGCTCATATGCTAACAATCATTTTGCTCTCAGAATAGGAATTTGTGACAGAATCAGATTCTCCTTTCTGAGTTCTGCCCAAGTTCCTAATCCAACTTGGCGATAAAATTGCCTGTCTGTATAATCCTTCATCATACCGACTCTTGCACATGGGCCGTATCTTTTAAGCCCTGAATGCCTTCCTCTAAGAATATGACTATTCAAGGTGATTTTCAAGCCCAAAGCGAACAGAACAAAAGCTAGATCTATCTTGTCATACAACCATTTAAATGATCCAGCAAATTGGCCAGATCATCACTCGCTTGATGCCAAGACTAATGCTTTAACTTAACACTAAGAAGACACCATTATTTCACTGCATATCTGCATATAATTTCTCACTGCAGTGCTTACTGTTAATTTTTATTACTTTTTTCAAGATACCCTTAGGGTACCTTTGTACCGAAACCTTCTAGTACCTAGCATTTAATACCTAGGAATAAGAGATAGATAGCCATACGGTAAATATGAGGAAACATTAAGAACTTGCCATTCCAAGAACTGTTGTTAGCATCTTAGGAAACAATTTGTTACTACTATAGGCTGAAGATTCTAAATCCCCCTTCACAAAATGAATACTGCATCCAAATATGGGACAGCGACCTAGAGTTTAGGTTCTTCTTCCATCCACAAAAACATTTACAATAACTTGAAGGGAGATTTCAGGAAAAGACAGAGTTGTAAAATGAAACTTTATACCCACAACAGCATTATTTTAATCCATAAAAATGCAAAGCACATGTTGACATCTGGGATTTTAATAGCTTATTCAACAAACTTGTCTCAGCTATTATTCTGCTGCATTCCTACAGAAGCAACATGATGAAGTCACAGTAGAAAACTCCTGCACCAGACACATTCCAGATGTTCCTCTGTGCTTGCTTGAATCATTGCTTCACTGAGAATATTATGATATAAAGAACTTTCATAAACTTAAATATAATCGCTAACAATTTTTTCCCCTACATTGATATGGCAAATATAATGTATGCATCATGTAAAGTGGGTATCACTCATAATTCCAAACACACTGATTGCAACAAGTGGCAACTCTGCTCTAGCCAAGGTCAACAGTTGGCTTTCTGTCAAAAAGGCAGAAATTCCGACCCAAATCCACATGCAATTATTATATCTTCAGAGATGAGAGGGAGGGTTAATGGTTCAATTTTGGGATCAATGAACCTCCAGGTACAGAGATTTATATGTATTAATCACCTGCTTATAATAAGCAGTTTTACTCTTGCCTATGCATTAAATTATGATTTCATAAACTGAATTCTGGTACTTCCAACTTATCTCATTGCTTATAGAGCCTGCTAAGTTTCCAGGAAAGCCATTTTGAAAGAAATTATTAAAAGTGTTAATTGCCAGACTATGCTCGATTTTGCCTGAATTGAGGAGAGCGATAGATGCATGCAGAACAGGACCAGAGCTCTTCTGAAATCAAGTACTTCATACACAGCCTGGTATGACTCACAGCTGGAAGAGGACTCCAAGTTCACTCTTGCTACGTACATTTTCCAGACTACTCCCAGAGATACACATGATTTTTCAAGATCTTGGGGCAAAGATTGAAACACTAATGCTCAGTGTGTGAGAACATAGTTTCAGGCATTGGAGCCCTGTGTAGCCTTGCAGACAAGGAGGCTCAGGAAAAGCTACTCATCTATTTCTAGACACCAACATGCTTCCACGGATACTACAGGTAGCTGCTGGTGTTTCTAAAAAGAAAGAAGATGATTGAACACTGAAGACAAGTCTGAGGAAAAAATGAAAAGGACAAAGCATTGCAGAAGTGGACACGATGGTCTGTATTTTGCCTTTCAAATACCCAGTTTTATTGTTCTGATTTCTTTTTGCCTTATAAAATACAATTTCTTCACTCTTGATATCCAGACAGGGCCCTGAGAATGACTATGAGCCAGTGAATAGCACAGGAAGAGAAAGTTGTAGCGGACTGAATGTGGGAAAGGAAAAGGGGCAGAGCTGGTGCCACAAAACAGACAAACACTAAACGCAGTGCTGCAGCACAAGACTAGTTCAGTATAAAGCATCTGGCCTGTAGCTGAGGTCTGAGCATAAGCTGTCTCAAAGTAGATTCCAATCACATAGAGCTGGGAAAAGAGTATGAATCTTAGAAGTTACATAGATTCAGCGCATAACCCCGTGAGCAGGGAGTGAAGATAAGAACACCCACTCAGATGAATGCCAAAGTCCACAAATCTCAAGAGCTGTTGTTTCTGGCTGTATTTATGTCTATGGGGTGGTTCCCATTCATTCCCTTGAATGAATGTACTGCTACAGACCTCTCTCTGCCTTGTCTGCTGCAAGTGGATGCAAGGAAACATTTTGCTGCACATTAGACCTATGGCTGCTCTCCATCTTCTTATAATAAACATAGTTAAGAAAGCACATTGTTCAAAGAAACAAGACGAGAAGTGGGGTGTAGAGCATATAATAACAGCAAAAATAGAGCAATTAGTAAAATAAGTATACCAGACAGAAAAATGGAGGTTGGAGAAATGTCTAACTGAAGTTGTAACTATGGCAACTCAGGTCTCTCTCTGTGTAGCATGGATTCTCAGACAAGCCCACATTTATTACTTAGATGACATTACCTACAAAACCCACAATATTTGAATAATTTTTTCCAACATTTTCAATTTTTTCTTGAAAAAAATCTACATACTTTATTTCTGCCTTGAAACATTACCACAGAAAACTTTTAATTTTTCTGAAATCACATCTAATCAGAAAAGTATTTCACAAAAATCCCAGTTGATAGCAAAATTTCTTGGTTTGAGCCCTTAAATATACTTTGCTTTTACAGTTCAAAACATCTGCTCCTGCTCCCCAGATGGTTAACATATCCTCCTATCACCCAACTCTGTTAAAATCCATTTGAATTTTTTATACTTACTTTACATATATCTACATATAATGAATTATTCTTACAGATTATCTTCAGGTATTACATTCATGAGGTAGTCAAGCAATGCAATGATTTTTAAAAGAAATCAATACACGGGTAGTAACCTACAACTGAAGAACAGCAAACATACTTCAGAATCAGAGACTGGTACTTCTTTTACTGATCAAAGCAATTCTTTGATGGTATGCCTCCCCATTCTCAATTGTCCCTACATCCCCCTCCTTATGTGGCTATACAGGGACTAGGATGAAAACTTAATTCACTCAATAGCTATTTTAGATATTTTTAGAGACACTAGCTCAACATACACTATATCTCTACAGTGAATAGAAGTAATAAACATTTCTTTCAAACACACAAAGGGACATGATTTCTAATCAAACTGTTATTTGTATCATGTGGATTCCTTCTTGCTGTTAAACACCTTTTTCTAGAGTTCTGACATTTGGTTTTTTAGTGTTTAGGTAGCAAACTGCCATTATGTAGAACACTGTGACGGCTCCAGGACATGGAGAAGTTTGGGTCAGCATCACATGGCTACCTTCTACCTCTTCCTTCCAATGTCCAAGGAAGCACTGGAATACTGCTCAGGAATCCAGGAAGGATCAGAGTGCAACCCTTCTGAGTGTCTCAAAAAAATAAATATAAAAAAAGACACTTTATTGGGTATTTTTGCTGTTATTTTCATAGCAAAAAAAGGCTTGTTCTGGGAATGCCACTCCTACAAGATAGATGGTTTCACCAACTACTCCTCTTTGGAGCTGGTTTTTTTTGGCCCAGATGTGCATCACCAACTCCAACAGATGAGCTACCATTACTGGAATATCATGTAAACTACACTGCTAAAAACTGCATCACTTGATTATACAGAAGCCATGATTCCAAGCCAGGTGTAAGCTGGAGATGGATATGTGTCAGGAGAGTTTGTATATTAGTTGGCTTGTAGCCAATTTGGTTACACATGGTAGCGTAGATATTTCTTTTCCATAATACAACTAGCTTACTAATTTTAATTAGGTCCTCCATAAAATGGGATTAAGTATTTTTTGTGAATGACATCAACCACACTGTGAAAACTGGTACCCTGTAGATTTAGAATTAGGAACAAATCTAGTGACTCTAGAGATTCTACCTACTAACGTTATTTTGTGTTATGGTTTTTGGTTGTTTGTTTTGTTCTGTTTTTTTTAAATCTGAAAAAAAGATACTCAACATGCCAAAACCTGAATCACTCTCCAAACTCACTTCTTTAGAATTTCAGAAAGGAAAAAAACCTCAAAACTTCCTATGCTCAAGGTGAAGAGAAATCTTTTGTACTGTCCCAGAGTATAAATGCAAGTGAATTCCTCACTACAGAAACCCTCAAATAGAGTAGTCTCCCAAAAAATAAAAGAAACAGATAGTAAAAGAAAAGAAAGCAATTGAAAACATAATCCAAACAGATAATACCGAGATAATCAGACAATGCTGGTCTGCAGAAATTTCAAAGCACAAAGAAATTTCTGACTAGAGTGCAACAAGAAAACCCAAGAGGAAGCGCGACTAAAAGATCTGCTCTAAGTCGTTCACGTTTCCTAAACATCCATCAGATTGGCTCCAGCCTGGAACATGATGGCAACAAGAATTTTGATGGTTAAGAGAAGGAAACCAGGCCAATTAAAGCATTCCAGTTTCTGTCCTAATGAAAACTAACTCTCTCATACGTCTTGTAATACATAGTGGCCTCCTCTGGTATCTTGGTCCTCAATGTAGCATATAAATACTGTTCTTACTGTGATTTATTATGTTTTTAATTTGTACATATAGTTTATACCATCACAACAAAAATTACAACTATATATACAAAATTCATTGTGGCATCCAGTGAGCAGGCTACCTCCAACTAATCATATGGCACAGTACTTAATTCTGAAGATACTCCCATGGTAGCTTTGATTAGAGACAAGACATGAAAAAGCACTAACCATTTAATATTTTTCATGTCATTGTGCCTCATTACACAATAAAAATAGCATTTTAATAAAAACTTTATATTGTGGTTGTGAAATATAATTGTATTTAGGAAGACAATTCAGGAATGTATACCTTTGTATTTAATAGTATCTCTCACAAAAGAACACCAGAAACACTTTCAAGCAATGACTAACAAAGTCCTCTGGTATGTAGAAATTCACCACTGCAAAACTAGTAAATGTTTACACATGGCACAACTAGATATATTTACTGTCATTTTGTCTCTGAAGTACCAGTTAGGCCAAAGAATTTTAAGGCTGCATCCTCTGCTTCAGGGAAGGTCTGTGTGACATTAGAAAAGCTGGCAGAAGCTTAGACTTCCTAGAGACCTTTGTGGACCCAAATGGGCAAACAAAAAGCACCTGAAGTGATGAGACACATTGTGAATATCAATGGAGTGAGAAACTGTTCTCAGACACAGCAGAATTGCTACTTATAGGCTACTGTCAGACCTAAGTATTCAGAATGTATAAAAAAGAGGAGAGGAAGAGAAAATTTCAGATACTTCATCAGGAAGAGAAAATTTCAGATACTTCAGCAGAAGCTCAACAAGCAAATATAATTCATTTTTGCAGGTAACTCTAGGATGAACAAAGTATAGTTTGATTGGCTCAAAGAAATTTGACTAGACAGCAAATTGAAGTAAAAGTGAAAGTTTTCTATTTTAGTAATATTAATTCCAGATAATTAATAATATTAACTCTATAGATTTAATATAGGAAATGTTTAAATTCCCAATAAAACATTTTCTTTATTCTCTATAAGACACTGAAATGTTAGGCTGCTTTTTCCCCTTAATATTTTAAGAAAATGCTACCTGTACTTACTACTACTATTATATGTATTAAGAAGTCACTGAGCTCTACAGGTGTGTGCACCATGAGACATACAAAACAATTCTCTTTCAAAACACATGCATACTGATAGATTGCATATGGCAAGAAGACATTCCATTAGGAAGTGCAGGCACTCAGGAAAAGCTGTTTGCTCATTCATTTGAGAGTCTCTCACATTATTAAATTTCTACCTTTTGGTATTTGGGGGGAAGGAAAGATACAAGAATTGTTAGAGCAGTCCATGCAAGCAAGATCCGCTAATCAGACATACAACCTGAAGAAAAAATAAAGATTATTGTGAAAATAAACCCACATGTCAAATCTAAGCTTAAAAAGTTGATACTAAAATTACAATTGCCTTAAATGGATCTTTTCTGTATTCATCACAGCAATAATGCTGCAAATGCCAAATAGAAAATTATTTAGCTTACCGGCAAACATTAATTATAATAGTCACCATGTCTGATTTCCATTAACATCAACAGAAACTTGCTGACTGAGCTTGAAAGGAGCTGTCCCTTAGACAGGAACAGATGACAATTTGTCAGATTAATTGCTGTTCTTTCTTACATCTTTCAGAGGTAATGACTGTAATTAGCTCTTCACTTCCTAGAGAAAACTGGTTTCACTGCAGTAATTGCATAAAATAGGTTTTTGTATTCTTAATATAAAAGAAGTCCTCTGATGTTGGCAAATTAGAGTCAAGGCAGTTGAACTAAAGATTACATATGAAGTTCTATATAAAAGATGAACTTCCTTTCTGATCAGTGACTGACTGAAAAATGGGTTAAACTTTATAATACCAGCTGCATGCATAGGATTTAATCAAGCAGAGCTTCGACTGCAACCATCAAATAACTTTTCCTAATCTTGCAAGAGAGAAAGAAACCATTTGAGACAATATACCCATTAAATTGTTATCCATTAAGACAGTATTTTCAAATTCCTTACTACTACTGTCTCACCAAATACAGAAAAAGAAAAAAAAATCTGTAAAGATTAAAAGTTATTGGGGCAAATTTACTAATAATTGAGTGAAATGTAGCAGCCTATTATACATACAAATTAGGCTAGATATTTTTTTAATCATCTTTGAACCTACAAAACTATCAAAAGATAAAAAGTTAACATTGTTCCCACAGCCCCTGAAGCTGCCAAAGCACATTAGTATTAAAATCAGCTCAACATAATAAACCAGCCATACTTAATATAATCACCATCGTATCTGAGCATGTAAAAAAATCTCTGAAATGTTTATTCTCACAATCCCCTGACAAGTAAGAAAATAATTCTATTTGCTGGTGGTGAACTGAGACACGGAGAAGCCAAAGACTAGATCAGCAAAGAACTCAAGCACCTAATTTCTGTTCACTTCCTAAACTGCATACAAATCCAAAACTAAAACTCTCAAATCTTCACTGGTAACTGTGGCTTCAACCAGTGGCCTCCACCACTACTTCTGTTTCTATCAAGGTTCTGTAAGTCCCTTGACCATATGTACCAATAAGATATTCATGACCCTTATGGACAGCCCAAGAAAGGTTTTTAGCACTGAACAGATCCAAGTATCCTGAATTATGTTACAATAGGCAAGACAGCATATGAATGCAACTTATATGTGGTTAAAGCACTTACTGCAGTAGGTGCAGAGGTACTGGTACACGCTTTCATATTTTGTCTGAAACAGACACAATGTGCAAATATCTACTGAAACCAAGATTCTAATCCAAAGACTCCCTCTTTCCAAAAAAGTGTACCCCTGTATCTAAGTCACTCATACTTAATTCATTCTGGTTCAGTGAAACAGCCTCAACAAGACAAACTGGGGGAAACATGCTTTTGGGATGTCTCGCTTGCAGGAAATTCAACTTTGGAGCAATACCAATGAGGGAAAAACCCAACTTGTTATGAATGATCTGAACTTTTCACACGGAAGGAAAGATAGCAACTTTCCCCTGAGGTCTTGTACCAATGTGCCATCTGTAAACTTTTATAATTATTCTGAACAGACAACCTGTGTTATTTATGTCACAACATTACAGGACTAAAAGAAACTGCAGGTGAAGTCAGGTAGATACTGTTCACACAATCAGTATGCTACAGGCATAGTGTTGCAACACAGCAAGCACTGATCTTTCTTATCTACATGAACAATTTTGCCACATACAAGTACTGAGAAACAAATGAAGGCTTACCATTCCCACACCACAAACAGTTCCATCAGCCAAAGGCATGTGCTGAGTACGACAACCCTTGTGAACACCTTCCGTGCTTGTACACCATAAGCGTTTGCATTGTTTCTAAAAAGAAAACAAGATGACTTTTGTTGTACCTGTAACACCAATTTAGGCATTAGTTGGGATATTTGTATTTTTTTCTCATACTATGTTGACTTAGTGTTTGCTATTATTACTACCATTTTTCACAGATAAAACCCCACAGAAACAAAATGATTTTTGCTTAAGGCCAGGCAGGAATGTGGAACACTTGAAACTGATCCCATTAGAAGTAACAGATAACTTCATTTTATAATTCAGCAGAAAATTTAATAAAAAAGTATGTAAGAGGTTATTGTTGATACTATGCAGCACAGTTTGCGTATAATCCCCAGAAAGAGACTTTAATTGGAATTCTTAAAAATACACTGACTAGAAAATCAAGAAGAAAGCCTCCTTTTCAAATTAAGACCCTTAATGGACAAATAACCTTTATGGATTAGAAAATTTTCAAAGCAGTCTTCAATAACATCATCTTCAGGTTTTTGAATCCCCCTTTACTTTTTTTATAATATTCCCATAAAGCCTGACTCCTCCTAAACAACATTTTACCTCACCAAAAGCTCCACTAAATTCCGTCTGAATCTGATCTTAAATTCTCTCCTTTAAACAGCTCCAACAACCCATGCAATACTAGTAGAGGTATTTGACAAGTTGGTCGAAAATCTAATTCTACATGACATTTTGACAGTAATGAATGAAGTCATAATGTTGCATTTGTATTTATTTTATATTGCACCAGCCACATTAAGTTTTCAAAATACAATTTAAGTTTCGATACTAATCTACTCAAGTTTTCTTTCCAGATCCCAATTTTGCTTTAAAGAAATTTTTGGTTAAGTATACAAAATGTACACTCTAACAGGCATGAAAATATTTTTTGACCCTTTGACAAAGTAGAGGGAATCTACGCATTGCACGAAACATTTAGAACAAATATTTGAATTAATATATATACTTTCAAGTTATAAATTTTTAAAAAGCACTAAAAGAAGCAGATAAGACAGACCTGTTAATGTAAGATAGGAGCTATAATGTGAAAACATTTGTAGAACGTGCTGAAATAATTATCTTTCAGTAGTTGCAGGAAGCCTTAATTTATGCAGCTTTAGATCTTTTAAAGGAATTATGATCACATTCACAGATGTGCAGATCAAAATGAATGCATCCTACTTTTTAATTCTATATATTTCTAGTATATGGAGCTGCAATGCTTTCCACTGAACTCTTCCCCCTTCAACAGAATAGAAAGCACACTTTGACATATTTCAGGATAAAATTCTTACATAACCAGAAGTGCTGAGATTTCATTTCTAAACCTACCTTTCAGTAATTTTTAGTATAGATTGAGCATGACTGTGTGTGTTATTCACTCACCAGATACGGGCACACTTGTGACCCAAGACCAAACATAAGTTCACACTGCTTATTGACATCATACATTGACCCAGGCAGCTGAGAGGTAAGATCATATATTCTTCCACTAGGTTTGTCTAGGAGGCATTCACCATAACCAGTACTGTTGTAAAAACAGGAACAAAACGTGAATAAATCACTCTTCTTTCACTGGGAGCCTACTCACACAACACTTACGTATGCGTATCTCAGTGGAGTTATGGGTTTGCATGCCTACCTACCTATATAATGACTTTAATTAAAACCAATAAAATAAACCAGGTCACTTGATTTTCCTTTATTGGATTGTGCATTAGATCCAGTACATAAAGCTTAAGTTCTTTTGTTTTTTTTTGTCTGTCATTTCGCTTTTTCATTCTTACAGGAAAAAAGATGGTACTGCCTAAATTATACCTACCAGTTATTTTTTTTAAATAAAAACTTCCAGAAATAAAGTGTGCCTACTCTGACCCACTGAAATCATACTAAAGCCATTTTCAATAACCAATGCCACTATATTAAAACAAGTAAATAAATCTTCTTAGCTTTACATGTTGAGTGCAACTTTAACAAAGTCATGAATCATCCAACGAGTTAAACACATGTATTCTTCTGGAGGACTGAGGCCCTACAAGTCAGTGCTTAAACCTTAAGAACAACATAAAAATGGTATTTAAACAATAGCTTTAAAATACTTCTCAGAAAGACATGAAACTGGAAAAAAAAAGAAAATAAAAACATAGCATTATATTGATACTTACTCAAGAAATTCAGTGATATATTTTTGACTGCATTTTGACCAGGTCCATGGACTTGTATGGTAATTTAAAGTTGGAGCCATCACATGGTATTGATGTTTAATTCCAGCTTCTTTACATTTAAAACTGTCATCATGAGGCACATTAAATCTAAAAAGCAAAACAGACAAACTCCAAAACAAATTCAGCAATAATTAATTAAGACTCTCTTTGTTGTAGCAGCAAATGCTCGAGCTCTGAGTTTGAAAATGCCTTAAAATTTAATGGGACTCACTTAATATGACTGACATTATGGCAACAGGTATCTTAAAAATGCCTTATAAAATTCTTTCCTTATCCAAAACACTCCTAATTAGACAATGCTGGGCACAGGAAAAAATTTACAATTACATAGCTCTTTAGTCCACCAGAAAAATTCCAGTGTTTTGGGAGTATGCCACTTTGAATGAACAACCCATCTCCTCAACTGAATATACAGGCCATCGCTAGACACATTACCCCAATATTCACATGATAATCCTTACTATTCAGTAACAAAAACAAACTACAGAGCACATCAACATCACATTTATGCAACTAACACATCATCTTATTATTTCATATCTCAGTTTAAGTACCATGACAAATGGCATGTATCTAAATGAACTTCCAGGCACATGAAAATCAACAAGCTAGCTACTGAGCTCTGTAACATTGGCGTTACCTACACTGTGGCATGCCTTATGGAGCTAGAGTATAGCACCTTTCTGCCATCACTGATGAGGTATGCTTCATAAAATAAAATGCTGTCATCTCCTCTTATTTTTCTGTGTAAAGTATTTCTCTTTGTGTTACTCTATTGTATTCTGAAAGGATCAAACACAAGGAAGAATATTTCTGCGTTACATTAACAATTGTCTTTTCTTAAAGGTAAATTCCTATCAGGGCTAGAATGCAGTTGGAGTTAACAGGACTATATTGCACATCTAAGATACCTGTCCCAGTGTCCCAACCAGTTTATATGACAAAAGGACAGAATACAGAAGTATGGCCAGTATTTCCCATAATTCAGGATACCAACCAGGTTATAAAATTCACAATTTCTCTAACTCTAGGTGGCAGGCAGAGCTGGCTCACTGCAAAGGGCAAAAATTATGACTCTTCTAAAAGGACATAGCAGACTGTGCCCTCTTAGAAGTGTAGAACCCATCACTGGAAACTGGTCATATTCAAAAGCAAACTTAAAAAAATTTACCTGCTGAGAAACAGGTACTTACACATGTCCAAGCTCATGCGCTATAGTAAAAGCGGCACTCAATCCATTTTCTTCGCTTATAGAACAGCTGCGTAGTGGGTCACACATTGTACCTAGCTCTGCTAAACCTGCAAAATTGAATCCTTATATAAAAGCTTAACAGAATGAATTTTCATGTACAAGAAGTGACTCTAAACAAACACCATGGCACCCGAGCTGAAAGTCATGCCTCAACTATAAAGCAAATTTACACATAACAACCAACCACAAAGTATGTGCCAGGGCAGAACAGCATTGAGAAGTTGATTTTTTTTTGTCTGTGTGACTTAAATTTTGCATCTGTTTTCTGATTTATTCCCAATTGATTTTTCTCCCTACAGTGAAATTCTCATATACTTTCTGTTATAAAATCATATGGATTAAAAAAGAATAACTCACCAAGAGTATCACACTTCTCTCTAGCTCTGCAGATATCTTCCCTTGAAGGAAAAGATTTATTTAAAATTATTACAGCAAATAAAAGATTTTTAAAGTATTCCACTGTTGCTATATTAATTACCGCAATTGTAAATCTGATTCTCATTGTTTATCTTACAGTCCATTCAAACAATTTGCATACTAGTGAAAGAATTAATTTAAATTCACCAGACTAAGGTCACAGTATTGCTTTCTATCTAGCTTACAAAGAATAAAAATTCAGATACTATGTTATTTCTCTACAATGCAGAAGGTAGATCAAGCATGAAATGCTGCTGAAAAACATGCAGATTGCAGTATACTTGAAACTACCTTACGTAGTGGACCATCTGCCAAAATAACAATGTAAAATTCAGGACAAATATCAAACAGTTTGAAGTGCTGGAGTGTGTCCAACTTGAACACTGGGGGGGGGAAATAATGAAAGAGAACAGCGAAAGAGAGAATATATTTCAGTGAATGAACATCACAACCTTCACTGAGGCAATTGGCATACAGGAAGAATATATACTAATATGTAAATGTTTTCCATTTGTAATTTGAACTACCAAAAGCTTACATCTGGGCTATCAGGAGCTGACTGTCACTGCATCCTTCAGCTGATTCCAGTATGTACAGCACTCCACCCCTATCACATATATATACAATGGCTGAAGACTTCATTTCCTTGTAACAGTTTCAGGTCTAAGTAATTTCCATCATCTTTAATGAAAGGTTCATCAGATGGTTAGCTACCATGAGCAATTATTCTGAGTGCTATCATGGAAAGTGCAAGATAGTCTCAATTCACTTCAATTATCTATGAAAAATATCAGTGGAATGGTGAAAAAATAATGTTGTAAAAAAGAAACTGAAGCATTTCTCACCTAGCTGAGTAATTATGGCTATTTCAGATACTGTACCTAGTGATAAGAACAGCAGTATCATGATGAGAAGGGTGAGCATCATCCAAAGTGTTTTGTGCTTGCTGCCATAAGCAAAAATTACGAAGCGTGGTAGCTGCATTAAAAGTGATAGCTGGTCCTTCCTAAGCAAGAAATGGCCAAAAAATAAAACAAACAAGGGTTTTAATATTCATGCACTTGCAGTTATTACTTTGTCATTTGTGCCCCTAATCTGCAAAACAGTGATTGTGCATGGAAAGGAATTCATCAGGAATCCACATAAGAGTTCACTCACACAGATTTGTTTGTAGGATCAGATCTTAATTTAGTGACAAGTTATCAGTCATAAGAACCCATATTTTAATCGATGTATGTAAGCATATACCATGTGTTAAGTATTTTTTTTAAAGTGACATTTTTGATAAATATAAAAACATGTATTTGAAAAGTGTATACTTCTTACAATCTTAAAGTATTACAGCTGTTAGGGCTGAAGACCCTCCATCAAAACCCTCTGTAAAAGCTGTCATTTCTCTGTCATGTTTCTATGCATATAACCACACTGTAAGTAGTTATACCATAAGCTTTCATATAGTATCTGATTTATGTCCATTTAGGTCAACAGGAGGTGCTAATAGAGAGATGGGGAAATACAGGTATTAAATAAAGGCTCTGCAGTTAACCTCACATTTGACGTTTACTCTCCTAGTTTAAAACAAAATTTTATAGTTAAAGAAAATATTTTGTATTTAAAACTAAAAAATTTTAGACTTTGGAATTACAATGCAAATTGATGTATTTTGTTTCTTCTATTAGAAAGAAATCTTTTTAATATTTATTTTTCCTACCTGTTCATTGTGAATTACAATTAATTTTACAATAACTATATTTATAAGATTTCCAATACTTGAATCTTTATAGATTGCTGCAACCTAAAGAGAAAAAAGTCAGAAGATTAGAATATTAAACTCATGTGATAAACCATATCTCTTTTTGTCATGCAAACAAGTTATCAAAGAAAAACAAGTTGCTATACAACAGATATCTCATGCATCTGTCTGTACCTTTCTACCCAAGGATGTGGTGACAAACCCAAAATAGTTGCCCAGTTTTTAATATCTAAATAGCTATGATTTTATATTCATTTCCAAACATTAGACACTATGTTGAAATGCTACTATAAAAAGTATACTTATTATACACTGTAAAACCTGTAGTTTATTGATAAAGTATCAAATAAAGAACAAAAGTAATGTTACTGCGACTGTCATAGACATAAGCTGGTTTATGCAGATGACTTGTAGAATCAATACCTACAATAATACAGGATTTTAGAAAGCAACTTTGAACCAATAATTTTTTGCCCTTGCTTTTAACAGAAGCTGGACCAAGTTGTAAACCTGTATTGAAAATACACGACACATACAAAGGTTTCTTTCCTCATTCATAAAATTCATATTTACATACCCAACAGGCATTTTTATATATAATACTGCAGACAGATAATAAAAATCATGAGTCAATTCCATACAAAGTGAACCACTTTGAAAGTTATTCTTCATAAAAGCAGGAAAAAAGTTTATTCATCCTCAATAACAGCTTCAGACATCCCATCTGTATAGATTCTACAATTTGGCTTAAAGCAGCTGTTGAATGACAGCCTTATCTAGACAAGAGCTGCCACCAAACACAGAAGTACTGGCTTTCCTTCCTCCTGGCTTGTGCTAAGGCTGCAAGGCTACAAAAGTAACAGGATCAAGAAACTGATCCAGCTGCAAAACAATTTTTTTTTCTTTTCTTTTTTTTTTTATCATGTGATATTGATCAACATGATCTCATTCCTGGTGCAGCCCCTCTGACACAGGTGCTGGCAGAGGGAAAGGTGCAGAAGAACAGACTTCTTTCAAAAGTAGCCTACACCTGAACTAGCTCAAACTGCTTGTGAAACCACAGCCTCGCTGTGTATGAATCATAGGTACCTGATACCAAGTAATTCTGCTAAAAGTTGGAACTGACAGAGCACTGGCTCCCAACCGATATCCTCCCTTCCTCTAAACAGAAGAGAGCACAATGCACAGCATTGTCCTTCATTCTTTTGTTGATACACAAGCGGGAAATAAGAGGATTCGATAAGGGCAGGGAAGGAGGCTGAGTTTTGGAATCCATGTGGAGAACACGTTTCAGAGCAGCACAGCTATTGTCTGCTTCTTTCCATATGGACTTCATTCTTGGTTACTGACCATCAAGTGTCCAATTATTCCGAGGTGGGAATAAGGAGCATCTCTCAAGCACTCACTGAAGAGTTCAATTAGGCATAGACAAACTCAGAACACCTTTATCAAAGAAAAAGTGCCTGTAAAGGCTCAAGTGCTATTTAGGCAGAAGGGGTTATGTGAATTTGAATGGAATAAACTACCACTTTGCTACTATCAAAATTACTTTTAAACCACCACAAACTATAAAGCTCACAATGTGTTCTTATAGTTTGAGAACCTAGAAAGAATATTTCTAGGTATTTATCCTCGCCATGAAATATCACAAACAGTAAAGGTATGTACCTTAAAGAAACATCATCTCAGAATAATATAAAACAATTATCTCATTCATCTCAGCTCATGTAATTAACAGTAAGCAAGCTGTCCAAATTCCTTCAACAGTCAGTGGAGAAGGAGAAAGGATGAACTGTTGTGTAGACATGCCTATCTAGAGATAAATATTTAGATATATGTACTTCCATACAAGACAGTAAGATAAGATATTTCATTTCTTCATCCCTTTACTATGGAGGGAGATGAAATATCTAATTTTTAGATGTATGAGTCTAGGGGAGATTAATTCCAGCCCAACTATTTCAAGTTTTATTTCTCTTTAGCACAGAGGAAACAGAAGATGGGTTCATATGGCATTCCAAAATCATGTCAGAGAGGAATCTGAAATGAGATCTGCAAGGCTCTTTGGCTTGTAATTTGAAGATGCTTGCCCCATGGACTGACTCTCCTACTACTTAAGCTGATATAAGAGCCACTTACAACAGGGAATTTGTTACAACATAAACCTATACAAGAAGATTACATGCATACAGCATTAACAGAAAGATCTTTTATGGAACAGGTAACAAAACCAGACTGTTTCATGTTGTGAGGGACTGTGCTGACTTGCTGACTCACATTGCTGCTGCCTCAACATCCTGCTGTTGTAGGGGAGTACACACAAGACGTCCCCAAAGAAACCACCACCTCCGTGCCTGCCAAGCTGTGCTTGCCTGATAGGGTAATGAGTTCCGTGGAAATGGGTGGACTTTTCAGAGAAATTGTGGGGACTGGGACAATAAGAGAACTGCGTACTCCCCTCTCATCAATGAAAGACCCGAACCTGGAAGACATCAGAAGGACTGTGACACCTGGATCTGAAGGAAAGACACCTGACTGGCAGCAGAGGAACCCAACCCTCCATCACCAGCGTCGAAACCAACTCAGCGGGACGTTGCTGGCTTCATGGTGGTGGTAACTAGTCTTGCTACCTCTCTTCCGTTCTCTTGCTTAGGTCTGCCTCTTTTTCCTCTTCCTCCCTCTGTTCTATCGCAGTTATTGGTTGTTGTAGGAAATAAAAGTTGTAAGGTTGTACAGCATCTGACCTCGTTTCTGTCTTAATCTCGCTCTCAGGATCATTTAATAACCCTCCCCGATATTGGATCGGGACACATGTCTAGATTATAATGTTGAAACAGGCACTGCTATAGAAATACAGTAAACAGAATCCTAGAATGATTTGGGCTGGAAGGGACCCTTAAAGATCATCTAGTTCCAACCCCCCTGCCATAGGCGGGGACATCTTTCACTAGATCAGGTTGCTCAAAGCCCCATCCAACCT